>NW_024070191.1:32518642-32822674 GCF_014754425.2 Oryx dammah | reverse complement strand
TCTATGGGGTCACACAGAGTCGGACACGACTGAAGCGACTTAGCGGCTGCAGACAGTTCACAATGCAAAGTAAAATCTTAATACAATCAGCTCAAATGTGACAGAATTTGATGCTTATGTGACCTTGTGCATACGTGACAAACGTCACATTACTAGGAAACATGGGCTGGAGATAAAAGTAAGAGTTGAAACGGAAACTTAAAATGTCCTATACTTAGTAAAAGAAAAAAAAGGCGTGAGTTAGTAGCACTTTTTCCTTCCGCTAACTCCTTAGGTATTTTTATGTACTGTGTTTTGGAGGAAGTCTGACTACATGTTGTATAACAGTACCTGTGAAACTGAGTCCCCTTACTGAGTTTATGATTAATCTCTCTATTCCAAACTCTGTCCCCGTTCTTGTCCCCTCTGACCTCAGTCCTACACTAACTGTACACAACCAGAGTCAGGTGACTAAGACTGCAGTTGCTGATAACACCGTTGAGGTGATGAAACTGCTGTTGTAGACACTATCTATCATTCCTGTATAAACTCAGATCATTTCTCCAAGGCAGGATGAGCTCACAGGCCTCCTGCCATGGACCACCTGGCCAGTGGATCATAAACCAGACACATTCTGACTCCCAGAACCACGATTACAAAATGTCAGAAATGACACAGTATACCAGATGGAACTCCGCTCAGTGTTATGTGGCAGCCTGGATGGGAAGGGAGTTTGGGGGAGTATTGTTGTCGTCGGTGCTGTTTAGTCACTAAGTCATGTTTGACTCTTTTGCAACCCCATGGACTCTAGCCCACCAGGCTCCTCGGTCCATGGCATTCTCCAAGCAAGAATACTGGAATGGATTGCCATTTCCTTCTCCAGGGGATCTTCGCAACCCCGGGGACTGAACCCATGTCTCCTGCATTGGCAGGCAGATTCTTTACCACTGAGCCACCCAGGAAGCCCAGGAGGAAAATGGATACATGAATCCATATGGCTGAACCCTTTCATTGCCCACCTGAAACTGTCAAAACATTGTTAATAGGTTATGCTGCTAAGTCGCTTCAATCGTGTCTGACTGTGTGACCCCATAGATGGCAGCCCACTGGGGTTAGCCCCGTCCCTGGGATTCTCCAGGCAAGAACACTGGAGTGGGTTGCCATTTCCTTCTCCAATGCATGAAAGTGAAAAGTGAAAGTGAAGTCGCTCAGTTGTGTCCAACTCTTAGTGACCCCATGGACTGGTTATACCCCCAATAAAAAAGTTAAAGTTTTTTTAAAAAGAAATGCCAGAAGATGATGATAAATTCCAGCATCTTTGCTCTTCTCCTTGAAAAAAACTCAAAAGCCAAGCTGAAATGGATCTGAGACTTGTCTCCCAGTCTGTACAACAAATCCTGACTTGACTGCAAACACCTGCTGTCACAGTTTGGCTTTCTGTGCCCCGGGCACTGAAGTCCTTCCTCCGTTATGATTGTAGACAGAAATAAGTTGAAAGAATTCTACCTAAATGCAAAGCAAACAAATGTGAACCCTCAGCCAAGGACTTTTCTCTTTTCCTTCCCAAGTACTATGTCAACAAAGAGTCACCCGTAAGTACTTTCACTACAGAAAATAAACCTGGATTCAACATACAGGCTGAAGATAATTCTGTTGTCTAAATTATTTCTGGAAAAGAAACTAATGAGATTCATAAATCACTGTGATTTTGAGCCATGTATTTCCACTCCATTTACAAGATCAATGCCAAATGAACATACACATTAATAGCTATCTTCAAACATAATCATAATTTCCACTGCTATGTCCTATATTCTGACATTTTTTGCGTTATCACCTTTTGTTTTACATTTACCTATTTTTACATTTAAAAACAAACAGGGCTTTTGTCATTGTTTGTGTGTAAGCGGTCCTTCAGGAAAAAACACCATTTATAAGATTTAATACCACAGAGGATTTAAATTCCTCTACCAAGAAATTTAGGTTTCTGGAAACAAAGGGCGGTACATTATTCATCCTGTTTCCTGCACTAGTGCAATAGACATTCAATAAATATACTCAGTAAATGACCTCTTTTGATCTTTACAGCTTATACATACATAGAGCTTATAATTGCAAATTTTCATGCACTACCTAAAATAAGCTTTATTTTTTATGATTAACATCTTTCACAGCAATTTCCCACAAATCCTCATGCCTACATATTTGTCCATGTTAATGCAATGCTATATTTCACTGTACAATAAGCCCCCTACATCCGAACCTTGAAGTTGCAAACTTTCAAAGATGCAAATGTGTCCCTGTATGCCAGCTGTTGTACTGCACTACTGTAGTTTTTAAGGTACTGTACTGTAAGATTTCAAATGTTTTTATTTTTGGTTTTTATGTATATTTGTGTGAAAAGTTTTCTAAGCCTATTACAGTACAGTATTATACAGATGATTATGTTCGTTGGGTACCTAGTTTAACTTTGTTGGACTTAGGAAAGCACTCTCAGGACAGAAATCATTTGCATGAAGAGAACTTATTGTATTGATACATCATACACTTCATACACTGCTTACCCTCCCAACTTAAGAAGCTGAGGTGGGAGCTTCTATTCATAACAAGATTCACACCTATCAAAGGAAGTGAAATGGGCTTTCTAAGGCTCTACTTGTATGAGAGTTCTTAGGAACTACTAAAGGAAAGGGTGGGGAGGATCCTTTCTAAAATAAGTTAAACCATAAAAAAAAAAATCTCATGAAAAGGAAAAAAAAAAATCAAAGAAAAAGAAGCATTTCCCATGTATGGGAATGGGTTTTGTCCTACAGTATGACAAATGTTTGACAGTAACATCATTTTTACTTACTATAAGCTGATATACTCCAATTCTTTATGTTAAAATCCACATAAACAAATATAAAACAACTGTATATTTTTTTTAAAACTGAATAAAATAGGTGAACTTCTCACATTCCCTAACTCACTCTGGGGAAAACCATTTGACTGAAATGACACGTCACAAAATGAAAAATAAACTATTGATACAATAACATCTTGATATATGAACAAGACTATACAATTCAAAGTGCAATTCAACTTTAATTGGGTCCATGTTGGCCCCATTCAAAGGCATAGTAGGACGGGTTAGTTACTGCGATACCAAGAGAACCAGGATTTACTTATTAGGCAGTCCCATAGTTCTGACACAAAAGATGGCATAACTCCAAGTCTCTGCTGTATACTAGGCATCAAAGGAAAAAAAAAAAAAAGAAAGATCATGAGCCTATCTATGTCATATATTTGAGCTTGTGGCTATTCCAAAGAAAAAGCTTCCAGTTACTTAGAGCTTGTGTCTTTGGGGGGATTCTACAATAAAGCAGGATTTAAAAATATATACATACATAGTTAACTTTGGTAAGGTAAATTTTATTTATTTATTTTTATTTGGCTATGCCACGTGGCTTGTGGGACCTTAGTTGCCCAACTAAGGATCGAACCTACGCTTTCCATGGTGAAATAAGCAGTTCCTAATCACTGACCCGCCAGGGAATTCCTGGTAAGGTAAAATTCAAAGTATGTTTGGAAAACAGTCTTGGAACCCAGCAACTTGTTTTGTACACATTTTCATTGTAAATGCTTTTATTTTCTTACATAAGAGTGTGAAACAAATTACCTTTATATTTAAAAGACTACATTCTCCTATTTAGCACAAACATGTCAAATTCAAACAGTTCACAGGCACTTAAAAACAAAATTAGTATGGACCAAGTTCTTACCACCTAGTTCATTTTACAGTGATTCACCATGAGTAAGCTTTAAAACTCATTTCCTCTAGAATTGCAGTCTTGGAAAAAAAAGATTTAGGTCTGTACATCATAATCACCACCTTAAAAGAAAAAATAAGAGTGAGGTTTCATACCTGCCTAATTCCCTCAATGATACCTTTGTCAGCCCTAGTTTTTTTTTTTTTTTTTTTAAGTGTACTATGTCAGCTTTTTGGAATGTATACTGCACTTCCTTGTTGACACAATTGTTATAAATAGTAAAAATTTTTAAAAAATCCTACAAAATCTACTTAACTCCTAGAGTAACTGATGTGAGGGTGGTTCTTACTGAGTATTCAAATTCCTGTTTCATTAGTTGAAATGGTTTCAGCACATGTTTTAAACATCCTGTATTGCAAAAATTTGGTCAGCTGATTTTAGAAGAACATTCCCGTAGGGAAACATGAGTTGATTTCACTGCACACTAGTACAAAGCCTCTTAACCGGTCTCTCCCAGCCTCCAGTCCCTCCCTCCTATAGTCTGTCCTCCCCTGTGTAGCCAGTTACAGCAATCGCAAATCTAAGTTATACTACGTGCTAAGTGCATGCTAGGTTGCTTCAGTGGTGTCCAACTCTTTGCAATCCTCTGTCCATGGGATTCTCCGGGCAAGAATCCTGTAGTGGGCTGCCATTCCCTCTTCCAAGGGATCCTGGATTGAACCCACATCTCTTACATTTGACCTGCACTGGCAGGTGGGTTCTTTACCACTGTAAAACTTTTACGACTTCACCTGAAAAGCCCACATCCCTACTTAAAAACCATCCTGCCCAAAGAATTTCCTCCAGGGTAAAGTCCAAATCCCATAGCTCATCACAGAAGACTCTCCCCAACTGGTATCAACTTACCTTAGTTTTTTCCACGCCTCCCTTTCAGGTGGACCCCCTGGTGATTTCTCACCATTCCTTAACTAGTCCTGTTCTTATCTCTGCTGCTGCTACTGCTAAGTCGCTTCAGTCGTGTCCAACTCTATGCAACCCCATAGACGGCAGCCCACCAGGCTCCCCAATCCTAGGATTCTCAGGCAAGAACACTGGAGTGGGTTGCCATTTCCTTCTCCAATGCATGAAAATGAAAAGTGAAAGCGAAGTCGCTCACTCGTGTCCGACTCTTAGCGACCCCATGGACTGCAGCCCACCAGGCTCCTCCGTCCATGGGATTTTCCAGGCAAGAGTACCGGAGTGGGGTGCCATTGCCTTCTCCGTCTTATCTCTCTAGACTCTTGCAAAAACCCTTCAGCTTTGAATTTCTGTCCTTGAATATTCACCCATACAGATCAGTTCAAATATCACTTTCTCAATAAAACCTTCCTCTACATCCTTCAGATAAACTCAGCACATTTGGTCACTCTGTGCCCGTCCACAAGCACTGAGCTCGGTGTTCACAGGTGTTCGACGGAAGGCTGATTAAATTTTGAAAGCATATACGTGCTAAGTGAGGGACTGTTAAACTATAAACTGTTTAACTATAAACTGTTAAAAAACATAAGGATATTCCATCCATCTATATGCAGCAATGTAAAAATCAATACATAAACTTTAAAAATCAGTCTTATTTAAAGTATTCCAAACACAATCATGGATTACTAAAACTCCAGATGTTTAACCTACTTCCCCTTAAACGCTGGTAAATGTTAACCATGTATTAATAGAACACCATAGCAAAAACAGTTTCAAACAGAAAAGATTTGGTACCTTCCCAGTCAAGAAAGTTTCAGTACTGAGAGCTTTAAAATTCCTGCAATGTGCAAATTTTCTTAATTGAAAAATAATAAAATAAGGAGGAACAAAAATCTAAATTTAGTCCTGCACTGAAATCCTCACCTTTGAAAAACTCTCAAGATAACGATTTAGTAGAAACCCCTTTCTCCATCATACTCTGGCTGATAAAGAAAACACAGCCACGCAAACAATAATTTAACACGAGCCAAAATAAAAGAGTGTTTTCAGAAAGAAGCTAGTGTTGGCGATTTAAATGTTTCCACTATGAGCATCTCCAATACAAATACCTTATGTATTTAAGGGAAGCTTCACAAGTCAAAAGCTATTTCACATAAATGATTCAATTCTTACCGTAAGCCTGTGACTTAAGCAGAGTAGGGATTATCTGCCTGGATTTGAGACATTACCAACCCAGTAAAAACGGAGATAAAAGACTGGCTATAAAAATGTAGCACTTCATTTCAAAAAAAAAAACCAAGTATTCTTACTAAAACAACAAAATGCCCCCCCCCAAAAAAAAAACGCAATCACCCCCTCCTCTTATTTCATCGCTAAATTCAGCCCTGCGGTACCTACTGGTGACTCCGCTAATAAAATGATGGTCAAAATTTCAAATCATGAAAACCTGGAGCAAAAAGTTCCATCTCCCGGTCTCTTTCCCAGTGACATTTACCTTGCAAGCAAACCCCAGCTCCATTTCTCAAAAGCACTTCTCAAACCCTCCGCGCGCATTCAACCCCCTTCCCAGGCTCTCAGCCGAGTCCCTGAGGTTCGGGGTCGGACCGAGAGTCGCCCCAGGAGGGTCTTGGGGGATGGGGGGCACCCAGCTTGGCGCGAGACTGGGGGTCGGGCTCACCCCCAAAAGGCTCTGCTAGGCAAGAGACCGAGGGCTGGGAACCAGACCCGAGAACAGTGCCCAAGAGAACTGGGGGCGCCCAGACCCGGACCCTCGGGTCCGAGCCCTGGTCCACAGGCAGCCCAGCGGCTCCGCCTCCCGACTCGGGTCGGGTTCCAGTGCCCAGGCCAGGCCCCGCCACTCTCAGGCACCGCGGGGTAAAAACTCCGAGCATCCCGGCCCTAGGAAACTGGAATCCCCAAAGGTCCCTGGGGGTGGACACCCACCTGACCGAGCCCCGCCGAGGGCCGGGCTCAGCAAGCCCACCAAGAGCAGCCACCGGACGCGGAGAGTCTCAGAGGGCGAGCCCACGCCCGACCCCATCTCAGCCGGAGCCCGCAGGTTCTCCTCAGCACTCGGTCGCCCCTGCCTCCGCCTGCTCCACGATTCCCCAGCCCCGCCAGGGGCCCCGGGCTGGCAGCGATGCGCGCGCGCTCAGCACTGACGCAACTCGGCTCCGGTCCGAGCTCGCTCCCGACGCGGCGCCCGCTCGCCTGACTGACGTACGGAGCACTCCGTCCCGGGCGAGGGAGAACGGGCTTTCTCTCCGGTCCCCTCAGACCCTCTTAGGAGCCGACCCCGCCCATCGTCATTCTCCCCGCCCACCTGCTTCAAGGCCCGCCTACGCCGGGGCGGGTCAAAGGAGCCTATTGGAAGAAGCACTCGTCACGGAAAAGAAGGTGGAGCGTGAGCCCCAGAAGCGGAATTGACCCGCAGAAACGAAACGCACGCCCGCCTCCTGCGCAGCCTATCCTTATTGGCTGTCTGAGTTGGGCGGGACGTAAAAATCTGAGCTCCCATTGGCTGTTTGGCATCGAGGCGTGGGGCTCCGCGGAGAGGCCTTGACCAGGCAGGGCTTGGGTCCGCTGTTGCCGGCTTGTGGCTGGGGGTCTGAGGCCGGGTCTCCGCCTCTGGGCCTGGGAAGATGGTGCTGGGGGGTTGCCCGGTGAGTTACTTACTTCTGTGCGGCCAGGCGGCTCTGCTGCTGGGAAATCTACTGCTGCTGCATTGTGTGTCTCGGAGCCACTCGCACAACGCCACCGCCGAGCCCGAGCTCACATCCGCTGGCGCCGCCCACCCGGAGGGCTCCCCGGGTGCTGCGAGCTGGGAGTATGTCGACCCCCACTCTCCAGTCATCCTTTGCTCTTACCTGTAAGCTACCCGGTCGTCGAGGCGGGTGGAGATGGAGATGGGATCCCTGGGATACACGGGGGGAGGGAGGCTGCTTTCCCCCCGCCCCCCAGTCCCTCTCCACCTGGAGGACCTACCTGATCGTCGACACGCGGGAGAAAAATAACCATGACAGGTTTCTCACTCAACGCACTCCTCCAGGGGAAAACCCCTCTGTGTCGGTGACTGATCCTTTGGGCTCCCCAAAGAGAAGAACTAGGGAACAGTGACATTATATAGCCTGAGGAAGAAGGGTACGAGGTTGTACCTGCTCTATTTAACCGTAGGAGACACCCTCGTTCGTGCTGGTACTGAGTGGTGCACAAGTGGAGTAAATCACACGCCTCTACGTGGCACCTCCTTAAAAAAATAAAAGCAGTAACCTTAGAGTTGCAGAACCAAGTCAAAACTTTTAACGTCTCTTTTAAGTCAAATAAGAAAAGGCTTTTGAAAAATGCAAGAGAGCTGGGAATCCTTTGGCCTGGATTTTGCCCCCATAGCCTTATGGCTGTTTGCCTAGGGAAGAGATGAAGCCTTGGCAGAGGTAGAATCGGTGTAGAAAAAGGACCAGAAACGCCCCTCATCCCCACCCCGCCTTAACCAAAGGGTCATTGGATGGCTGTTTGACCTGCTGTCCTTCAGCCTAATTGACAGAATCTCTTGTCTTGGGGAAGACTCAGAGGGACATTAACCCCCAGAAAATTTGCAGAAATGTCTCTTGCCTGTTACGACTATATACCTGTAAACAGCCATTTAGAAAGACCTTAATGATGATCTTACTGGTGATTTACAGACCCGATGAATTTATAGAATGTGACGACCCAGTGGATCATGTTGGAAACACAACAGCATCCCAGGAACTTGGTTATGGTTGTCTCAAGGTGGGTTTTTGT
Source organism: Oryx dammah (assembly GCF_014754425.2). Classification (NCBI taxonomy): domain Eukaryota; kingdom Metazoa; phylum Chordata; class Mammalia; order Artiodactyla; family Bovidae; genus Oryx; species Oryx dammah. The sequence goes on along the minus strand of NW_024070191.1, from coordinate 32,814,209 downwards.
TTGGTTTTATAAGCAAACTCTTCCATAGAGAAACAATATTGCCTAAATGCTATTACAGAAAAGTATAAGGAGTATGAAATTATTTTTTTGTAAAATTCACTGAAATGACTGTTACTTAAAATTTCCAGCATGATCAGGGTCAATGGCTGAACAAGACATTTAGCCTTCTCAGAAAGAAGCAGGCTCTGTGCCAAAACTACCCAGGTGCAAAGACCAATCTGTCTTTGGTTCCTTTGGCCATTGTGATTGACGGATTTGAAGCTCAGATATCACCCCTGACTACCCTTCAAGGCACGTACTTTCCTGAAAGAGCAAAAGGAAGGTTTATGCAATTTCTAAAACTGATGCTGGATTGAGCAGTATCTTCGTTACATATGCACTTGGGGCAAAGCTCCTCTTGCCAATGACCTTTCTTTTCACTAGGCAAGCAGTTTCCACCACGTCCTTAGAAAATAGATCAGGCCTATCAGTATACTTCCCTGGTGGCTCAGTGGTAAAGACTCTGCCTGCTAACACAGGAGACCTGGGTTCCATCCCTGGGTTAGGAAGATCTCCTGGAGAAGGAAACGGCAACCCACTCCAGTATTCTTGCCTAGAGATCCCCATGGACAGAGGAGTTTCGTGGGCTATAGCCCACAAGGTCACAAAGAGTCAGACACCCTGAGTGACTAACACTTTCACTTTTCATTATTATATGTCTTTGTAGGGGGTTGTAGTATTCAGGAGGAGCCTTGGATAACAATGGCCTCTTAGAATGAAAAGAAGCCCTTCAGTTCCATTAATAATATCCCTGAAGCTGGACGCATACTTCCTAGTCAGTCTCCCCAGACCCAGCGAAGTTCATATACTTCCTCCCCTCTGTGGACTCACCGTTATGTTATATTACACTGCATAATACAAATCAAGACACCATCAGCTATAAGAGAATTATGGGAAAATATTCTTTGTTACTAAATCAAACACAAGGAAATAAACCTGAAAGTAACAAGGCCAAAAAGGCAACTCTTGCTGCAATCACAAGTAAAGAAATATTTTCAATACAATGAGATTTTGTTCTATGGGTAATTATTGATAAAAGTTTGAGTGAGCATTGTATGCTCATGTTCAGTCACTAAGTCCTGACCAACTCTTTTGCGACCCCATAGACTAACCCGCCAGGCTTCTCTGTCCGTGGGAATTCCCAGGCAAGCATACTGGAGTGGGTTGCCATTTCCTTCTTCAGGGGATCTTCCTGACACAGGGATTGAACCCTCATCTCTTACATTGGCAGAGGTTCTTTACCCAGTCACCAGGGAAGCCCAGAGTATCATAGAGAGATCAGTCTGAGCACCTTGACAGGATCAACCCAGTGTTTAATGAAAATAGGCAAAAATAAGTGATCTCTATACAATACTTACTTTTGCCCATTTTCATTACAACACTGGGTTGATCCTGTCAAGGTGCTCAGACTGTCACTTCCCCCGGAAGTCCTGGGGGACTGTCAGCATTCGGGCCCCCAAGTCCCAAGGGAGGGGCAAGAGTAAACATCCTCATGTTCCACCCACTTCCCTTTGAGGAATGTTCCAGCGAGAAGAGTAGTGAAGCACTTAATAAGGTGCCAGTGGAGAATGCCCAGCTGTGCTTCCTCTGCTAGAATTCAGTTACACAAAGGGTCAGAGGTCTTCTGAAATTTTTTGCTGGAATTTAAACATATATAGATGTATTACATTACTATGGATGTGAGCTGAAAATCACAGTTTCAAGACCCGCATAAAGTCCTGAGTCAGTTGACATGTTGAGTTCTTTCCTAACGATGTTCATTTATAATATATGTATAAGAAGTGAAGTGAAGAAGTGAAGTCACTCAGTCATGTCCGACCCCATGGACTGTAGCCTACAACGCTCCTCCGTCTATGGGATTATCCAGGCAAGAGTACTGGAGTGGGTTGCCATTTCCTTCTCCATAGGCTCTTCCCAACCCAGGGATCAAACCTGGGTCTCCCACATTGTAGGCAGTTGCTTTACCATCTGAGCCAACAGGCCTCAAATACACATTGGCTTTTTTTTTAAATTGGAGTATAATTGCTGTGCAGTGTTGTTTTAGTTTCTGCTGTACAACAGCGTGAGTCAGCTGTATGTATACGTATATCCCTTCTCTCCCGAGCCTCCCTCCCACCCACCGCCCATCCCCACCCCCAGGTCATCACAGAGCACCAAGGTGAGCTCCCTGTGCCATTCAGCAGCTTTTCCCACTAGCTGTTTTATGCTTGGCAGCGTATGTGCGTCAGTGCTGCTCTCTCAGTTCCCTCCCTCCTCTCCTTTCCCATCCCCCCCAGTCACATCCACATCCATAGTCCAGCCTCTGCATCTGTGTCTCTATTCCTGCCCTACAGATAGGTTCATCAGTACCACACTTCTAGACTGCACTGCTGCTGCTGCTGCTAAGTCGCTTAAGTCGTGTCCGACTCTGTGCGACCCCATAGACAGCAGCCCACTAGGCTCCTCTGTCCCTGGGATTCTCCAGGCAAGAACACTGGAGTGGGTTGCCATTGCCTTCTCCAGTGCATGAAAGTAAAAAGTGAAAGTGAAGTCGCTCAGTCGTAGCCGACTCTTAGCGACCCCATGGACTGCTGCCTACCAGGCTCCTCCGTCCATGGGATTTTCCAGGCAAGAGTACTGGAGTGGGGTGCCATTGCCTTCTCCGTCTAGACTGCTCATGTATGCGTTAATACATGACATTTTTCTCTTTCTGACTTCACTCTGTGTGATAGTCTCTACACATTGACTTTCTGAATACCCATTCCCAAATACGCACTCATGTGCTCTTCTCTTCTGTAAATATAGGATTAATTAAAGCACTGTGTCCCGCTAATCCAAAATGACATTTAGTGAAACTAATTTTAAACTTCTGTACTATATTATCAAAAAAGGTAGTCACAAGGAAAGAAAATGAAAAGGATGAAAAGGAGTTTATTTAAAACCATGTCCATTTAGGATCGTCTCATTGAAAATCGCTTGAAGTATGTCACTAAACTCCTCACTCTTCAGCACAGCTTTACCCCACCTTTGTTAGAATAGTTACTGTCCTGGGCCAGCTTTTGTTACTTCATATGGAGAGATGTTTTGTGTTGCTCGCTCTGGCTAGTTTGGTTGTTCTCTTGTGGTTGTTACCCCGCAGTTCGGGGGTCAGGCCTACAGAGATGTGGAGCACACTCGCGTGCAGTGCCGGGCCCTGGAGGGAATCGAGTGTGCCGGCACGAGGACCTTCCTCCGAGAGAACAAACCTTGTATAAAGTAAGTGCTGTCTGCATGGGGTAGCTGGTACTTAGATGGAGGTAGGGCTGTTCTGTCCTCTCTTGATGTTGACTTTTTTCTTTTACCTTAAGTGTTAAAGGGACAGCATGATTACTGCTGTGCATACTCCACGGACACAAGCAATGGGGTGATAACGTAGGGGACACTGGACAGGAGGCCAGAGGCTGTGAATTCTAAATGTGCCTTTCACCAACCAGCTAAAGGACCTCTGGGCACCCAGAGTCTCTGTCCCCTCCTCCACAAAATGAAGGAGGTGGAACAGATGATCCAACTTCAGAACTCCTACGATAGGCATACATCCTTTGAAAACAGCCGTAGAATTTCAGGAGGAAAAATTTTATTATGAACAGTGCAGGCCTTTCTCCCTGAAAAGCAGTATTGTCTTGAAGAATTAGGGTTATTGAGACTTCCCTGGTGGTCCGGGGGTTAAGAATCCACCTTCCAATGCAGGGGATATAGACTCGATCGCTGGTCCAGGAACCAGGCTCCTACTTGCCACAGGGCAGCTAAGCCCATGCACCACAATGACAGAACCTGCGTGCTAAGAATGAGAAGCCTGCACACCACAGCGAAGATCCCGAGTGCCTCAACTAAGACTTGACACGGCCAAAAATTAATTAACTTTTAAAACAACGAATTAGGGTTATTTCTGTAAATTCCACTTGAAGGCACAGAACTTGTGTATACCATTTGCTGATGGAGAGTTGTGCCTGTGTTAGCTGATGCCGTTAGAGTATCTGCAATTGAATGTCGTCACAGTATGTAAGACAGAAGTCCTTCCAAGAAGTACCATTTTTCAGGTGCCAGGAGAGAAGCGTGGAGATTAGTGTTCATTTAAGGGAAGGGAACACCTCATGAGAGAGCTACATTCAGAACTACAGCCTCCCTCAGGAAAAGAGCCTACGCAGGAAAGGGTTGGGCGCCAGCCACCACTCCAACCAGGATACCTATCCTGTAAATGTCCTTAATAGTTTCTTATCCAGCCCAACTCTGTATTGGTTCCTCTGGGTCCTCTATACCTTGTGTGTGTGTGTGCTGAGTCGCTCAGTCATGTCTGACTCTGTGCGACCCTATGGACTGTAGCCTGCCAGGCTTCTCTGTCCATGGGATTCTCCAGACAGGAACACTGGAGTGGGTTGCCGTGCCCTCCTCCAGGTGATCTTCCCAACTCGGGAATTGAACCCACGTCTCTTGTGTCTCCTGTACTGCAGGCAGGTTATTTACCACTAGTGCCACTTGGGAAGCCCCCTCCATACCTTAACAAGTACCTTTATGAGAATCTAGACAAACTAGAGATCTTCCTTTGGGGAAGAGGGGGTTGGTAAGAAGTCACAGAGGGACTATCTTCCCATCTTGTCACTTATGTGAAATTCACTAATAAAGCATTAAGTGTTTTCATTTTCACATGGTAAGCATCTTCCTCTTGATTCCCTCTGTCTAGGTATACCGGACACTACTTCATAACCACTTTGCTCTACTCTTTCTTCCTGGGATGTTTTGGAGTAGATCGTTTCTGCCTGGGTCACACTGGCACAGCAGTGGGGAAGCTCTTGACCCTTGGAGGACTTGGGATTTGGTGGTTTGTTGACCTTATTTTGCTGATCACTGGAGGGCTGATGCCCAGTGACGGCAGCAATTGGTGCACCATTTACTAAGAAGAGCTGCTGCTGTGGCCCAGAGAGGCAAGGCTCTTGGACTCATCTCTGCAGGCTCAGAACTCCTCGATGTCAGGCCTGACCAGTATTTTCCCTCGTTGGAGAGAATGGGTTTGGTTAGGAAGGTAGCTTCAGACTATGGATGTTCGACCCAAATTTGACCCTGCAGACTAGAAATGACAAGCAGACAGTATTGTGGCTATCAAGTTTGTACCTTTCCTCATGTACCAAAAATATAAAGACTAGTGATTAACTTATAAGCTGCAGAAGCGTCTCCTTATTCTTTATTTCTGTGTGCTGCTATGTCATCAACCCTTTGGAGCAGTTGGACCCAACAGGATGTTTTTGGCCTGTGCCTTTGTGACCCTGAGTCTTCGTGCAGTGGAGGTCAGAAGCTGAACCAACAAAAATGTCCAGCAGAAGTAGAAACAGCAGACGATTTTAATACATGCTGAAATTCTGACTTTCTGAGTTTGAATTGCGGAATGAATGTTGCCAACCTGGAACGCTTGTTTGGGTATTTTTCAATAGGTAGAATGAAACTCAATATCTGTTGTGCTTAAAGCTGAGCATCTGAAATGAGTCTATTAATAAGCCCTATTGTTTCATCATTATTACTCCTGAAAGGCAATATATCCAGTATAGTAATTCCCTCTAATGTCCAATTATATTTTGAAAGCCAACAGTTTCAGACATGTCTGGGTTCAGCTATCCTCTTGGCAGAATTTTCCTATTGCAAAGGTATCATTTACCAATTTAGAAAGCCCATGTTATAGACTTGATTAAAAAAAAAATCATACAAGTAACTAAATCTCTTCTTCATGATTACATAATATAAAATGAAGAGCCTAACATCCTTGGAAAGAAAAACAGACTCTTCCTTAAAGGATATTACTGCTGAGTGCTAGATAGAATTAGGATGTGACTTGTGGGAAACAAAAAGAAACTGGACACATTTGTCAAAATAAGCATGGTACCAAAGTCTCTCATTGGGCTATAGCAGTCAGTCATAGGCAAAGAGACAAGCCAAGCTTTCAAGTTCCCACATCACAGGGGATAAAAAAAAAAAGTTCTAAACTTGTGGTTTTTAAAACTTAGTTCCCATCCCTTACAGTCTGAGTTGAAAAGAACTGTTAAGTGTAAAGTAAAAGGGGGGTTTACAAAGAGCCTGCTATTTGGGCAACGTATAAATTCTAAGAACAATCAAGGTAGAACCGCTCAAAGTTTAGTCTCGTAATAATTGACATGAAAGCCAAGAATCCCAGTTAAAATAACTGGATACTCTCTATCATTATGAAGCAGTTTTCCTGAAAGTTTCAGCTTTATTATCCCTGATTAATATGACCACTCTTCTTATGGTATTAAATGGAGGCAATTATGTAAAAATGAAAACAGATTATTCTCTTTTGTCTTAAAAGTTCTGTACCACATTGACCTCAACTTCTTCATAACTGTAAATTGATAAATTCTTATTTATAATCTCTATAGTCTAAGGCAGTATATTTTAAATTGCTGTGGGTCCTGAAGAAATTGAACCTTCTCCCCAGAAAAATGCACATAAACTTAAAATTTCTGCATAGAACTTAAGAGAGTTCAAGGATGCCCCTTTTTAAAAAGAAAAACTCACTTTTAAGAAAAATCTGGAAAACTAAAATTGAAATCCTGCCCCAAATAAGATACTACTTTAAACCACAAATCCTGCTTCATCTCACACTTAAAAAAAAACAAATCCTTAAAGATATTCACAAACCCCATCAAAAGTTATTTTTGAAAAATAAACTGTGGCAGCTTTCAGACTCAAAATCATTGGTCATGAATGTTTCCAGGAAGAAGAACTTGGGTAAAGAGGTAAAAGTCTGTAAATTATTAAAGTTTCTATTTTATAGAATATTTTATAGAAGCCCTCCTCACAGAAAAGCTGATGGGAACCAGAGTTGTTTCCACTGCTAGCTAACAACCTGAGAATCTATATTCCTCTGTGACCATCCAAATTTGTTAGTTTCAGTGTGAATTCTAAGTGACGAGCATCCTCTGTATTTACAAACCCTGGCCAATTGTGATAAACCTGGAAAACTGAGTAAAGGAATAATATTAAAAATGTGATTTCCTTTGCACTCTGGATTCAGTTTCTCAATATTGGTAGATAGGTGTATGTGTGTGTGTGTGTAGTGTTATATCCAGTTTATGGCGATAGAGAAGTTTTAGTACTAAAGTGTCCTTCCATCAAGGATAAATTAGAAACTGCCTGTTTTCAGTTGTTTCCGGTCTTTAAATAAAATTTTATCAGCTCCCCAGACTTCCTGGCACCATGTCCTTCTTCTTCTTGCCTTAGGCTCCTTATCAGCAGTTGTAACACCCCCAACCTGATGGTTCTGGAATGTGTGTATATGTGTTTTAAAAGCACACATTTTTATTCAGAAGAAAGAGATCCTAAAACCCCTTGCCATCACTGGCACATCCTCGATACAAACCAGGTAATGTAGCTTTGGTTTTGTTAGATAATTTATCTTTAAAGCAAGGCTCTTAATTGATTATCTCAGGTGTGACTGTCAGGATCAAAGTTTGACTTTTCCGACGAACCAGGAGGGAAAGTGAATCATTGGCCTTAACAGCTTCAATCACATCGGTTGTTGTCGTGACAGGCAGTCCGTTTATGCTGACAATTACATCGTGGTCTTTCAACCCAGAGCTGGGAGGGGAGAAAAAAGGACCATGAAACTGTAAGAGTTTGACTTAATCCCCATCTAGAATTTAATGTCTGTCTCTTAAGGCACTACTATTGTGCTGACATTAAGCATGCAAACCAGGGAACCAAAAATAGCCCCCATCCTTCCAAATATGCCACTTCCCTGGTGGTTCAGATGGTAAGGAGTCTGCCTGCAATGCAAGAGACCCGGGTTCGATCCCTGGGATGGGAAGATCCCAAGGAAATGGCAACCCACTCCAGTAATTCTTGCCTGGAAAATCCATTTTTGGAAGAGCCTGGCAGGCAGGCTACAGTCCATAGGGTTGCAAGAGTCAGACACAACTGAGCGACTTCACTTTCACTTTTCACTTCCAAATATGGGGGGGTCTTCTAATATATGCTGCAGAATCACTGGAGGACAACAACCCTATTCACCTTTCTAAAATTCATATTCCACCAGAATCATATGTATGAAATTTGCACCTCCCATATGTTAGATTTGGTTTTGAATAGTGAGTTGAGCTTTTCTGTTAATCCCTGACCTCACTTAACCTGAAACATACCCTCAACCTTACCAATAAACGTGAAAAGCCCAAGCAATACATATTTTTCCAGACAATTACACTCTGATCAGTGGGGTGTTGACAGTCCACTTACCTGCCCCACCTTCACCTATAATTTATGGACCTGGAGGGTATGCTGAGCTGTGCTACAGAAGCAGTTTCCAGAAAGTCAAAAACCAGTCACGAAGCTCCAAGCTCTAAATATTTAAGGCTTCTTTTCCTCAAAGTTGTGATTATATTCAGCCTCCAAAATATTTGTTTCAAATAGAATATATGTTCTAGAAACAAAACTAGTTCCAGATACAAAACGTTACAGTAAATATATAGCCATGTGGACGATCTGTCTTAAAGTCAAAAACAGGCTGGAAGTCAAATGACCACAGGAGATACCATTTGAGAGAAATGGGGGGTGGTGGCGTTGGTGGGATTTCCTGGCTGTCCAGTGGTTAGGACTCTGTGCTCTCACTGCCAAGGGGGGAGGTTATTAGACCCCTGGTCAGGGAACTGAGATCTCATAAGCCACCAGGTACAGCCAAAAAAGAAAAAAAGAATGAGGAATAGGAAGCTGAGAAGCCCAGGGAAGAAATGATAATGTGGGAGGATTATCAGGGTATGTGGAGTTTATTTTTAAAAAAAGAAGAAGAAAAGAGAAAACAAATGTAAAGGACGTGCCTATGAAGAGAAGTTCAAGGGTAGAGCTAAAAGCAGAGAAAACCTTGAGAACAAGGGCAGCTGCCAGGCGGGGCGGGGCAGGGGGGCGCGTAGGAGGAGGGGTTGGTACCTGGTATGGTGCACAAAGAAAGAAGTTAATTCACAATAGTTCTGTAAGTAGAAAAAGAAAAGAAATCTGTAAAGTATTACCGGATGCAAACTATGCGTCAAATATGGGGAAGTAGGGCTCAGACAAATAGACCTTCCCCCATGACTGTCAGCTTGTAAGAAGCTAAAGCAGGATTTCATCCTGGATGTTTCAGACTTGAAAACCCATCTTCTTGCCAGTCACTCTGCCTCTCAGAAACAATAGCAGCAGCCGCAAGAGTAGGATAATACAGGAGCCAAGCTAGGTCCCACATCCCTGCCTTCTGACTGACACATCACGTAACTTCCAAGGTAATTAACCTCTGTACCCCATTTGCTGCCTCTGTAAAATAACACCTATATCCCCAAATTATTGGGGGCTTGAACAAGTACATAAGACCCTTTAAATGATTCCTGACACAGTAAGTGGTTGATAAATGCCAGCTGTTATTACCAGAATTGTAATGACTATTATAAGTGGGTGACACCAGGAAGATTTCCAGTTTATCAGAGACTTCAAGCCAGCAGCAATTCCCACCGTGTAATGAGCACCTGAATCCCCTGAAGATCTTATTTAAAAGCAGATTCTGATTCTTTCTAAATATATTAGAGTATGTTGTGTTAGTTTCGGTGTACAGCAAAGTGATTCAGTTACGCCTATACATGTATCTATTGTTTTCCAAATTCTTTTCCAGTGGCACTCCTGTCACTCTGAAAAGCTCTAGCTGATGCCATTGTTGCTGGTCTACAGACCAAATTTTGAGGAGCAAGGACTGAAGAGCTGAAAGAAATAGCTTTGGCCTTGAACCAGAAGTTAAAAATAAGTGGGGGCAGGGACCCAGAAAGTCTAGAAATGCCAATGGCAAGTCAAATATAGTAACTGGAAGCCTAACGCTTAGCTATTCTGAACAGTTAGTACCCTATAGATTCTTGCCCTATGAAAAGGGTTAACATAATCTAAGCAGACTGTTGAGCTCTTAGAAAAACGAAAACGGTGAGGGAAGGGTATGCAAGAAGCATAAGAGAGAGATCAGGAGAATAACTGTAGGCCGAGTCATCTTTTCTCTCTGTAGTTACTGGAAATCTCTCGAAATGTCTCTAGCCTTTGCTTTATTCACTTTATGTACTTGTTTAGTGCTGGGCTGGCCTCTGATAGTGTCAGAGAATTCTTTAGTGTCATCCAGGATTTTAAAGTACCTAAAATATGTTCCTAAACTCCTAACCCTCCAGATTCTTCTAATTCTTATTAAGTAAAGCATTAAGCAAAAGAGTAGATTTGGAAATTCTAGCAAAATTAATTTAAATTTATGTGAACTGGTAGCCACATTAAAAAAAGTTTTTCTCTAACTTTTAAACAGATGAAACTAACATATAATATAAAAATGTACTTTGATGTCTTAACTGTATATCTAAAATGTCATTTTAACATGTCACATTTTAATAATTATTATACATATTTTACACTCTTTGAAATCTTCTAGAAACAGCATATACCTGATGATAATTTCTTCCACACTGCAGTTATTAAAATAAAATGCAATCTTCCCAGAACAACAACAACAACAAAAGATATGCTTCATGGGAAAACATTTTACATTGCTTCTGTTCTGTTTTAATTTAATTATCAATTAAAATTAAGTAAAATGCAAAATGGGGTTTCCCAGGTGGCTAGAGGTAAAGAACATACCCTCCAATGCAGGAGACCTTAAGAGACCAAAGCAGGTTTGATCCCTGGCTTGGGAAGATCTCCTGGAGAAGGAAATGGCAACCTACTCCAGTATTCTTGCCTGGAGAATCCCATGGACAGAGGGGCCTGGTGGACTGCAGTCCATAGGGTCATAAAGAGCCTGAGAGGACTGAAGTGACTTAGCATGCAAGCATGCACAAAACGTAAAATACATTCGGTCAGTCACACCCCTCAGCTGTTCAGTGGCCTCTGGGGGTGGAGCCCACGGTACGGGACAGGACCCTGGATCCTACACACGTTTACTGCGGGACACATCTAGTGAGAACGGAGGAGCCTGGGCCGGGGCCTGCACTGCTCTTACCTTTCAGCAGCTGTTCCTTGAATCACCTCATGTACAAAAACCCCAGAAGCCACGTCAGGGAATTCTGGATCTTGCCTTTTCATTTCTTGAAGCAGGCTAGGAAGAGTGACAAGAGATTCCCCAGGAGGTTAGGAAGCACAGTGAACTAGCCCTGGCCGCCCCTAGCTCTCAGCGGGGACTCTCTGTTCGGCCCAAGGCTCGCACCAAGGGGACAAGGACACCATCTAGCTGGTCACAGGGCCACAGTCATTCTTCCTCGATTCTCGGTGCCAAAGCCTAGAACCACTAGACGTTATAAAGTGTGGCCATAGTGTGACTTCCCTGACAGTCCAGTGGTTAAGACTCTGAATTTCCACTGCAAGGGGAGCAGGTTCAATCCCTGGTCAGGGAACGAAGATCCCATGTGCCGCGTGGTGCAGCCGAAAGAAAAAATAAGTAAATAAAAAAAATACAGCCACAAGTGAAAGAGTCCTGTGGAAAGTACAGTGTGTTGGTGCTGCCAGACGCGGTCATCGACTCTGTGACAAGTGGTAGGTGATTCATCCGCTGCTGACCACATCCTCTACCTTCTCCGTTCAGACTCTCTACCTGTAACTTTTGCTTCTAAAATACAACACAGACATAGTCAAAGCCCATGCTTACTTCATTGTGAGGGGTAGCATGCGCAGACCCAGATATTTCTTCTGTGAGAGAGCCTTTCCTGGAAAGAAAAATTATAATGTGTTACTGACAACAAGACCTCTCTCCTTTTGGCAGAGCTTAAAAGACCCGGAGTCACAGAATATTCCTTCCAATTATAAGTGCCCTCTCAGGCTGTTGGCCAAGACAAACGTGCTTCAGAGAACCTTCATCATTAGCGCAGGCTCACCGCCCCACCTCCAGCCCCGGGCTTTCCTTTCCACATCAATTCAATCCGAGTATTTCTGGGCACACCTCACGCCAGGCCTTGCGCCTGGCCCCCAGTATTGCTGCCTGGCCCCACTGTGATCTGAGTTGGGTCTAACATGAAACACGACTCTGTTTTCTGCAGAACTCGAAGGAGTGTCTCCACCACAGGTAAGGCCTTTGAGGGCTCCTGAAAACCACTGGAGGAGAAGAAAAAGGTGAAAAGTGAAAGTGTTAGTTGCTCGGTTCAGTTCAGTCATTCAGTCGTGTCTGACTCTTTGCGACCCCATGAATCGCAGCATGCCAGGCCTCCCTGTCCATCACCAACTCCCGGAGTTCACTCAAACTCATGTCCATCGAGTCAGTGATGCCATCCAACCATCTCATCCTCTGTCATCCCCTTCTCCTCCTGCCCCCAATCCCTCCCAGCATCAGAGTATTTTCCAATGAGTCAACTTTTCGCATGAGGTGGCCAAAGTACTGGAGTTTCAGCTTCAGCATCAGTCCTTCCAAAGAACACCCAGGGCTGAGCTCCTTTAGGATGGACTGGTTGGATCTCCTTGCAGTCCAAGGGACTCTCAAGAGTCTTCTCCAACACCACAGTTCAAAAGCATCAATTCTTCAGCGCTCAGCCTTCTTCACAGTCCAACTCTCACATCCATACATGACCACTGGAAAAACCATCGCCTTGACTAGACAGACCTTTGTTGGCAAGGTAACGTCTCTGCTCTTGAATATGTTGTCTAGGTTGGTCATAACTTTCCTTCCAAGGAGTAAGCATCTTTTAATTTCATGGCTGCAATCACCATCTGCAGTGATTTTGGAGCCCCCAAAAATAAAGTCTGACACTGTTTCCACTGTTTCCCCATCTATTTGCCATGAAGTGATGGGACCAGATGCCATGATCTTAGTTTTCTGAATGTTGCACTTTGGACTGCAAGGAGATCCAACCAGCCCATTCTAAAGGAGATCAGTCCTGGGTGTTCTTTGGAAGGAATGATGCTAAAGCGGAAACTCCAGTACTTTGGCCACCTCATGTGAAGAGTTGACTCACTGGAAAAGACTGATGCTGGGAGGGATTGGGGGCAGGAGGAGAAGGGGACGACAGAAGGTGAGATGGCTAGATGGCATCACTGACTTGATGGACATGAGTTTGAGTGAACTCCGGGAGTTGGTGATGGACAGAGAGGCCTGGCGTGCTGCGATTCATGGGGTCGCAGAGTCGGACACGACTAAGCGACTGAACTGAACTGAAGCCAACTTTTTCACTCTCCTCTTTCACTTTCATCAAGAGGCTTTTTAGTTCCTCTTCACTTTCTGCCATAAGGGTGGCGTCATTTGCATATCTGAAGTTATTGATATTTCTCCCGGCAATCTTGATTCCAACTTGTGCTTCTTCCAGCCCAGAGTTTCTTTCTTTCTTTTTTTTTTTCCAGTGTTTCTCATGATGTACTCTGCATAGAAGTTAAATAAGCAGGGTGACAATATACAGCCTTGACATACTCCTTTTCCTATTTGGAACCAGTCTGTTGTTCCATGTCCAGTTCTAACTGTTGCTTCCTGACCTGCATATAGGTTTCTCAAGAGCCTTAGTTGCTCAGTCACATCCAGTTCTTGGTGACCCTATGGACTGTAGCCCGCCAGACTCCTCTGTCCATGGAATTCTCCAGGCAAGAATACTGGAGTGGGTTGCTATTTCCTCCTCCAGGGGAATCTTCCCTGACCCACAGATCAAAGCTGGGTTTCTTGCATTGCAGGCATATACTTTACTATCTGAGTCACCAGGAAGCCTGGAGGGGAAGAAAAGTCCAAACCAACTCCTCTTACCTTTCAGCTGGCGCTCATGGAATTCGGCCAAGAACTGCCGAATGCGATCCGAGGGAATAGCAAAGGAGATTCCTGCAGTCACCTTCAGTGTGTTTATGCCAATCACATCACCATCCTGCCAAAGGAGGGGACATCGCTCAGCTGCCCAGCTGTGCAGACTGAACAGGCAAAGGAAGGAGAGAAGCTTAGGGTGGAGCAGCAGGTGGCATCTTAGGGGACCAGCAGTGTGTGGGTTACAAAGGGGAACTACTCCAGTACAGATTCCTGCTGAGGAGTTTGGGGTTTTAATCCTGAGTTCACTTTTTTTTTTCTTGCTCAAATTACATTGATTTTTCAGAGTGAACCACAGTTTATATTTCACACAGATATAAGGATAAGGAATATATGCCTTTCCACTCCTTAAATGAGACTAAAAATAAACATGGAAAAGTCAAAAAGCTGTTGACTTTCAGTCACACTTCAGTGAAACTATTCAGAAGATTCGGCAAATTGACCTTAGGAACATAAGGTCAATTTATGTCCCCTAAACATAATTTATGAAGTGGGAAATACTTTTTCTGGATTTCATCATCCCTTAGCTTTTGTTAGGTAATGGGCAGGAGGAAAAAAAAGAGCGACTTCCTATCACACTGAAATACAGATCATAATTCAGTAGGTCTGCAGCGTGACTTTGAAATTCTGCATTTCCTTCACTCTGGTAAATTCATTGTCTACTGGAGAAAAAGCAGGCCCCAAACCACGCGCAATGTTACAAGTAAAAAGTGCTCAGTGATTTCACACCCAACTTATCCTCCTACAAGCAAGTGTGACGTGTAAAGAGGAACCAAAAATGACCCACGCAAAGGGACTCAGAGGCCACGGTCACAGGCTGTGTTTCAGACAGCACTGCCCTCTCAGGTTGTCACATGTATTTGAGCAACTAGAAACCCTGGAGTTGCCACCAGGGATGTTGATTAAAACTTAAGAATTAAATACATGACAGAGCAATGGACTGCTGTTGATGCCTTTATCATCTCTACGCAGGTCAATACTAAATTAGCATTTTGGGGTGAGAGTTAGTTCTTCACATGCAGAAGCAGGAGGTCGTCAAGGATATACATTCCACAGTACAGTGGTCGTTTGACATAATTTGGGTTTAGTACCCAGGACTTTTGTTAAGTACCCAACGAAAGCGGAGAACACGTGGAAGAGATGTAAGTAAGTGTGAAGGAAACTCTGGCACCCTCAACTGGATGAGCTCACACACCAGGATGGCAAACCCATCGTAGATCTGAAATTTTCCTCTTTACTTACGGTGCAATAATAGAAAAGCACCAGACCACACATTGCTACACAGGAGCAACATGGCCATCTGCACCATGAAATGTCAAGTCTCTGAAAGCTGGGAAGAGGTGTGAGGCAACAAAAAAAGTGGCTACTTACCAAGTTCACTAGAGGCCCCCCAGAATTCCCGTGCTGAAGACAGAATTGGAAAAAGCCATCAGTACTTTTTCCCTGGTCACGTCTACAGAGTCCCTAAAGAGGTTTATCAAAAGCAGCCCGCTCTAGTGAGGCCCTGTTCCCCTAGGGCAGGCAAAGGCAGGCCACATCATCATCAATTCCGAAACCAGTGCAGGTAAAGAACAATAGGAAGAGGGGACTTCCCTGGTGGTCCAGAGGCTAAGACTCTGCGCTACCAAGGCAGGAGGCCCGAGTTCCATCCCTGGTCAGGGAACTGGATTCCACATGCCCCAACTAGATCCCAAGTGCCACAACTAAAACTCAGACAGATAGATAAATAAATAAACAATATTTTAAAATTTAAAGAAAAGAACAACAGCCAGAGGAAGGACCACCACTTCCTATGGCAGCAGTGACCTCTGTGACAGACCCTAAGAGACCATCCAGTATCGTGGATGCCAGTTATCACATCACACAGGCTGACCTCTAACAGCATGGCACTCCATCCCTCCCACGAGGGTAGACCTGATCTCTGGACATCCCTGAAAGGCCGAAGGGAAACAAAGGTACCCTGAACGGTTCTTCTCACTGCATTGCCAGTGAGATCTTACTGGCCACTGCATCTTACGGGCTGAGGACAGCCACCCCCGTGACTTACATTAATTATGGCATCCATCTGGATGTAATCCATGTCTGAATCCTTCAGCCCAAGCTCTTTGCCCCCTCGCTGGGTGGTGCTGACAATTCCTGCCGTCACCGTGTTCTGCAGTGAAAACGGGCTCCCCAAGGCCACCACAAACTCGCCAGCTCGCAGGTCAGATGACTTTCCCAGCAGCAATACAGGGAGGTCAGTCTGTATGTGGGTGAGGAGGGATGAGGTGGATAAATCAAGAATGGACTCAATCAGCATTTGTGTGTAACACATATATGACACGGCCACTACCATTTTAGCACCCGGAATCTAAGAATCGACCACACACCTCGGTTCTACAACTGCCTGAGGCTTCTTCCTTACACTCCGACTACACCAGACTCTCACTTGTTAAGATGATCAGACCATCTCTAAAATCTAAAATCACTGCTTGTAGAAATAATGATAAGTAAACAAAGTGAAGTTAATTGATGAAACATAAACCGACGTTAGCAGTTTACTCAGCCCCACTCCGGCTCACACGTTTGCAAAGTTAATAAGCCATGAACAGAAAGGAGGTCACCCAAAGCAGTCTTTCTCTTTAACTGTGCACATAAACCTCTTGGGAATCATACTAAGAGGTGGGTTCTCGCAGACGTAGCAAATGGACATGTGGACACAGGGCGGGAAGGAGAGGGTGGAACAAATCAGGAGAGTAGCTCTGACACATACACACCGCCATGTGTGAAACAGAGAGCTAGTGGGAAGCTGTGGCATAGCTCGTGCTCTGTGATGATCTAGAGGGGTGAGACGGTGGCGGGGTGTGGGAGGGAGGCTCCTGATGGAGGGGATGTACGTACACAAGTAGCTGATTGACTTTGCTGCACAGCGGAAACTAACACAACATTGTAAAGCAATCATCCTCCAATTAAAAAATAAAGAGGAAAAAAAATAAAAGAGAGCCTAGTACCGTAGCATTATAGAGGAGAATAAAATAAAAAAAGAAAAGGCAGATTCTGATTCAGTCGATCTGAGTTTTCTAAACACTTCTCAGATGATGTCAGTGCTGCCGGGGCGTGGACCCCTTTGCATAGCAAGAAACTCAAAGTACATATTAGCAGCTTGGAATCCATTACAGTTATGTCTGATGTTCTAAGACAGCAGAGAAGTAAGTTTCCCAGAAGCAGTCTCTGTTGGAGAAGGAATTGAAGGAGAAAAAAAGACAGCTGTGTAGTTAATAGAAATTGCTAGGGACGGACAGACAGGCACGGAAGAAAATTAAAAAAAGGAGGAGTGACAAACAGGGGTAGGGGACGAAGGAAACATATAGCAAGAAGAAAAGATGTGTGATCGGGTGGGGAAGAAAAGACCAGCAAGTTGATGAAAATCCCCAAATACGCAGACTCACATTTGGCTCAATCTTGATCAGGGCAAGATCCAGTTTATGGTCAATGTCCTTGACGGTGGCTTCATACTGGACCCCACTCTGCAGCTCCACCTGGATCCGCTGCTGGTTAGTGAGGACATGGGCGTTGGTAACAATTAGCCCATCCTCAGACACTATGAACCCAGAGGCACTGGACACAGGAACATCCTCACTGCCGAGAGGCGACCTGTCTCGGCAAGACAACAGCATAAGCCAAGGGCAGGCAAATCAGGGCATCCACCGTAGTCTGGAAACACGAGAAACCTGGCATTTATCAAACATTCTCTCACCCTAGTTTCCTCAGACATTTTACTTTTCCCTGTTTCCATTCTTTCCACATTAACTGGACTGTGTGTTCAGTGCCCTGGCCATCCCTTAGGAACAGGACTGAGAGCTGATTCCAATTCTCCTTTTCCAGGAATGCCCCCGTCTTGCTGCTCAAAGTAGCTGTCCTCTGCTTCAAAGAGGACTAACCTAATTGTGGAGGAGGAAATGACAACCCACTCCAGTGTTCTTGCCTGAGAAATCCCACAGACAGAGGAGCCTGGTGGGCTACAGTCCATGGGGTCGCAAAAGAGTCAGAGACAACTCAACGACTAAACCTAATCCTGGGGTCAGAAGTAGACCTAGTGCCACTTTATCCAGCACCCAACCAAGCAGGGAGGGAGTCAGAGAAGTCTGGTCCCCGCCTAGTTTCCACTACGAACTGGCCTACGAACTGACATATACAAGTTTCTCTTGCCCTCTGGGTCTGGGATTCCTTTCATGTAGAAGATGCCAGGCAAGATCACCATCGACATGCCTCCTGGCTCTTGCATTTGACCTCGAATTTGTCAGAGGCAGAGGAATAGCTCAGGTTTGCAAGTCGGAATCCTTATGACTAGGGCTTTTTGGCGAAACGACCAGCAGACCATACAAGGTCTTTGAGCCCCTTGATTTTTCTGAGGGCGGTTTTTAAGACTAAGTGAGGCTGGGAGAACTAACTGAAGCTGGAAGAGCGGATGCGGTGGGAGTGGGGCGGGGGGTTGAGGGGGGTAGTGTATGGAGCAGAGAGGCTCTCAGGAAACTTAGCCCAGGGGTCTAGCTTCCTCCTCAGACCCCTTTTACCTGCGGAACAGCTGTAAATGAACCACGGACGGGGCCACCTTCTCCACCACCGAGGCGATGAAGTTGAACTTGCTTCTGGGCCAGCCTGCACTTCCGGTCCCTGCGAAAAGATGCTTTATTCTTGGGGCAGGGGTTGAAGGAGTAGGACCCCGGCTGCCTGCCCGCATCGAGTATTACCTCTCAAATCTCTCATCCTCTCTCCCGTCTTTCCCTCCCTTTCCTCTCTACCGTCTCCCTCTGTGTATTCACTGGGGTCCCCATGAGATTGCACCTTGAGGAGACCAGACTTGTCATCCTGATTGGGAAATTAATTAAAAGGGAAGACGGTGGTCAACAGCTATGGGGAGGAATTTGGGGAGCAACCACGTGGGAGCCGGGAACCAGACACCAAACCAGGAGCGTGCGTGCTCAGTCGTGTCGGACTCTGCGACCCCATGTACTTTAGCCCACCAGGCCTCCTCTGTCCATGGGATTCTCCAGACAAGAACACTGGAGTGGGTTGCCATGCCCTCCTCCAGGGGATCTTCCCCACCCAGGGATCGAACCCTCATCTCTTGCGTCTCCTGCATTGGCAGGAGGATTCTTTACCCCTGAGCCGCCACACTTAAGGAGGGAGGCACTGACTCCCTTTGGCAAGGCAGCCGGGAGGAGCCGGCGGCAAACCCCGCAATGGGAACTCGCTGCTTAAAGAAGCGAGAAGGGGGCGCCGAGAGCGCGCGCCCGCGGCTCACCTGGGTCCCCACAGCCCCCCTTCTGCACCGGCACTGCCGGGAGCGCGCCACGGAGGCGCGCGGCGCGGTTCTCGGCGCGGAGCGCGCACAGGCTAGGGTAGGTCCGCCCGTCGCTGCCGCACACTGTCGCCCCCGCAGCCGGGCAGCCGCAGGTGCCCAGCGGGCGGCCGCCGAGGAGCCGGGGAGCGCGCGGCGCGCGGCACTGCAGTCCCGGGGCGCACGGCCGGCCCAGCGGCCCGCCGCAGGCCTCGCCCTCGGCCGCGGCGCAGACCCGGCAACACCCGCAGCGGTCGAGCACCGGCGCGGTCCCCGCCGAGCACCGGGGCAACGGAGGGCAGCGCGTGGGTTCGCAGACCGCTGGGCAGGGCGGCACGGGCCAGGCCCGCCCGGCCTGGACCCCGCGCCCAATTGGCGCGGGCAGCAGCAGCCACAGCAGAACGAACGGTCCGAGCCCGGCAGGCTGCCGCAGGGGTCTGGTCATCCTGCTCGCCTCCCACCTTCCCTCTGGACCCTCTCAGATGAGCAGCAGTCTCCGGACTGGGGTGTTGCCTTCGCCAGCCCCCGACTTTAAGGGGCAGAGCCTGGCAGCCCTCTCCACACACTCCCCAGTAACCTCCGCTTCAACCCATCCCGACCAGTCCCAGGAGATGGAGACATGTCCTCGGCCCTTCCCCGCCACCCCCCCCCCCCCCCCCCGCACCCTGCCAGGGACCCACCTCATGAAACCAGTAACACCCAGAAGGGGGGCAGACTGACAAGACACATTACCCACCCACGGACAGACGGTCAGTGTTAGGAAAACATGCACCATATTTCAGTATTTCACGTGGTTTTATTACAAAACAAGCAACAAAACAGTTTTAGAAAATTATTTTTGCTACATACCAATTAAGAGATCACATAAAATGAGAAGCATAAGAGTTTCCATGCACTCAGCTCAGCCTGCAAGTCAGTGCATTTCAGCTGAAACAGACTGGTTCAAAACACAGGCTCATACCACACCTTCTGGAACAGCGGGTAAGGGGTCAAACAGTATGGTTTTTGGCCAAATATTCGCTTTATTCAAACTCTACCAGGCATGAGTGACTGTAATTCACTACTGCAGGCAATAACACAGAGAGAAAAAGGGAGTAAGGGAAAAGAAAGTGATGGCTGGCAGAAACTATTTTTGACATGTTGGAAGCTCATAAACAAAGCTAATTTGGGAAACTCAATTTCCAAAATGCTAGTTACTACCTCTTTATGTCTATCTGGTTAACAGTGAAAACAAACATATCAAATCTCACAGTTCAGCTACTGAATCTGCCACTTATGTATTGGATCCTTTTAGTCCATATCAGACCACAATTACATTGTAGGGGAGGGGAGGTAAGAAAAACCAAAAAACTACCTTCTGCTTCAAGTGAGCTATGAAATTGGACTCTTTGGGAGC
This sequence comes from Oryx dammah, assembly GCF_014754425.2. NCBI lineage: Eukaryota > Metazoa > Chordata > Mammalia > Artiodactyla > Bovidae > Oryx > Oryx dammah. Next base: position 32,793,686 of record NW_024070191.1, on the reverse strand, counting down.
CCAGCATTCTATTCAGAAACTGATGTGTGCCTCTTCTGTTTTCACAACATCTTAGTAGGACTGTCATCTCACAGAATGCAAAAGGCCAAACTACGTTCGCCAGCCATCAGCCATCAGCTCATTTGCTCTGAGCTAGCAAATCCTTAACTTTCAAGAACTTGAAACTGTTAGACACACTGGGTGAAGACCAAGTCTAAAGTCTTATGCAAAACAGCAACTCAGAAAATGCTTTTATCCCATATACACAAAAAAATGCAGTACCTTTTTTGGTTCCTTTTTTAAAGAAACAAGACTTATTCCAGAGCCTATGCACTTAACTACTAACTGATCCTGCATCCCTGCCCTGCTTTTCCCATTTGGTTCCACTTTTCACACTTCAAACACTTTGGTCATATATGCACCATCTTTGGCTCACACGTGTAGTGACGTTAAAAGGTATGATGTGAAATTAACCAGAGGCTAAGAAACAATGGACACAAAAGGAATTCTAAAATAAGATTTGGCAATGAGTGTGCCTCTAGGCTTCACTGAAGATAATTATATTTATCTGGTGTTGGAGCTACATTAACAACATTCTAACTTGGAATTCCCAAGTATCTGCCAACTAGAATCCTTGTTTTCCCTCTATCATGGTCATACAATCTGGATTTATAAGTATGTTTAATTTAATACATTCTCAAAACAGCTCTTACTGAGTAAGAAACAGATCAGCTTACTGTAATGGCCAATTAATTCAGCAGTAGTAATCTAGCAGAGCGCTTATTGAAAAGAGAGGAAGAAATTGGTAGATTTTCACATCTGACACACCAAGAGATGACATATTTCCATGAGTCAGGGAATGTATAAGAGATCTCAAAAGTTCCTAATTTATTTTTATAGTTCCGTATCTCTGTGCACTTTCTTTGACCTAGCCAAAGAATTTTCTTGCGGGAACTTTGAAGATGAAACCTGAGACAAAGAACTTGAAGAGTTGGGAATGGCTTCTTGAAATCAGGCGACTTGAAATATGTTGCCGCCTGATTACTCATAAATAAATAATCCCCAAACAAGGGATTTTTCAGACAAAAGTATACAAGAGGCTGCAGAATAAAGAAAAGAGAAAGAGAGTAAAATTCAAGGTAGATTTCCTTTTTCAAACCAGGACCAGGGGGCCAAACAATTTAAGTGAAGCTTATCTCTAAAGCAGTTCAGTCAAGAAAAGTTCACAGCCTGAGAAGGAAACTACCCTGCCTGAAAGAAACAGATTTTCCTCAAGCCACTAAGGATTTTCTGACCACATGTTTTTTGCTGCCATTGGATATGAACATCAGGAGGGGAAGGGAAGGACTTAGGTAAAAATGCTTATCTTAGTCTCCTGATCTATTTGTTAAGTTTTAATTTAAAGACAAAAATTAACTGATCTAGCTGATGCAAAGTTATAGACAGAAATGAGTCAAATTCCCTCCCTTGAGGGAACCCTGGTAGCAGTTCACCACATAAGCTGGACAGACAAGATTCTTCTAGGGATCTGGAAATAGTATCTCTTGACAAATGGACGAAGGTACATCCTAAAATACAGGATGGGAAATACAATCTATGCTCGTCTACCTGGGAAACCTCTAGCCAGCAATGCAGAGCCTCTAAATCAATGTTTCTATGTACAGTTTCTATTTTTGTTAAAAATATAAATATCTCTCAAGGCTATCTTTGTTATCTCCTCGGTGTTAAGCACACAGAACCTCATCAGACAATGAGGTATCATCATGCAAGTACAGACACAAGGCATCATCCAAAAGGCGACACAGAGAACAGAAAGAAATCAATTCTGCCAGGTATACCATGTAAAACACTGAAAACTAGACTAGTATCAGCCCATGAAAGAAGAGTTGAGAGGCAAGGACCCGAGATAATCTGTCTTTGCTAAAAGAGACTTTTTCCTCTGTCAGGAAAACATGAATCAAAACATTTTAGCTGGGTGAACTAAACTCTGTCTCTTCCTGGCACCTGCTTTACAGCAACTCTCAAACTCTAAGATAGAGATCTGATGGATCACACAAGTAAATTACCATACACTCAACAACCTTCCACACATTTCAGTTAACACCATATCAAGGGCAATGTCTGTTTCGTTCTCAACACCGAACACTGATAAGCCCATCCTAAGGGTCTGACACAGAAATGGGGCGGGGAGGTCTGTCTTTCATGGTGGCAGTATTCGGGGTCAAAGAACATCTCAAAGAGAACAGAGTAATCCTCAAAACTGGCTGATCCACTCAGGTTGAATTATTTCCCCATACCTTCAAAAGGCCCCTATTTCTTCCTTATGGCGGTCCCCTGGAGGGGGGGTGGAAATCTCCCTGGTTGACATTGGGGGCCTCCCACAAGCCCCCAGATTTTAACACCGTCCCTTAGAATGTATCCTGACCAAGCTGGAGCCTGGGTCCCCCGCCCCCTAACCACCACTGCCCCCTCTACCCTTTCAGTTGGGTTAGTTACCACTCTCCCACTTCAAGTCAAACTTCCGCCAATGTATAAGAATAGGATAAGACCAGATGACTGGCCTCAAGGTTCTGTGCCTGGCCTGAAAACAAAGGGAAGAAGCTAAGACAAAGACAAGGAACTAAAAATTGGTTAGGAATGAAACTGGACTTCCAACCTCCGCTCACCAGGTGGACTGTGGAAGAGTCGAGCAAGAGGCACACTGAGCAAGCCTACAGGTCTAACCTAGTGACCTTCCCAAATGAAAAACACTGCATTCATTTTCTTTAAAAAGTCAGCTGGATTCCCACTCCACAGGGATGCGAGTGCTGGGAAGGTGTCTGATTGTCCTGCATCAGATGGAGACACTGAGTCACGGCCCCTTGCCTGAGCCCACCCTCTCCCTCCCAGGCACCGCGCCTCATCACACATCAGAGGTCCGTATATTTTCGTCATCGAGGTTGAACACAAATGGCTTCTCCTTGGGGTGCTGGGGTTCCGATCGGTGTCTTATCCGGGAGCTGGGCAGCACCCCAGACGTACTGCTCTCCCCAAGTCGAGGCGTGAACAAAGAGTCCTCAGCAGTCTCTTCGGTGGGAAGCAGCTTTTCCCCGGCCTGGGGGACGGGTGTCCAGGGCTGCCAGGAGGAGGCCAGGGAGGGGGCTTTGCAGAGGGTCTTTCTCTCCTCCCCGGGCGCTCGCCCTCTGCACAAGATAGAGTTGGGCCCCCCTGAGAGGCTGGAGCTTCCGGGGCGGGTCAAAGAAATGGACCGAGAAAAGGACATCTCCTGTGGAAAATAAAAGAGGGAGGGGGAAAAAAAGAAAAGTAAAAGGTTTCCTGACAATATTCGTTCCAAAGGCCCAAGAAGAGGCCCTCCACCCAGGATCACCTCCTCACAGGCCCAGAGATACATGTCTACAGAGATCAACTATGTCCAGCGGCAGCATTCACTCCGCAGGTGTCAAGGACTGCCTGGCAGGGAGATGTGTAGGACACATCAGAAGCCCTAGTTCTCTATCCAACTCTACCTCACCTCCTCCAATGACTGAACAGAAATAAAAATTTGTACCCAGATCAGTGGAAAGAGAAAAACAAACAAGACAGCTTGGAGCTTCTGCTGCATCTGGGCTCCGGGCTGCTTGCCTATGTCACCAAAACCTGCCCACTCGGGACAACTCATCGCAAGGCTGACAGTGACTGTGAGCAGGAAGGAAGTGACTTACTCTGGGGTGGCACTTGAGGGCCTGGACAGCTGCCCCGATCTCCTTAATCCAGCTGTGCATGTCTTCCGGACTGTCCGCCTGCAAAACACCCAAGGCACTTACAGAACCACGAACGGCACTGTGACTTCAGCTTTCATGTCTGTAACTCAATTTTAAATTCAGAAAACCACATCATTGGAGCGGGAGGGGATCTCAGAGATCATCCAAGTGGCTTTCAGACCTCTGAGGATATCTGTTTTCCCCCAGCAAAGTTGTCTCTGTCACCTTATTAATAAAGTGGACAGTGGTCGTGAGAGAGGGAGAGCTTAGAGGTGAAATCCCTCACCCCCTGTGGAACAAGATCAACCTGGCCTCACCTCCTGTTTCACAGAAAAGTAAAATGAGGTTCAGAAAACCAGAGCCCAAAGTTTAGGGCTGGTTTTGATTCCACTCCCCAGATACCCAAAGCAGTCATCTTTCTGTTTTACTATAGCTATCAGAACAAACAATTCCACTTCCAGCTCCAGTCCCACTGAAACCAAATACTCTGTAAAATCTCCCAGAGAGGCAGCTTCTCTAGGAACAGGGCCTCTCTCAAAAAGCAAACGATCTGGGTCTGTCCTGAGTCCCACCCAGGCCTCCACAGTTGCTAGACTTGCAGCACTTGGCTCACCAATGTGTACCGCACTGCTGAGCCCTTAGAAAGTTCTTGCCCTGGGAATTCCCTGGTGGTCCAGTGGTTAGGACTCCACACTTCCACTGCTGAGGGTGAGGGTTCAATCCCTGGTTGGGGAATTGAGATCCTGCAAAATGCTCAGTGTAGCCCAAGGACTCCCCCCGAGAAATACCAAGCAACGCCAGAAGAGGGCAGCAGCGGCTCTGTGAAGAAAGGAGAGTCCCAAGCTGCGACACAGCAGGTTAGAGCCCCAGGAATTCTCAGTGCCTTCCCGCTTTACCAGGTTGAGCTCAAGTGATCCCGGCAAACGTTTACTGAGGCCTTACCCAGTGTGGCACATGGCATCAGGTATCGGGCACAGAGTTGGGACCAAGACTGAAGGCCTGACATCCAGAAACTTATATTTGTTCACCTCTCTGTCTCCCTGCACTTTCCTCGGGTAGAGTCACCCCAAATTACCAGTGTGCACTTGCGTGCCTGGGCACACGTGAGTGCAATCACAGGCTGGCCCTGCAAAAGTTTCCACATACACCCCTCACTCTCCCCACCCCCTAAAAGGTTTCTTTCTCTTTGCATTACACACCAAGGTAATACACAACTAATTTTTTTTAAACCCTCAAACTTGCCCGCCTACCCCTTCCTGTCACGCCAAACCAACCCTCCCTGGTTAGATGTGTGCAGGACGTTTACAAGGGGAGCAGTTTCACACCCCAGCGCGCTGGGCCAAAGAGAGGCAGCAAGGGCGCCCCAGTGGAAGGACTTTCTCATGCAAATCCACCTGCTCTCTCTTTCCCCAGGACTTTTCCCAGTTACTGGACAACCAGAAAAAGAAACCCATCCCAAGTCCAAAAAGAGAACCAGGACACAGTCTCCAAGATTCTTCCAGAAGGCATTTTACGTACAGCAGGGCTAGCTGACTTGTTCCACAAGTAGAACTACTAGGAAAAATTAGATGAACTCATTTAGCCAAAGCAGTTTGAAAGTGCCTGATACACAGAAAGGGCTTCATATTAATTATCGCTGTTGTTATTATTATTATATGAGGGACTCAAATGAAGCCTTAAATTCCAATATTATAAATATATTTCGTGCCTTTCTCCCCTACAACTTTTTTTTTCCATTTTCTTCATATTCAAACTGCATATAATTCTAAAGGGATCAAACTGTTGGGATCAAATAAGATAACGTACTTTTTCTTAATATGCTTATTTATCAACTCCATAAAATGGTTTACAGACGGGAAGCTGACCAGGTCTTCACTGCCTACCTGTTTTCTGTGGTATTCTTTTCAGCCTTCCTAAGGACTTCTGTACATATTTCTATATTTCTTGAAGTCTCTCAGATTCCTTGGATTGTTTGAAAAGATATTGATCATTATTTCTATTATAAATAATGTTATTCATAAATGCTCATCTCTATTTCTATAGTTTGGACATTTAAAGTAAAATTGTCTTATATTTCAACTCGCCTTTGAGATATTGCTTTTCTCTGGATAAACATTATTCTAGTGCTTAAAATATTTTTCAAATAAAAAGGCAGATATTGATCCCACATGAGAAGAAATAGGATATTATGTTATTGAGCTCACAGTTAAAATCTCTATTAGTAGTTTTAAGAACTGGACTCCACGGGCGACAGAAATTCAGTGAAACCTCCAAAACTATATGTGAAGATTACAGTATATGTGTATATCTATCTTTTATGGAAAGACTGTGCTTAGCTTTCATCAGAAACTCAAAAATATCTTAAAACCACATCACAAAGGTAGTTTCATGAACCAGAGGTAAAAACCAGAGCTGAAATCCACCCACCCTACGGTGAATTACTAAGATACTGAAAAAAAAAGGCTGAAGAAACTCAGCAGAACAAGAAGGGAAGTGCCAACCTTATACCTTCACCTCTTACGGGTCTGCTTAAAGGTGTGCTATGCTTCTGGTGCTTGGTTCAAAAGAAAAAGTGGGGTTTCTGTCCTTGAGGGCAGTTTTTGAGGTGAGAGGAACAAAGGGTATTAAATGAATCACTGCAGACTGTGGTTTTTATTGCAGTCCGATGAGCTTTGATTGAGGATGTGCTATCAGCGTCATAACAGATGCAACGGTTTTAAGCACTGAATTCTAACAAGTCATCAATAAAAGGCTTCTAGAACCTCCTTCGGTGGTCCAGTGGTTTCCACTGCAGGGGGCACAGGTTCAATCCCCAGGTCAGGGACCTAAGATCCTCATGCCACAGTCAAAAATAAAAAATAAGAGACTTCCAATATATATTACTGGTTACTTCTGTTGCAACTGCCCAGAATTTTTAGGCAGCCCCTTCTTAATTCTATTCCCAACCTCTGCAGCCCTCCTTTCCAACAGCTAATCACCCCTACCCTCTCCCCAGGAGCAAATCCCACCTTCAGATACAGCCCTGCCACGAATGATCCATTCAAAGGGCAAAACTGACCACAATTCATCTGAGAGATTAAAATATCCCCTTTTCCCAAATACATGTCTCTGCGGGGCCAGATTTTCTTCACACTCTTCTATCAAAACAACATATGGCCCCAGACTGAATGCAGAAGCAGATCTGAGAACCCTGCTGTCTTCCAATAAGCCAGCCATTAAAGAGATTTGCAAAAATACAAAAAAAAAAAAAATGAAGCTACTCCTGTTGCTCCTCTGTTTTAGAAACAGAGTTATTTTTCATGAAATGTTACTTGTGATAACATAAATGAGTATACCGTGGTTGTTTTTAAATGAATAAATACATATTCTTAAAGAGTTTCAATCTCTACTCTTCTCCAACTTTCTGAGTCTGCTGCTATACCCAGATTTGCCCAGTCCCTCATTTATTTATTCAGGGCCATGTGAGGGTTCTTTTACCCTAGAAATGTGACAGCAGATGGAAAAGGAGGACAGAAGTGATGATAAGGTTCTGGTTAACTGCAGACACTCTTGCCAACGACGCAGTGTCTTCTGAACACTTTTTGCGGCGTTCATGTTTCCCAAGTCACTATCTCCACCCAAAGCTCCGTCCTAGACCCTCACCTGGCATCATCGTTCACCTGGCATGTTTACTCAGCACCACCACCGTGTCAGGCACCATCCATCTGGGGCTGTCCTAACAGGTCACCTTGGACATCAAGGCTTCCCTTTGCCCTTGACAGCCCCTCCTTCCGTGTGTCCGTCCTCCGTGGTGACGGCTGCCATCAGTCGCCCTGAGGCTCCAGCTAGACATCTGGGCAGGGTCTTCACCTCCCGTCTCTCCCTTCATCCCACATCCAATCAACTTTAAAGTCCTGGAAAGGACTCTTCTTCACCCATCCGATATCAGGCTTCCTTATCCCTCACTGAAACCATGACAATAAATAGCCTCCCAACTGCTCTGCTGGCTCCTGTCTTATCCTTTTCTTAACTGTCCCCTACACTGCCAAGCCACTACACCGCACCAGCCAGGACATTCATTGCCAGGGTCCCATCGAAGTGGCCAGGATCAAGGACTACCATCTCCCCTTTACAAATGAGGAAAACAAGGCTCTGAAACTTACGCCATTGTGCAAATGGGATTTTTAAGAGGCAGATCTGATTGGGTCACTGCCCCAGCTTAACCTGCAAGGGCCTAACCCCCAGGATAAAATACAGCTTTTTAACAAGGACCCTCTATATCAGCTTTCCAACACCTGAGCCTCTTTCACCTCTAGGCATTTTTTTTTCACATGCTGCTTGCTCTTCCCTCTCCCTGGGCCAATACTTTGGCCACTTGATGCAAACAGCCAACTCATTAGAAAAGACCCTGATGCTGGGAAACATTGAGGGCAGGAGGAGAAGGGGACAACAGAGGATGAGATGATTAGATACTTTCACCGACTCAATGGATATGGAACTTGAGCAGGCTCCAGGAGATAGTGGAGGACAGGGAAGCCTGGCGTGCTGCAGTCCATGGGGTCACAGAGAGTCAGGCATGACTTAGCGACTGAACAACTCTCTGGGCCACTTTTCCTCCATCTTCCTTCAGGAAACTTCCCTTAACTCCCTGAGACTAGGGGAGGTACCCTTCTTAGGAGTTCCCATAGCAACCACTACTTACTCTAAGGGCAGCCCTTCTCAGACTTTCTTGCCCCCCGACCCCACCTCCATGAATGAGGTTGCTTCATACTTTAACACATGTAGGTTCTTTGGTCATATTCTGCATGCCATACTGGGATCACCCAACCGTCTAAATTACTTTTTTAATTTGCATATATTTAGTTAATACTCTGGGCTGTAAAATTTGATTTCACACATCTGCCACTACAGTATCATACAGAACCGTTGCCTGCGTGCCAAGTCGCTTCAGTCGCGGCCGACTCTTTGCGACTCCTATGGACTGTGGCCTGCCAACCTCCTCTGTCCATGGGAATTCTCCAGGCAAGAATACTGGAGTGGGTTTCCATGCCCTCCTCCAGGGGTCTTACTGACCCAGGGATCGAACCCCTGTCTCTTATGTCTCCTGCACTGGCAGATGGGTGCTCTTTACCACTGGCACCACCACGGAAGCCCGTGGAATAGTTACACTGCCCTAAAAGGTCACCTGTGTTCATCTCCCCAACACGCTGACCCCCACCTCATCACACTGTTCTAATTGCCGGTTTTCTGGACTGTCTCCCTCTCTGGCTCAGGATCTGTTGAACGTCGGGTTCCCCAGGACGAGGCAACGCCCTGCACTCTGAGAAGAATCTACAAATATCTGTCAAATCCAGGAACTGGAAGTTCTTGTACCTACAGCTCAGACTTTGGCCCCGAACAGCACGGAGGCTCTCGAAGGCCCCAGCACTTTCCAGGGCTCTTCCCGGGTGTTCATCTGAATAAATGGAACCCACAGATGCCTCCGGCTGCCAACAGGTCTGCTGGGCTCAGCCAGGGAACCGGCTCAGAGGGCGCAGCTGCTCACGAAATGGCTGAGAGGCAACCTCTCGAAAGGAAGGGCATTTAGTGGGGAGCATGCAGGGAGCCCTGAGAAACTGTGCGGGGAGGCCCCAGATTTCAACCAACACACCCCACAGCAGCCCTGGCACTAGAAAGGCAGCATCATTGCAAGGTGGGGGAGTCATGGGGCATGCCGTCTGTGGACTGACCGCTAGGCGGGCCAGGGTGGGGACTAGGCCTTGAAAGTCTAGGCCGCGCTAGAGGCTGGAAATCTGCCTTTCCAGCTCCCATGATCTGAGGAGGAGCTGGGAGAACTCCAAAGCCGTGGGCGGAGGGGAGACGCTTCTGAGAGCTGAACGGTCGGCGCCCACACAATGGCTTTCTCTGTGCAGCTGGCTATGCACCTGGTCCCCGCACAGGGCCCTCTGTGCTTTGGTCCTTCCGCACGCAGCTCCGTCCACACACAGACGGGGCTTATAAATACCCTCCAAGGGAGAAGCGAAACCACTGACCAGTTCTCCTTTTCTCTGCTTAGCTGGCGCCCGGCAGCTGAGAGCAGCTGGTACAAGCTCACAGTCCCCAGTGAGATGGCTCGGGCCACTCTTATTATTTTATGGTTGGGAAGCTTGGGGCAAACATCCTGTTTAGAATGAAATGGGACCCGGTCTGACTATTGGGGGCCTAAATTTACCGCCGAGAAATTTCGAACAAAATAAAAGAAAGCAGAGGGAAAGGTAGGCCTGCAAGTATACTCGCCACAGAGAAGTAAAGTCCCCGTCTTCTCGGGGTGGGGGAGGAGCTTTTTACCTGCACGTAGAAGGTCCTGGAGCTGGTTATTATTTCAAACAGGTTGTCCCTCATCAGCAGATCGCTAGACAGAGAGAGGGAAAGAAAGTTACCAGGTATGCTGGTCACCCAATGGGGACCTGATTCAAGCTAAGACAGGTACGTGTGCCGCCTACCGCAAACAGGGGGTTCACAGGCCCTTCCTCCTGCAGCCCCGCCTCAGAAAGCATTGCCATGTCTCCTTCAGCTTCACTTCCTGGAGGATCTCCAGTGGTTTAACCACCCCCATGGACACCCCCTCCCCAATACACACCACCATCAGTTCTCACAAGACACAGCTCCTTTGCTTCTAAGACCTCTTGCCTCATATGCGCCACACCCCCACACTGCCTACAGTTGTGTTTCTTTAGTGGCCAAGATGTATCAAGTGCTTTGTGAGAGGTACCATTTTGAGGGGTTTTATTTTAGGGTCAAGTAGTGAAAGTCTTATTGGATACAAACACACACATGTAAACACACAAGCTGTTATATATCCATTATATCTACATTAAATATATATATTATATACATATATTTAATTGTATGTATTATAGAGAGATAACAGACATACAATAGTATATTCATAAAAAAGAGCAGTAAATTTGTTTCCGGTGTACAACATGATTCGATATTTGGATATACTGCAAACGATCACTGTCTAGGCAACACTCACCACACTACATAGTTAAAATTTGTTTTCTTGTGGTAAGATGATAACTTTTAAGATCAACTCTTTTAGCAACGTTCAAATACAGTACCCTTAACCATAGTCACCATGCTATATACTCCATTCCCAGGACTTATTTATTTTATAACTGGAGGTTTGTACCACTCAACTCCCTCCACCCATTTTGGTTACCCCCAACCATCCACCTCTGGTAACCACCAATCTGTTATTTGTGCTTTTTAAAAAATCTTTTGACCGAGCCATATGGCATGTGGGACATTGGTTCCCCAGCTAGGATCAAACTCATGCCCCCTGCGTTGGCGGTTCAGAGTGTTAACCACTGGACCACACGGAAATCCCTGTCTTTGTGTTTTGAGATGCGCTATTTCATCCAGTCTTCACCACCATTCAATGAGGCAGTAAGACTTTCCCCACTGGGGAAACCCGGGCTCAAAGAGGTTCTGTGACTGGTCCACGGCACCGAAGTAAATAAATGGCAGAGTCAGGATTTGAATCCAGGTTTGATTCCAGAGTCTACACTCTTAATTACTCCACCACCAGGCCTCTCCTAAGGGACCCAAATCTCTCATTTCCAAAGTCTTTCTCCATCCACACAGCAACTATATCCGTTTCACCAAATCCTAGCTCTCAGAAGGGGGCTAGATGTGAAGGAGGAGAAAGGGAAGGAGAGTGTGGACCACTAAAAGGTGCTTCAAACTGGGGGTGAGGTTTGTAAGAGGGCTTTGACTTCTGCAAGGAAAAAGGCTAGAAGTAGCTGATGCTTAGCCACAAGCCTCCAAATGGTTGAAATGATTTCCAGGGTGAAACGCCTGCCTGGTGTATCCAGTCTCTGGGGGAACATACAGGAGCAGGAGATCCACCTCCTTCCCCATAAAAGAACATTAAAAAGCAAAACTATAGAGTCAGACGCTGAAGTGTGTGTTACATGCCAAGAGTTAGAATGATTCCAAGAAAGGATTCACTGCAGGTGGACGTCCCTGGCGGTCCAGCGGTTAAGACTGCACTTCCACTACAGGGCATACGGATTCATTCCCTGGTCTGGATGCTAAGATCCCACATGCTGAGTGGCACGGCCAAAAATATTTTTTTTAATGTAAGAAAGAAAAGACAGGACTGATCACAGACAGGGCTGGCTTCAGGAATCAGGGCCTCGAAGGAAATGGCAGATGTGTGGCCAGTGACAGGGGCATGTGGGCAAAAGAGAAGCATGAGATTAAAGACCCCCAGGGGAGGGTACAGCTATGGGGTGGGGGTGCGGGGGTCAGATAGACTTAGGGCCTGATCCTGACTCCACTGGGAAATGGTATTTTAGGAATATGTTTAAAACTTTGTGAGCCTTTGCACTCCAGCCGTACAATGGAAATCAGAAGCCCGTCTCTATCAAGCTTATCACCACAAAGATCAGTTGTAAGTTATACACGGCATCTGGTGCAACGAGAAAGCCACATGGTGCTCATCTGAAATGCATGCCATTAGCTACTGTCGTCCCTTTCTGAGTATCTGAGAGGAGATGGCACTTCCTTCTGGCTAAAGTGGTTTAACCTTTCAAACTATTCATGCACATACATACAGTCATGTAATCAACTGCTGGGGAGGAAAAAGCAAAACCGGGAGGAAATCCCCACCCGTTTTGCATCCATTTCTCAGGCTGCATGAAGCCTTTTGTGCTCAGTTGCTTCAGTCATGTCCGACTCTTTGCAACCACATAGACTGTAAAGCCCGCCAGGCTCCTCTGTCAATGGGATTCTCCAGGCAAATATACTGGAGTTGGTTGCCATTTCCTTCACCTATGAAGCCTTTTAATTCAATTCAATTCAACAAACATTAACTGACTACCCAGATGCCCAGAATCCCCTTGACTGGGCTAGGCAGAAGCCTAGTCTCACAGGCCTGGAACCTGCAGAGTCTGGGAGCTTCCTTCCCCAGGGATCTGCCCGTCTCTCAGTTCTCTTTCCCACAGGTCAGTCTGACTCTGCCGGTGAGCGGCTCAGGTGAAATGTGAAGCACTCTCAGGACCGAACATTATCTGGGTTCTCTAAGTCACCCCAGCCCGCCTGTTGACCTGCACAGGCCTCCAGGGGTGGGAACAAGTCCCATCTCTCCTCCACCCATGGTCAGCTCCAGAGCTACGCTTCTGGAACTTCCATCTGTAGCTGCTCTCACAAGTGATAATCTGTCGGTGGGAACTTTCCTTATCTTCTAAACTCTGCAACTGCTGTTTGCAAGGCTCACGACAGTCCCCGCTTCCATGGGCCACAGCGCACCTCGCTTTCATGCAAGACCCTCCCACGCCTTCATGTGAGAACAGTCAGCCTGCTGTCAACAGCTCCCCTGCTGACACGGGCTCTGCACGCACAGTCCGTGGGAGGGAGATACAGGAAACTGCCCCTGCAGACTGCTGACGGAGGGCCAAGCGAGGACCGCCCGGTGCCCAGATGCCCCCAGGTCTCTAAAGCTTGGCTCCAAAGGCACCGGTATGGGTGCCGGATATGGGAGAGCCATTGAGTGGGCCCCAGGTCCCAAATTCGTCCTGCCCTCCGTGGCCCTGGAAAGGTAACCATTTCCTGGTGGAAAGAAGAACATCTTAAAAAATACTTCTTCCTGCCCGACAGCATTGCCGTGAATCAGCCCTATGTTACGAAGACATCGGGGGACCTCCCTGGCGGCTCAGTGATAAAGAATCTGCCTGCCAATGCAGGAGACGACCCCTGATCTGGAAAGATCCCACATGTTGCGGAGCAACTAAGCCCGTGCGCCGTAACGAGTGAGCCTGTGCTCTGGAGCCCAGGAACCAGAACTACTTAGCCCAGGAGCCTAATTACTGAAGCCTGCATGTGTACAGCCTGTGCTCCACAACAACAGAAGCCACCAGAATGAAAACCGGTGTGTGCTCCACAACTACAGGGTAGCCCGTGCTGGCCACGACTAGAGAAAAGCCCACACACAGCAATAAAGACCCAGCACGGCCAAAAGTAAATTTTTTTTTTTTTTTTAAAGAAGGTATCAGGGACTTTGTCAAAAGGAAGAGAAGAGAAAAGGCACAACAATTCAGGTCAGAGGCACTGGTACAAACAAGGCTCTGAGCAGATGTGCTAAAAAGTGAGTGACTAAGGGTACAGTGGCCCCCTCCCCTGAAGGTCAGTCCTCCTGGGCAATGAGCATCCGACACCTGAGAAGGACCTCTCTCTCCTCTGTTCCATATTCTTTCTTTTCCTCCATGAGAACAGTGTTACACAGGCTTATCTGAGGAGTGAGAGTAAAGGGCTGAGAAGTGGGCAGGTTGGCCCAGTGCACCATCTTGCCGCTGTGACCACCTGGATGGAGACAGGCAGCCACAGATGTCAGGGAGACGAAGTCTTCCTGCTCTTAAAGGCAGGCTCTGGAACAGAGCCTCAGACAGGGAGTATCGGGAGAGCTAAAATGGCACACGGGGTTCTGACCACAGAAGTAGAAGCAGAGACAATTACCCAGACTTGACCAGACACTCGTGGGTCTTGAGAACATCCTTGAGGAATATGGTACGAAGTGGTTCTCGGTCCTGGGGGAGGAAACGGGGAGACAGAGTGAATGAGGCTGTCTGCCCAAGGCCACCGCTGGGACCAGCCGGCCATTATCATCAGACATGACTGGCTGAAACCAGGTCGCAAACAAGACAAGGTCCCAAAACAATCAAGAGAGGAAAAAAAAAAAAATCTAAGAAGATGCTCTGCGGTTCTCAGCACACACAGGGAGGGAGTTCGTCAAAGCCACTTTAATATCATGGAGAAGCTGCCCACGCCAGGTGGACGGAGCTAAGATGCCGCACACTCCCAGCACACAGATGAGTCTGTGTGCCCACATCTCTGCTCACACACATGCGCGTGTATGCTCACACAGACCCCTCGGTCTCTTGAGGGCCCCAGAGCCACGACAAACCTGCTCACACTTGAAGTAGCAGATGGTAAAGTCATCCAGCGCAAAGAAGCGCCGCTTCCAGCTCTTGCGCTGCAATAGAAGGTAGAGAGCAGAATGTTAGAAGAGGTCCCCGGGGGTGCATTCTGGTCCTAAGCTCCTGGGGACCTCGCCCCGCAAAGGCCAGGCTCCCAGCTTGGGGGACCAGAGTGAGAAGCCAAGGATTTCTTCCTCTGCAGAAATGCCTGGGAGCACCTCGGACAGCAGGGCGCATGTCTCCTTTGAGCCCCCTCCGGGAATCGGCCAATGTGGGTGTGGCCGGCTCCAACCTCCTCCCAGCAATCTGCCCTCCCCTCGGGCTCGCCCACACCCACTGGCTCCTGGGGTCCCCAGAACCCCCTTCAGCTCTCCTCGCGGACACTCACCACGTTCCCTTGCTTCACACAGTAGCCGCTCTTGATGAGGGGCGGCCCGGTGGGACCCCGGCAGCCGGTCGTGGGGATGTAACTCTGAGACCTCCGAAGGATGGCGTGGGAGCTGGGCTCACCCACTTCCTGCCCATCCCCGCCGTTCTAAATGAAAATGGGGTGGGGGGGGCAGGGTTAGCATGTCCTTGCTCCTGACACGGCCCCACCCGCCCTGGCCAGTCACCTCTTCCTCTTGGCCCACGAGGGCAGTCAAATAAGAAATAAACCAGAAAGTAGACTTTTGCCTTGGGCAGGCACTGTACAGGATGCTTTCACAGAGCAAGGCTGGGGAGGGCCGGGAGACCCAGGAGAAAGGGAAGGGCTGCCAAAGCAAACCAGACGAGGCAGAGGCACAGTGAGCTTGCTGCCAGCCACCCTCGGCCCGCTTCCCACAGGCTCCACAGGTGCCAGTCCCCGCGGGTGATGCAGAGCTGTCCTGGCCACAGAGCTCCAGACGCAGCGGCCGCAGTCTCTGCACTGTCGGTATTCTCCATCAGCCCACGTACACGGGCTCCCCCACCCCTGCCCTTTCCTTGGTCCTGCCCTCCTGTTATGTCACTGACACACCATGGACACCCCCGGACCCCCCGTGCCCTAGCCTGGCAGCCCCAGGCCCCAGCACCTGGTTGATGGGCGTGTGTACCACCACCCCTCCGATGATCTCTGTCTTGTAGGCCACCTGTGGCTTCTTCTCTAAGGCCAGAGGAGTTGCTAGGCTCTTGAGAACTTCAGTCGTCAGGGGCAGGTTCCCAGCTTTGGGTACCTGGGAAGAAATGACAGCACGGTTAACCCGGAAAGAAAGCCCAGAAAAAGCAGGGAGGTGGCCAAGGATGGCGGGAGGAAGAAGAAAGTTAATGTGCCAAGTTATAGTGAGAAACCCCTTCCCCCATGTCCTTCCATCCATCCAAACCTGGACATGAGGAATTCAGCAAACCACCCCCGCCATACAAACACACACACACACAGAGGCACACACTTACTCAACAAATGCACTGAGCACCTACTCTGAGTGAGTCAGCCCCTGCCTGGCTAGAGACCAAAGATAAACCAGCACACACAGGCACATATCCTGCCCTCACTCCACATCCATGCTGATCAGGGAGACTGATCACAAGCATACAGCAAGACTAACAGAATAATCACAAACCGTGGTGACTGCCTTGAAGACAATAAACAGAAGCTGAGACTGACAGCAGGGCAAATTGTGGGCATGGTTGGTGTAAGTCTCCAGGGGAAAGAGATGCTCAAACAGTGACCTGGAGGATGAAACGGAGCCAGGAACATAAAGACGGGAGAGAGGATGCTCGGCAGTAGGTGAGACGCCTGTGGCATACAGTACAGGATGGGGAGCATGTCCCAGGGCTTGGGGTGTAACCTCTGACCTGTCACTAAATGAGTGACACCATCATAGAGTTATCATGGTCATCAAACGATGAGAGGATATAAATTCAAACACTTAAAATATGAATAAAAATACAAAAGTATTTTAATTAAGGTATTCTAAGTAAACTTTTTTAAAATTAATTAATTTATATTTTTTTGGCTGGGCTGAGTCTTCGCTGTTGCACAGGCTTTCCCTAGTTGCAGTGAGCCAGGCCTATGCTTCCTTATGGTACTTGGGCTTCTTATTGTGGTGGCTTCGCTTGTTGCAGAGCTTGGGATCTAGGTGTGTGGGCTTCGGTATTTGCAACATGCTGGTTCAAAAGCTACAGCGCTTGGGCTCAGTAGTTGTGACGCACTGGCTTAGCTGCCCTGTGGCACGTGGGATCTTCCAGGACCAGGGATCAAACCTGTATCTCCTGCAGTGGCAGGTGGACTCTTAACCACTGGACCACAAGGGAGTCCCTCTAAATAACTTTTTATTAATGGTACTAGCACTTACAAATATCACCCTTCTGCAAAATGATTTATCTTTGATCCTCTCCAGCTGATCAAAGAGTCACAGAATTTTTAGGGCACGTTTGAGACCACAGGTTGCAAACTGGTGGTCCAAAGGCAGACTTGCCCCAACTGTGTCTCGTCTGTCCTATCCAGTATGTTTTTCAACCTGCAATTAAAATCTGAAATATTTCTGCAATTAAAATCTGAATACAAAACAATCTTGTTTTCCAGCAAAGCAGCAGTTCAGTCTTTGGATGAGGAACAGATTCTTCAGTTTGTCCCAGTCCTGACCATCCTCCCAATCCGAGGTCATTTATCCTCATTCATGTTGCCACTTTTCTTCCTCCTTGTCCATTTCTCATTTATACTGGAAAATCTTTCATCACCAGAGAGGCCCAGAGCAGTCCAATCATTTGCCCAAAGCCATGATTAATATTAACACCTAAGCAGAGACCAAGTCCCTGAACTCTGCTGGTTCAGCCCCCACCACACCACAAAGCCTGTCCTTCACAAGGACCCAAGACCCCATGTGAGTCTGCCAGGAAAGTAACTGCAGACCCCAGAAGAAAACCTAACATCCTGTTTCACTTCTTCTACAGCCTGGGAAGCTGGAAAGACCTAAGAATCCAGATCTTTCAAGAGCTCACAGCTCAAGGATCTATTATACAACATGGGAAATATAGCCAATATTTTGTAATCATTTAAGTGGAAAGTAACCTCTAAAAACTGTTAAAAAAAAAAAAAGTTTAAAAAAGAAAAACAAAAACACTATTGCTCCAGTGGCTAAGATTCCACACTCCCAATGCAGGAGGCCTGGATTCAATCCCTGGTCAGGAAACTAGATCCCACATGCTGCAACTAATATCTCAGTCAGTTCATTCGCTCAGCCATGTACGACTCTTTGCGATCCCATGGACTGCAGCATGCCAGGCCTCCCTGTCCATCACCAACTCCCAGAGTTTACTAAAATTTATGTCCATTGAGTCGGTAATGCCATCCAACCATCTCATCCTGTCGTCCCCTTCTCCTCCTGCCTTCAGTCTTTCCCAGCACCAGGGTCTTTTCCAATGAGTCAGTTCTTCACATCAGGTGGCCAAAGTATTGGAGTTTCAGCTTCATCATCCGTTCTTCCAATGAATACTCAGGACTGATCTCCTTTAGGAGGGACTGGTTGGATCTCCTTGCAGTCTAAGGGACTCTCAAGAGTCTTCTCCAACACCACAGTTCAAAAGCATCAATTTTTCAGCACTCAGCTTTCTTTATAGTCCAACTCTCACATCCATACATGACCTGGAGCAGCCTAATTAATTTTCAAAAGCTACTGTAAGCCAGGAAGTGGGGTGGGGAGAGTTCACAGCTCAGGGCCATAGGAGAACTAACTCTGCCTACTAAGGATGGGAATGAAGGACCACACCCCTATGCATCTAATTCAAAGGAGTAAGACCATCGTGATCAACACTGGGGCCCCAGAAAGAGGACAGCACCCTTCTTCCTGGCCTATGCGCTCAACTTATATAGTCAAGGGTGACCTCTGCCCCCCACCTCTCCAGATGAGGCCAGAAACCCTCCCTCTCCTTTCCTTCCGAGAGAACAGTTGCTTTGGGCCTCTGCTCAGTGCCAGGCGGAGGAAGTACTCCTCTCTTCCTGCATTACTACTCATCTGAGGCCACTTTACCAGGCAGGCATCCGTTTCTCTATTTCATAGATCAGGTAAACAAAAGCTCATTAAAAGTTGTCGCCACTGCTAAACACCACTACCTACCACCTACTGGGACCACCCTTGCCAGTTCTTCTGTGTTTTGCTCCGGTGCATGGAATCCTTTTGGGATATGGGTGAGTGCTGGGGTGTCCAGTGATATGTCCAGGGTTGAACAGCACACCTGCCCCCTAGTGACCCAAATAAATTCCTGAAACCCAGCAAAGGAGGAGGGGAGTAGCCTTTCAGAGTTCACGATGGCCGGGAAAGGACCCCTGGCAGCTTGGTTGTCATGTTGCCTCTCTACCCGTCAGCCCACCCAGAGAACTGCTGGTCATCACTGCTCACACCCCTGCATCATCGGCTCCCTCTGACCAATGGCCTGGCTCTCCAAAACAGCTTACACTTCCTGAGACGGTGAATCAGCCTGCAGAGAACAAACTTACCAATAACCATGCGCCAGGTCTTGAAAACAAGGACATCCTCTTGGCTTGTCCGTCTCCCAAGATCCCAGTGAAACAGGGCCCTCTTCCACCACCCCATCCCCTCCCTGGTGAAGGGTGCCCTGATGGAGGAGATCCACAGGGTTCCATTTCCAACAGGAAATGAAATTTACAAGGACTCTCTTGCCACAGGCAGGGCAAGACTATGAGGAATAGTCTAACTGTGATAGGGGAAAGTATGCTATAATTTCACTGTCCAATTTTTAACCCTTTCGAAAAAATGTAGTGAGTTGAATAATGTCTCCCCAAGATGTCCACCCATAACCTCAGATGTGACTTTATTTGGAAATAGGGTTCTTGCAGAGGTAATTAAATTAAGATGAAGCCATGCTGGTTTAGACTGCAAGGAAATCCAACCAGTCCATCCTAAAGGAGATCAGTCCTGGGTGTTCATTGGAAGGATGGATGTTGAAGCTGAAACTCCAATACTTTGGCCACCTGATGCGAAGAGCTGACTCATTTGAAAAGCCCCTGATGCTGGGAAAGATTGAGGGTGGGAGGAGAAGGGGACAACAGAGGATGAGATGGCTGGATGGCATCACTGACTCAATGGACATGAGTTTGAGTAAACTCTGGGAGTTGGTGATGGACAGGGAGGCCTGGCATGCTGCAGTCCATGGGGTTGCAGAGTCAGACATGACTGAGCGACTGAACTGAACTGATGCTGGTTTAGGGTGGGCCCGAAGTACAATGGGTCGGGAAGATCCCCTGGAGAAGGAAATGGCAACCCACTCCAGTACTCTTCCCTAGAAAATTCCATGGATGGAAGAGCCTGGTGGGCTACAGTTCTTGGGGTCGCAAAGAGTCGGACACGACTGAGCGACTTCACTTCACTTAAGTGCAATAACTCATGTCTTCCTAAGAGGAGGGGTCATACAGACACACAGGCTGTACAATGATGGAGGCAGAAGTGGAGGGATGCAGGACAAACCAGGGAAGCCTCTGAGAGCTAGAAAGGGCAAGGAAGTATTCTCCCCTTGAGCCTTCAACGGGTACATGGAGGGCCTTGCTGACACTCTGATGTCAGACTTCTCAGGACTGTGGGAGAATACATTTCTGTTTCTCTAAGCCATCCACCTTTTGCAACAGCCCTTAGGAAACGAATATAGGAATACTACTACTCTGAGCAAACCCAATTCTTTATTTTTTTTAAAAATGTTTATTGGGGTATATGGCTGCTTTACAATGTTATGTTAGTTTCCGCTGTACAGCAAAGTGAGTCAGTTATCTGTACGCAGCTATCTCCTCTTTATTGGATTCCCTCCCAGTTTAGGTCACCGCAGGGCACTGGATAGAGCCCCCTGTGCTATACAGTAGGTTCTCGTTAGCTATCCATTTTATACATGGTAGTGTACATATGTCAATCCCAGGCTCCCAATTCACCCCACCCCTCTCCCCCCTGGCATCTGCACTTCTGGCTGAATACCATATGCTCACCATTATCTTCAATCATAAGGACTCAGTGACCCAGCACTCAACGACCAGGGATCTGTGGTTACTGGCTCCTGAACCTGGGCAGGTCACTCTGATCTCCAGGCATTTCCACTGCCTCATTTATAAACCAGATGATCACTCCCGCCTTCCCTAGTTGAGGTTTTCATGAGGCTAACAAGAAGCCATGAAAGTGAAAGTGGTATGTCATCTAACTTCTTGTACGTCTGCTGCTTGTTTTTCATATTTTTATAAACCCTTCCAGGTCTCAGAAGTCAGAAGGTCCTAGGCTTGAATCCCAGCTCTGTCATTTAGCAAACTCTAGACTTAGGGCAATGGCACCCCACTCCAGTACTCTTGCCTGGAAAATCCCATGGACGGAGGAGCCTGGTAGGCTGCAGTCCATGGGGTTGCTAAGAGTCGGCCACGACTGAGCGACTTCACTTTCACTTTTCACTTCCATGCACTGGAGAAGGCAATGGCAACCCACTCCAGTGTTCTTGCCTGGAGAACCCCAGGGACGGGGGAGCCTGGTGGGCTGCTGTCTATGGGGTCACACAGAGTTGGACACGACTGAAGTGACTTCAAAGACTTAGGGCAAGACTCTGATTTCCGTTTTCCTCATCATAAAAATGGCAGCAAAAGCACCCGCCTCACAGGAGTGATTCAAAGGGTGAGCAATGAGGCCGGTGAGAAAGCCCACCTGGATACATGGTCTGTATCCTTCATCTCTGCCCCCAAGATGCTTCACTTTGCACATAAGGTGCACTAAGAGAAATCTGCCCGTAATAAGGAAGTCAGGTGCCCCTCCTCTTCCTTCTGTCCCACAGGATCTTTGGCAGGAGGAGTAAAGAGAGGTATAAATAGAGCAGAGGAAAGTCAGGGGCACCCTAGAGGTTACGGCGCCCCTGCAGAGGCTGGGACATCCTGGCAGGCAGAAAGAGGGCGTGGAACTGGCCGCTTGAAGCAACTCCTCACTCAAGGCACAAAAGCAGGACAAAGAGGCCCCCACTGCCTCACAGTCTGTGTAGTCCAGTTCACCAGGCAGGTCCAAGAGAGGACACCCTGGGGTCTTCCCTGGTGGTCCAGTGCTTAAGACCTCACCTTCCAATGCAGAGGGTATGACTGGATCTTAGCTTCCCAAGCTACGATCCCACAGGCCTTGCAGCCAAGCAACCAAAACATAAGACAGGGACATTACTGTAACAAATTCAATAAACACTTTTAAAAATCATCCACATCAAAAAACAAAAAAAAACTTTAAAAAAAAAAAAAAGAGAGATAACACTGAATGAGAAGAAAGTATTAGACACTGAAAGAAACTCCCCACAGTGTGGAAGACCCAGAAGGGTGAAGACTCCAACATGAACAAAGGAAACCTTTAATACCGTCAGCATTCTGCAGACACACACAAGCATGTGGGTAGCTGACGTGCCTGAGTTAGCAGCTACCCCCCTTCACAAACCCCCACCATTTCCCTCTCTTTTCACCGCCTTACCAAGGTTTATCAGAATAATAAGCCGACAAGCAAAACCACATCGATGTACTCTGCTCAGAGGCAGGATCACAGGCGCTGGATAACTGTACAGGTTTCTTCTATGGAACTGTTCACGGGAACCCTGAGGTATTGGGGAGAATAATCTGCCCCAGCACATACTGGTTTTTACTGGAAGTCACTAGAATGTTAGCACTTCTGAAGATATGATACAGAAAATCAAGCTTTTCAGCAAAGTGTGGCTTACATGCCAGAAGTCGGCCTATATTATTGGTTAAAGGTCTAGTTTTTTCCCTGAAACAGTTTTCCCCTCTCCTCATTCCTACCCATCTCCCTTTCTTTTTCTGTATTTCTAAGGAGGAAGAAAGGAGTTCTTCGTTAGCCAAGTCAAGGAAAACAAGAGTCCTCATAGGACAGCCAGCAAGCGGGTGCTTATAAATGTTAGGCTTTCCCAGGACAGGTCAGTGGACGACCTGGACTGGTCCCCAGGTGGCCTCTTAAAGTTAGAAGAGTCTCCCCGCAAGCCAGGAAAAAGTTCCGACATCCCCCCTCATGTGAGTTTCCTCCACTCTGTTTCTCAGAGTCAGCACTCCATTTTCCAATCCCACCACATTCTGAATCAGCATCCCAGAATGACCCAAACCACGACCGCCTGGGAGCCCTCCCAGGAAGCACAGCGGGACACTCCATAAACTTCCCCTCGAACCTGATTCAGACTCAGACTCTCAGTTCAACTTGCGGCTAGTCGACCAAGGTTTGAAGAGGTAGGGGAACCGGTCTGGAATGGGTCCTGGGAAAGTCCCCGTCACCACCTGGGCCACTCCCCACCCGAAACGCACTGACTGC
The DNA here is from genome assembly GCF_014754425.2 of Oryx dammah. Lineage (NCBI taxonomy): Eukaryota > Metazoa > Chordata > Mammalia > Artiodactyla > Bovidae > Oryx > Oryx dammah. The sequence goes on along the minus strand of NW_024070191.1, from coordinate 32,770,745 downwards.
AGAAAGACTCTCACCAGAAAGGAGAAAGATCATACGTACAGTGATTTTGCTGGCTTGGTTCAAGGCTTCCACCCAGTCCTTCAGATCTTTCTGGTCGTTGGCTTGAAGAAAATACCTCTGCGAGAGGGCGTTGATGACTGCAAAAGGCATGGGATGAAGAGAGAAGAATCCAGGTCAGAACTCACACGCCAAAACTAAGGTGCTTGACGTAGCAGGGCAGAGGATTCCCGCCGGGGAGGCCAAGATGTTCCCCGTGGTGCAAAGTCACCTGGGAATATCTGGGAAGCAGAGCGCTCTCAATCTCAAAAAAAAATGTGGGTTATTATTCCATTGGCCACAAGACAACACTAATGGCCTTCGTGTGCTGCTGTGCAGAAAGGCGGCTCATTCATCGTCCACCAGACACACGCCCGGACAGCTTTTCCGAGGCGCCAAACGCTGGACAGTCATGATAATACACATGTAAGTTTGGCCCCCATGCTCCTGGTTTCCACTAGGACAACTGACCCGGGTTAGGGGTCTTGTCTGTGGTTGAGACATGGAACTAAGGTTGCCTGGGTTCAAGTCTGTGACCTTGAGACCCCAATTTCAACCTGGTCCTTCCTCAGCACTCCATGAGGTCAACAATTCACTTCTGGGTTCTTTTTTTTTTTTTCCTCTCTTTTTAGATCTGCTGACCACAAAATCTGAGGGTCAGATTTTTGAGCTTGGCAATGATAGTTGAAGGAAGTGGGAGAAAGTGCAAAAGAAGTTTGAACCAACCTGAGTGGGGAAAGAGGACAGTTTAAAGGACCATGTTACTCTCCTGGCAAAAATAAGCTAGAACTGGAGGAGGTGAGCATCAGGGGGTAGACAACCCCTTAGTTCATTCCTTCATTCCTTCAGCGAATATTTACTGAGCAAGCGCTTTGTGCCAGGAACCACATGCTAAGTGCTAGGGATACACCGATGACAAAGCCGGGGAGCATCCCTACCTTCGTGGAGCTTACACCCCAGACATAAAACAGAAGCTATCTGTTAGCATCTGCTCAGAGCACTTAGTACAGCATCGAGAAGGCAGTAGAAGCCAGTTCAATACTGATGCTTCAATGACCTGCATCCACTGAGCGGCTCTGCTTCCTGGGGCACCCCCAGCCATCATTCACTGGCAATAAGACTTTCAGTAGAACATTCCCTAGTTCCCTCAAGTCTCCATACCATTCCTCTGCTCTGAGTTAAAGCTTCTTTAAGACTTCCGGTAGATACCTGGCACCCTGCCCTGCAGAGCCAGGAGAACTGAGACATCATGGGCGCCTGTGCCTCCGTCTTATGTTATTAACAATCTTCGCAGGGAGACCAGGGAAAGGAAGATCACGTGAGACCCAGGGATATGGCTGGGACAGCGGTCCCTCACACACACACGGTACAAGTCACATGTGATCGATCACAGGACCGTCTCCACGCAAAAGAGGAAGCTGCTGTAGGAGTGTTCAGAAAACCCACCCTCTGCTCAGGACTTACCGAAGCAAAACGGAGTTTTGGGTTTCTGCTTTGGGGTGGCTATGCTCACCTAAATCAGATGGAAAAAGAAAAGAAACGTGAGTGTGTTTCCAACAGTGTTGTAAAATTGTGCTGTTTTTTCCTTCAAAACTTTATACATTAGGAGACTTGATACAAAAAGAAGAGTATACAAAAACATATGAGAACATTTTAAAAACTAATGACTGAGTGGAAGCCTTGCATGCGTCATCCAGATTAAGAAACCACCCACTATCGATCCTATTTCTTAGAAGCCCTCTGTGCCCCTCCCTGGTAGACAGAATCCCAGCCCCACCCCTCAGAGATAACCGCTATCTGATGTGTGTGTTGAATCTGCAAAAATGCTCAGAAGCCACTGAGTCCTGAGAAAATCCTCTTTGGACCACAAAGATATGTACCTTTCACATTAGCAAGACCCTACTCCTCTCCCAACCACCAACCTCCTCTGCTAAACAGTTCTGTGAATTAGAGGTGGAATTGTCACAAATACACAGATTTCAAACAGAGCCCACACAAAGGTGAGTCACTCACTGAGACACACAGATCAATTTCCCTTAGCTTTACCCTGACTGCTTCACCATGAAAATAAGCACTTCCCACCTGCCCAGAGAGCAGCTGACGGGATCAGGGCACATCCCATATTGAAGGCAAGAGCATAAGAAAGCAGGACTTTTTCTACCTCCTGCTGTGTCATTCTGCCTTTTCAAGCCTGCCCCCACATGTACATTCTGATTCTGTGCCTGTTGTGAGCCCGTCTCGTTTGAGTTCAAATACTCTGAAGAAGGAAAGGAAAGCATATTCCATCATATGGAATTAGATGACTGCCCTTGATGAAGGCTGAACGTCCCTGGAGCAGGCCTCCCCCACTGGACCTGGGATTTCTAAGGGGGCAGCCCCTTCCCCCAGGACCGAGGCTGGGAACCACTATTCACACGTGGCTATCATCCACTCATGCACACCATTCCCGCATTTCTGGTCAGGGGCATTGTCCAACTTGCTCTCGCCCAGGGGCTCCTGGAGTCGTTCTAGCTTTAACAGGAGGCTCATTAGAAGCCAAGAGCTAAAGAAAACTTTGGGGTCAAAATTAAGGTTTCAGGACTTCCCTGGTGATCCAGTAGCTAAGACCCTGTGCTCCTAACACATGGGACCCAGGTTCCATCCTTGGTTGGGGAACTAGATCCCAAATGCCACAGCTGAGAGTTCCTATAGTGCATGTGTGCCCAGTCATGTCCGACTCTTTTCGACCCCTTGGACTGCAGCCCGCCAGGCTCCTCTGTCCATGAGATGTCCCAGACAAGAATACTGGAATGGGTTGCCATTTCCTCTTCCAGGGAATCTTCCCAACCCAGGGATCGATCCCACGTCTCCTGTGTCTCCTACACTGACCGGTAGATTCCGGACCACAGCGCCACCTGGCAAAAATCCTGCCCTGCCACAACTAAAGGACCCAAGTGCAGGCAAATAAATAAAATAAAAACAAGAGGGAAAGCTCCAACATTAAAAAAAAAAAAAAAAATTAAGGTCTCATTATGGCTCACAGTGGCTCAGGATCTGATCATGACTGACACACCAAGCTGACACACCAGGGTGACTGGATTCTCCCTCTTGGCTCTAAGTTCTTTCTACAGACCTGGCCCAGATTTCTCAATAACCCAAATTAATACTGCTCAGAACACTCAAGATGGGAACCGAGACGGCAGCCTATAAAAGATCAAAGGAAGGACAGGCGGCACAGCCTGGGCTTTGGTGCCAGAGCACCAGGTCCCCATCCCAGGCATCCCAGCTGTCTCACCATTTCCTAGTCCATTGAACAGTAATAATAAATCACGCTCTCACAGGGCCATGGTGAGGATTAAATGTGACCGAGCAGGTGAAGCACTTAACCCACCTTTTCATGCAGAAGCTGCTCAACCAAGGAGGAGCTGTTTACACTCATTCCATGTACCAATACAAGCCATGCTATGCTGGGCATGAGGGGCTTCCCTAGTAGCTCAGATGGTAAAGAATCCGCCTGCAATGCAGGAGACCTGGGATCGATCCCTGGGTCAGGAAGATCCCCTGGAGAAGGAAACGGCAACCCACTCCAGTACTCTTGCCTGGAGAATTCCATGGACAGAGGAGCCTGGTGGGCTACAGTCCATGGGATTGCAAAGAGTCGGACACGACTGTGTGACTAACTTTCACTTTTCATGCTTGGCATGATGGACAAAATGCTAAGGGCCTTGTGAGCTTCTCTGGGCCCCAAAACATGTATGAGACCTCACCTCCAACACACAAAATGAATATGGCACACTCAACAGTAATAACTATTCAACTGAATGTCTATATGATGTTATACCAACCTCATCAGCAAGTATTTAACTAAATGCCTACAAGATGTTGCATTAAGCCAACTTCATTCACCGTCTAATTAAACAGTCACAAAAACTGCACAACATTCAAAAATAATTAGCAGCTTTGATTTTCTTGGTTCACGAGAATCCCTGGATGTGCAAGACGATAGCTGAGAAATTAGAGCCAATCATAAACTGAGTTACTCACAGTCAAATCATTTCAAAAAGTAAAATGATGAAAATCCTTTCAAATATCTCACAGCCAGACAATTACAGTCAATGAGAGAAGTGGAGTCATTCTGATGTTTACCATGATGTGAGGTGTACGCTAGAGGGCCTAAGAAAGTCTTTAAATCATCTCCCAGATGATGAAGATTTAGACAAAGGTGAGCCCGCATATCTGCCTTCAAAGAGGATGAAAATCCCATTGCCTCTTTAGCATCTGTGCAGTGGAGCCCTGCGAACAAGCCCTGGCCCCCATGCCATCTTGTTCTCCTGGGATTCAGACCCCAGAATTCAGCCTGAGCCACACTGCGTGCGTTCCTCCTGTTTGCATCTGATGTTCTGATCTGTCGGTGACTCATGGGCTTCCTCCCTCAGCACCTGTGTTTCTGCAGGTCCTCAAGCTCAGAGCTCCTGTGCGCCCCGCCCTTGGTTCCTGTATGACCCTGATCATCGCAGAACTACCTTAGCCATCCAGGCCTTCCGGACACTTTCACCATGGCTGGGTGACAAACGGTCCACTCTGACCACAACTCATTACCAGCCTCAGTTCAGTTCAGTTCAGTCGCTCAGTCATGTCCGACTCTTTGCGACCCCATGAATCGCAGCACTCCAGGCCTCCCTGTTCATCACCATCTCCCGGAGTTCACTCAGATTCACGTCCATCGAGTCCGTGATGCCATCCAGCCATCTCATCCTCGGTTGTCCCCTTCTTCTCCTGCCCCCAATCCCTCCCAGCATCAGAGTCTTTTCCAGTGAGTCAACTCTTCACATGAGGTGGCCAAAGTACTGGAGTTTCAGCTTTAGCATCATTCCCTCCAAAGAAATCCCAGGGTTGATCTCCTTCAGAATGGACTGGTTGGATCTTCTTGCAGTCCAAGGGACTCTCAAGAGTCTTCTCCAACACCACAGTGCAAAAGCATCAGTTCTTCGGCGCTCAGCCTTCTTCACAGTCCAACTCTCACATCCATACATGACCACAGGAAAAACCATAGCCTTGACTAGACGGACCTTAGTCGGCAAAGTAATGTCTCTGCTTTTGAATATACTGTCTAGGTTGGTCATAACTTTTCTTCCAAGGGGTAAACGTCTTTTAATTTCATGGCTGCAATCACCATCTGCAGTGATTTTGGAGCCCCAAAAAATAAAGTCTGACACTGTTTCCACTGTTTCCTCATCTATTTCCCATGAAGTGATGGGACCATATGCCATGATCTTCGTTTTCTGAATGTTGAGCTTTAAGCCAACTTTTTCACTCTCCTCTTTCACTTTTATCAAGAGGCTTTTTAGCTCCTCTTCACTTTCTGCCATAAGGGTGGTGTCATCTGCATATCTGAGGTGATTGATATTTCTCCCTGCAATCTTGATTCCAGCTTGTGTTTCTTCCAGTCAGCATTTCTCATGATGTACTCTGCATAGAAGTTAAATAAGCAGGGTGACAATATACAGCCTTGACGTACTCCTTTTCCTATTTGGAACCAGTCTGTTGTTCCATGTCCAGTTCTAACTGTTGCTTCCTGACTTGCATACAGATTTCTCAAGAGGCAGATTAGGTGGTCTGGTATTCCCATCTCTTTCAGAATTTTCCACAGTTTACTGTGATCCACACAGTCAAGCCTATCCGAGGGAAAACGTGCTTATTACCGGAAGTCAAAGCTTTCAAAGAGATCACTTGGCTTTCCATTTGCTTTTACGTGTTTATCCAGTGTTCAGTTGGGAGTACGTGTGATTACACACCTGCACACCTGTAATCTGCTTTGTGGTGACCACAGAAGGATTACCTGGCCAAGCAGCTCTTGCTGAATTAACAGGACGCCAGTTCTAGGTCAACCCTGATGGGTTGTTTAGCAAGGGTAAAATCCTCAACATCTCTGATCAGCCCCCAGATTGGCAAAGCCAGAGGAGAAGCAACTACACCCCTTCTTACAGTCCTGGAATGACGAAGAAAATAAAGGGACTTCCCTGGTGGTCCAGTGGTTAAGACTCCAGCCTTTCAATACAGGGGGCATGGGTTTGATCCCTCATTGGGGAACTAAGATCCCACATGCCTTGGTGTGGCCAAAAAAAAACACAACAAAGCAAGTCCCATCTATTGGCTGCTATGCCCTCAAAAAGAAAGGCTAAGGTCGGGTCTAAGAGGGGGTCTCACTCTCTCTGGAGGAGTATAGCTCTGGCCTCCCCCCAGATCCCATTGATGGGAGGCAGGACCCCTGCCTCCTGGGAGGGATAGCACCACTGCCCCACTGCAGCACCTGCTGCTGACCAGGCCAGCCCATGCGGCTCCTTCACACGTGGTGAAGGAGCAGAGAGGCTGCTGAAGAAGCAGCGTGGTGGAAGGGCTGACTCTGGCCACAAGTAAGTCGCTGCGCAGCAGTGGTTGACCGGTGGGTCCTGGGTGAGGAGGCAGGGAGAGGTCGGGGGGCAGGGGAGGTGAGGCAGGGACGGAGCACAGGTCACCTGCAGAGTAACACAGGCGAGGCCGCCCCCCCCACCCACCAGCCCGACAGACTCTCAGGAACTCGCTCTTATCAGATCGTGCACAGACCACAGGAGCAGCAAAGCCATGGGGCACCGGGGCACTGCAAGCCCGCCCCACCCTGGCCCCCCTGGGCCGGAAGTAGGGCTGGGGCCCCTCCAGCAGCAGCAGCAGCAGCAGCCCAAGGCCTTGGAGCCTCGGTGCTGCCCAGGGAGACCCTGCCCCATGAGGCAGCATCAAGAGCCAGGGAAGAGGCAGTCAGCCACCCAGAGTCACAGCAGGCTTGAAGCCGGAGCCTCTGAACCAGCTTCCAGGGGTCAGTGAGCCCTGGAGGCTTAGGCGAAATCAGGGTGCGTGCACGCACACATGATTTACCCGGGACATGAATCCACGCTTCTCATCAGAATTTCCTAAGGACCCACGGCCCCGCCCACCCCTGCTGGTCAAAAGCCAGGAGTGAGCCCTGTTCCAGGAAGGTCTTTGTTGCAGTTAGCAGAGAGGCAGGCCACAAGCTGGAAGTGTAAGCGAACAGGACCCTATGGGACTTCCACAGACAAAGCCTTCTCCGTATCCTCTGCCTGAGCTCCCCTCTGAGGTACCCAGATAATAGTATCTGATGCAAATTTCCTGAGTTGTTTTGCAGATGTGAACCTCACCCCCCAACAACCAGCAGCAAACGGAGGAAGGACTAGATGACCTTGAGTACATGGTCCCACGTCTCCTAGAGCCCGAGGACCGCTAACATGAGCTCCCATGACACCACCCAGCTGTCTCACCATCAGCCCGTCAGAGAAACGTGCTCCCTGAGACCCTCAACCCTCTCATCTACCCTTAAAAATGCTTTGCTGAAACACTTCAGGGAGCTTAAGACTCCTGAAGGCCATGAGCCACCTCATCTCCTTGTATGGCCTTGCAGTAAAGCTTTGTCTGCTCCTGACTCCCACATTTCAGTTTGGTTGGCCTCACGGGTCAGGCCAGGACTCGCATTAACAGAGGTGGAGCTGGCTGCATGGAGGAGGACCCGCAAACAAAGCGGGGAGGTGGGTGGAGTCAAAGGCCAGCATCCATCTTTTTCTAGTTGGCCTGAGAACTGGCCCTGCTGCTGTGACGACATCAATTTCAGAACCTTCCTCTGAGGTTGGATGTTCCCGACAGCAGCCCACAAGGACGAGCACCCTTAGCGGAGGGCACACGCACCACGGCCGCTGCTGATGCAACACGTTCCTTAGGGAGGGGACACCTAGGGGTTAACAAGAAATAACCTGGAATGCCTAATTTGATACCAGCACAGGCTAAATGTTTTTTTTTGTTTGTTTTTCTGGGAAAATCCCTGCTTTCTGGCACTGGGTCAGGCAGCAAGCAGTTCAAGGCTCTCCTCTCCGTGAAACCTGACCCACTGGCAGCTGTGGGTTTTGCAAAACCCATCCCCACCTGCCTCTCCCCTCCACGGAGGGTAAAAGGCAGGTCCCTCCTGCTAAAGGAAGCAGCCTCCCAAGCCGAGAATTCGAGAAACCCTCATCCGAGCTGCATTTATAAATCACGATTCTGCAGGAGACTGTACTCCCTCTTCTCTCATCAGGAAGGAGGAAAAAAAAAAAAAAAAACAACCTCTCAAACAGGAGATGGTTCGGAGTTTCATTAATCTTGAGGGTCTCTGCTCCCCACTCTCTGAATTCTCTCTCTTCCATCCTCCTAATGAAATGACCTAATGAGCTCACAGCAAGACAGGACAGGACCGGACAGGAGAGGCGGGGGCCCAGGCCCCTGGCCGGGTGCCAGGCAGCCACACTCTGACCACAAAGCTTGCAAATGGCCTGCTTTCCTAAGCCCTTCCCCTCTCCCGGTCCTTCCCTCCTCGCTCTAAGGTGCCCAAACACTGCCCTGCAACCAGTCACCTCTGCTGGACTCCCGCCTGCAACCCCTGCAGCTGCCTTCCTCTCTGGCCCAGCTGAGATGGGAGGGCTGCCTAAGGACCCCCAAAGCTTATTATGAGATGGAGCCAGGAGCCACTCAGATCAGAGCCCCATCCCCTGAGGAGGGGAGAATGTGGACAAGGAAGCTGAGGTCCCCAAGAGGCCTGAGTGAGGGCCTTCCAGAACCTCGGAGCTGGCTGGGGCCACCTGGCTCTCCTCGCTGGACGAATAGTTCCTCTTTCTAGCAAGGCTCTAAATCCCCCAGCCTTCTTTTTTTTTTTTTATCACTGCTGTGTCACAGGTCAGCGCCAGTGCCTGCTCCAGGGAGAAGCCACTACACAAAGCTGAATTCAGCAGCTACGAGTGGGCACCATCCACTTGGAGCCCCCCCAGGCCCCACCCAGGTCTCAGCCCAAAAGAGGGGTTGCTCTCACCTCTTCTGTGCAGACTAGACAAGGGGATGGGCTGTCGGCTGGCCTGCCAGCCCCTCCAGCTGTTCTCTGGCTGCTGAGTGGTTGGGGCCCTCCTGAGCTCCCCTCCACAGTGATCTGGTCCAGCCCATGGATAAGCTTTCAGTGCCACCCCAACGCTTTCTGAGCCATGGCAGTCAAACCATACACTTTGGGAGAATCCTTTGCAGTCACTGGGTTTTTTGCTGTTGTGTTTGTGTTCCTTTTGGTCCCAATTTAAAAAAAAGATCATGTCCCAGTCTTTGCCCACCCACCTCCCATCCCACCTTTGCAGGAGGTGGCAGTATCACTGACTAATGGGTCCCAGAAGTGAGAGGCTGCAAGACCGCCCTCCAAGAACCTGCTGACCACAGGCCACCCAGCCCCGGTCAGTTATAGGCTTCCACGGGCATATGGGGAGCACATCACAGCCCAGCAACACCCCTAGGAGCCGATGCTTGAGGTGTGTGCTTCCTCTAGTTTAGATACTAAACCTACTTACAGACAATGAAGTCCCAAAGCTCCAGGCCGACATTACCTTCGAGATGTAGGTCAGCTGCAAAGATCCAACAGCTCCTGCCCCAATTGCCAGGTTCTGAAAGACATGGGTTTTGCGTTTGAAGAAGGATGCTATGCGAGGCAGTGGATATAGGACTAAAGAGGGCTGAGAGTCTCATTCTGTTGATGCCACTTTCTGGCTTTGCAATCTTGACTAGTCACTTAATTTTTTTTTTTTTTAGCTTTTGATTTTATTTTGGAGTACAGCTGATGAACAATGTTGTATTAGTTTCAGGTGTACAACAAAGTGATTCAGTTATACAGGCGTGCGTGCTGCCACTTCAGTCATGTCCAGCTCTTTGCAACCCCAAGGGCTGTAGCCTGCCAGTCTCCTCTGTCCATGGGATTCTCCAGGCAGGAATACTGGAGTGGGTTGCCATTTCCTACCCGAGGGGATCTTCTCGACCCAGGGATCAAACCCGTATCTCTTACCATCTCCTGCATTGGTAGGCAGGTTCTTTACCACTAAGATCATCTGGGACACCCTAAGCCTTTCAATTGTGCATATACATGTATTTATTGTTTTTCAAATTCTTTCAAATTCTTTTCCCAATGAAGTTGTTACAGAATATTGAGCAGAATTTCCTGTGCTATACAGTAGGTCCTTGGTGGTTATCCATTTTAAATACAGCAGTGGGCACATGTCCATCCCAAACTCCCTAACTATTCCTCCCCCACCATCTCCCCATAAGTGTGTTCTCTAGTCACTTACCTTTCTTCACTTCACCACAGTGATCATTCTTGCCACGGTATGTGGACTTAACATTTCCCTTGGCCTCCTTTATTTTAGAGAGGCATTCTAGTATAGTGGTTAAAAGTGGGGGCTCCACCACTTTGTGAATAAGTTCCTTCATCTCTAAGCCTCAGTTTTCCCTTCTGTAAAAACAGGGATCATAATAGTACCTACCTCACCAGACAGTTCTAAGGGTGAGTTAATAGACTTAAGACCACTTGCGGGAACTTCCCTGGTGGCTAAGACTCCATGCTCCCAATGCAGGGGTCTTTCGAGCCCTGGTCAGGAAGCTGATCCCACGTGCCACAACTAAAGAAGAAAAAGATCCTGCATGCCACAACTAAAGATCTCTCGTGCCACAACTAAGACCCAGCACAGCCCAATAAATAAAGTAAATAAATATTTTTAAAAAGACACTTGGAATTGTCCCTGTTTAGAGTTATATAGTCATCTATATGACTCTGAACAAGTGTTAGCTAGTTATATATATATAATATATATTGTCCTGACTGCTCTGATATCCCTGTTGGCTTTATCTTATTTGATGACTCTTCAAATTCTCTTCTTAATAAATATGGTACAGAGTAACACAACATGGGGGGGGAAGGAAAGAAAAACATAGTTCTTCAGTCTATTTCAAAGGGCAGTTTTAAGTACTAAAATGGAATGATATCTGTACAGTATAAAAAAATAAATGCATTATTAAAACATTAAGAAACAGGCACCTTGTCTGGCAACATTTTACCCTGACACAGTGTCTTGGCTCTCTAACTTCTGCACTGTAAGAAATGAAGGGATGAAAACACAGGGGTGGGAGCATACCAAAGAAACGACCATCGTTAGAAATCACAGCTGTGGAGTTTCTCGCATATAACTTGGCAAATCCACTCCCACGGGACCTCAGCTCCTGGTGACCTCTTAAACTATTGCCGTAAGCCTCAAAGAATAACCTGGGAGCCCCTATTTTGAAGACCTGGGGTCATCTCAAAGCAATAAACAAAGGCAAATCTAGGATAATGGTTGCAGATCACTGTTCAATCACTCAGTCATGTCCGACTCTTTGCAACCCCATGGACAGCAGCACGCCAGGCTTCCCGGTCCTTCACTATCTAGTAAATTTCCTAAAGGGTCAACAGTGGGATGACGTGTCATTCCAGGAGACTGCCCCTAAGAAATATCTTAGATAGCAGGGAAGAGTCCTTCCAAGTCCAACAGCCTAAATTCACAGGCATCACCTGAAGTAAGGCAGTGTGTGAAGCTTCCTATTCATAAGAAAATAAAATGGATGGAGATAAAACCGCGATAAAAGGATTCTCAGAGCCCTAAAAATTTAGAGAAAGAGATCCAGAAAGGATATCTCCTCTCTTTTGCAAATGAGGCCATAAATCTAAAAGCTGCCCTTGAGTATCCGAATCAGCATTTTGAATATGGATGACTGGATTTAGGCATATTTTAAACTACATAGTGACTGCATTGTTTTGTTGGGTTTTTTTTTAAAAGAAAACTCTCTATTGGGTAACAACAGATAGGCCTAGTACCCCTAAGTGTCAGTCGCCTAGTACCCCTAAGTGTCAGTCGCTCAGTCGTGTCTGACTCTTTGCAACACCATGGACTGTAGCCTCTCCAGGTTTCTCTGTCCATGGGATTCTCTGGGCAAGAACACTGGAGTGGATAGCCATGCCCTCCTCCAAGGGATCTTCCCCACCCAGGGATCGAACCCAGATCTCCCACATTGCAGGCAGATTCTTTACCGTCTGAGCCACCAGGGAAATCTATACCCCCTAAATCTGATTCCAAAAAGGAAACACAGCACCCCAAAAGGCCAGTGAGCAGCTGACAAGTGTCTCTGAGAAGGCTGTGAACCACCCAAGGCAGACAGCTCTGCAGAAAGAGGCTGCCCACAGCTGGCTGCATCTGCACAGCCCCGGGGACACACCGCCACCCGCCACTGTGGACACTGGCCGCCTGGCCCAGCCCCAGCCCCTGTTGCATACTTGAGGGCAGTGAGTTGTGTGTTGAGGGGATCTGCCCGAGGTCACACACCTGGCTCGGCGTCTCCTGACTTCCACCCGAAGCCCTAGAAGCAGCACACTGCCATGTCTAACTTAAGTGGCTGGAATTCTAGCTGAGACATCACTGTCCTAGGCCCGCAGGCAAGTTCCTCTACCTAGAAGACGGGGCTCATCAGCCCTGTTTCCTGGGCTGGTTGTGAGAGTTACATAAGGGTAAACAGTGGAGCCCAGCCCAGGGCAGCTTCCATCCCCGACCAGCGGCGCTAATTGCCAGACACAGACGCCAAGTCTCGGAGCCGTTCTTGCCCAACTCAGTCTCCTCACCCCAGACCACAGCCGGAGGCCTCCAGAGCCCTAGCTGGAATTACGAGCGATCAAGTGGGATTTGAGGAGCCACTCAAGACACAAACCCACACGTCCTGCCAGATATGAACCCATCCCACTGCAACGACTTCATCTCCCTCCGGAGGGAGGGCGGTCCACCCTCAGCCCCGGCTGCCCTCAGCTCTCTGGCTTTGAAGAGGACACAGTCGTTCTCTCAGCCCAGCGAGGCCAGGGTGGAGGTGTCCCCAGCCCCTCACCACGGTCCTCCCTCTGCCTGCCTGCTCCTAGGATCACAGGCACCTCCCTGCACCACCAGAGGCCAGGAAAATCTGACGCATGTCTGAAAACGCAGTTCCCCCCCTGCTCCACCCCCAACTGTGCTCCTCACCCAGGGGGAAGTGAGTGACGGGGGGAAAACAGGATCACCCAGGATCACCGAGGCTTGATCCAGACTGACGGCGCAGTGTCTGCTCCAATCGCCGGACCTCGGAGATGAACAGTGACAGCTCACTGCCAGAGTGGCAGCTCCAGGCCGGACACTTCCAGGTCCAGGAGGACTGTGCCAGCTGCCGGAGCTGAGCAGCCAGATGTCAGGGCAGGAACGCTGGAGCCTGCACCTGGGGAGGGCCGGGTGTCAGAGCCCACCTGGGGACGCACCGTCTCCTCCAGGGGACGTTCAGGAGGCCCCACCTTCACGAAGCCACAGTGCAGCGCAACCCAGCATCGTCTGACAGCAGCCTGCCCGCCCCCTCCCTGAATTCATGCACATCACCCTCTCCTGGGGAGCTTGATTAAAAGACCCACCCAAAAAACACTGAATCAGAATCAACTGGAAAGCAGTCAGAACGTGCCGGAGTTGTTTGCCACATGGCTTGTTGGATTTTGGTTCCCCAACCAGGAACTCAACCCCAGGCCCTCAGCAGTGACAGCCCACTAGACCACCAAAGGAATTCCCAGAACATTCACATTTTTTAAATGTCCCCAAGTGATCCCTCAATGGGCCCAAGTTTGAGAACAATTGGTTTACAGGACAAAAATCTAGCCCTGGATTTTTTTTTTTTTTTTTTTTTGGCTATGCCTGGTGGCTTGAGGGATCTTAGTTCCTCCTCAATCAGAGATAGAACCTGTGCCCCCGGCAGTGGACGCACTGAATTAACCACCAGCCCACCACGGAATCCCCCAGCCCTGAGTTTTATACTGGAGGGTATTTTACTATGCCTTTAAGTCTCTTCTTGCTAGATTTTAAGCACACTGAGGACAAGAGTAGAATCTTCTTCCTCTACCCAGGAGACTCTTTGATTTTTAAATGAAAACACAATTTGCATGGTGGTTAAGTTCCCAAACCAGCCCTTAAATTGGGAAGATCCCCTGGAGGAGGAAATGGCAACCCACTCCTGTATTCCTGCCTGGAGAATCCCATGGACAAAGGAGCCTGGTGGGCTACAGTCCATGGGGTCGCAAAGAGTCAGACACAACCGAGCAATTGAGCAGGCACGCACACACTCATATGACACTAGATGACCTGAACAGCTTCTCTCCACTGGGAAACACTGTGTCCTTAGGAAGACAAGTTCAAGTTCGAACTCAGGTGTCACTTGAGTCTACAGTTCCCCGGTCCTGGGCGGGGGGCGGGGTGGGGGCGGTTCCTGTGGATAGGAACTGGGTGCAGGAAGTATGAAAGGAGACAGCCCGGAGTAGAAGGGAGTCAAGGACCTGGGGGAAGGAGCTGAGGAAGGAACTAGGGAGGGGACCAGGGGCCTCTGAGCAGACAGGAGTAAAGACAGAGGCTGATGGGGAGGCTGCCTGTGTGGATCAGCTGGGGAGATTTGTCCACAAGTAATGCCCACGCTTGTGGCTCAGCTGGCAAAGAATCTGCCTGCCATGTGGGAGACCTGGGTTCAATCCCTGGGTTGGGAAGATCCCCTGGAGAATGGTAAGGCTACCCACTCTGGTATTCAGGCCTGGAGAATCCCATGGACTGTATAGTCCAGGGTGTCACAAAGAATCGGACACGACTAAGCAACTTTCACTTCAATGCCTGCGCTTCCTCCCAGGGTTTTAACATAAAGGGTAGGGGCCCTGGTAGCAACAGGTTTCTAAGCTCGCAGGAGATCCCACCACAAGGCCAGGTCTGAGTACCCCCTCCTCCTCCCCAACCCCACCCCTGCTGGGGACACCACCCAGCCTGCTGACTCTGCGCTGGAGCCCAGGCAGCTGGGGAGAGAGGCCACACCCAGCTGGCCCAGAGAGTCACCCTGTGGCTGCAGCAGCACCAAGAGGGAAGAGGAAGAAGCCGGGGCCGCAGGCAGAGTGGGGTTGGGGGTAGATCCCAGGGCCCCACTGGGTGTTTGGGAGTCAGGAGCAGCTTGTACATTTCTGGGGTTTCTGAATTTTCTGGAACAATGTAGGGCACAGGGCACATTCCTACTGAAGCCAGATGGTTTCATGAAGACGCCGCCAACCTCTGCTCTCTGCTCAAGGGTTCTCCTGCCACCAAGGTCCCAAAGGGAGCGCCCACTACCAAGAGTGGGAAGCGGGAGGCTGAACACCAAGGAAGGAATGGAGGTGCCCACAGAGATGGGGGTGTACCTCCCAGGGGAGCCTTTTTTTCTAGAAGCAATGCTGATTCTTCTCGAAAGAGAAAAATCAGTGAGAGTAACGGAAACACAGAAATGACCAGAAGACCCATCTCCAGATTCCTAAATTCAGGGAACATCAGCGCTAGAAGGTTCTGTGGCTGCCTGGTCATTTACCAGGAGCCCTCCAAGCCTCACCTTGGGGAAATGACTTCCCCAAAGAGTCAAGTGAAGACAAACAGACAGAGCCCCTTACTCCTGGGGTCAAGCACAGCCAGAGAAAGGAAGGCAAAACTGACAAATATTTTGAGTCTGTTATGCACCAGGCTTGCTGTGCGAGGTCACTTCACTTCACCCTGACAACCCCATTTCACAGATGAGGAAACTCAGGATGGAGCAGGTGAAGCAAGTTGCTAACCAGGTCCCACAATAGTCTCGTGTAGATTCCAACCCAACCCTGCCTGGTTCTCAAATCCCATGCACCATCTTTTATACCAGGTCACCTCCCATGAGACAGTTCTTCACATCGACCAGGACCTGCTCAGCATCTACAAGTTGATTATCACCGAAAGGTAAACACAAGAGCAGGACCAGCAGGGTTATACCAAGAGGCCCTAAACAGCTGCCCAAACTGGGCAGGGCAGGAACTAGTCAAACCGGCTCTTGGATGCCAAACTCCAAAAGACCAGGATTCAGAGAGTGAGCAGGGGGAAGGAGAGATGCTGGCCAGTCTCGCTGTCTCTTCTGTGCTTCCCGAGTGCCTGGCAGACAGGACCAGCTGGCCCAAGGTTACCTATGGAGGAGGAAGGGGTGGACATGAATTCCACAGCCACGGCACGAGCCACCAAGGCCGCCCACGGACTGAAACCACAACTCGAAACACCAGCAGCCAAGGCCAGACACAGACACTCGGAACAGCAAGACTTGCTAAGTAAGCAGGGTGGTGTGATGGGAACGGAGGGAGGGGAGACCCTAATGCCCTCTGTCCACATCCCAGCCTTGGCCTGGCATGAGAATGACCCAAAGGCAAGTAAGCAAGATACTCCCAAGCTCTGGGTGGGTAGGTGGGTGGGCGAGGCTTTACCAGATGCTCTACCAGATGCTCTGAGACCAACACATGTCTTCCCCTCACTCAGGAGCTCCAGCTGCTGGTACCAATTTGACTTAGATACTCAGTCCTGTCCGATTCTTTGCAACCGCATGGACTATAGCCCACCAGGCTCCTCTGTCCATGGGATTCTCCAGGCAAGAATACTGGAGTGGGTTGCCACACCCTCCTCCAGGGGATCTTCCCGACCCAGGGATCAAACCTGCATGTCTTGCATTACAGGTGGATTCTTTACCGTTTGAGCCATCAGGGAAGCCCAAACGAGAACACTGTGAGGAAAGGTGAAAAGCTACTCTCTCCATTCTCCAGGTCAAATATGCATTCAATCTTTCCCTTCAAGAAAAGTCACTCCTGGAACTTCCCTGGTAGTCCAGTGGCTAAGATTGTGAGCTCCCAATGCAGGGAGCCCGGGTTTGAGCCCTGGTCAGGGAACTAGATCCCACATGTCATAGCTGAGACCCAGTGCAACCAAATAAGCATTTTTTAAAAAGTCAGTCCTAAAGGGAGGGGACATATGCACACCTAAGGCTGATTCATGATGATATACAGCAGAAACCAACACAATATTGTAAAGCAATTATCCTCCATTTAAAAATAGGTAAATTTGAATTTTAAAAAATAGTAAAAATAAACTAAAAAGTCAATCATGTGTCATAAATGGCTGCACTGGGGTAAGGCTTTCATGCTCTTATCTGGCGGTCTCTTTCTAGTGGACACACGCCAGCCCCGGTTCAGCCAGGATGGACGTCATGAAGCATCAGTCTCTTGGCCACCACAACCCCCAGCTCCTCACTTCCCTCTTCCAAGGCTGGTCATAGTGACCTCAGACTTGGTCGAAGGCCTGGGCTCTATTTAATCCCCTGGACAAGTTCAAGCTCCAAGACGCCAACTGATGGCCACGGACATGGTGCCAAAACCTTCAACTCGACAAGCCATCTCCTTGTCCCTTTGCTCAACTCAGCCTCCAGCCCATTTGCCTCAAACTCCATCATCACACCCCCTCTCCCTCTAAATGGTTCTCTTCCCAACTTCCTCACATCCATCAACCACTCCACATTCTCCCCCACTCAACTGGGTAGCATACCGCTGACTGTTCTACTTCACCCTTGGGTCAGTCACCAAGCTTGCCACCGACTTGCTTCAGACAGCCTTCAGATCTGACCCCTCCTCTCTGGTGCCCCTACACCACCCCCTCAGACACCGCAGGAAGGTTTAGGACAAATTCCTCACTGTTATCCTCAATTCCAGGCCCTCCCACTTCCCTGTACATCCTGACGTCACTGGCAGAACAAACTTGAACAAGTAGCATCTCTAAAGTAGTACTTTAGAGTTTGTCGGAGCACTCTCCTATTCATTTATCTTCACAGCAACAATGTCAGAGCTAGAGGTAACAGAGGCTCAGAAACGGGGATGTTTTTTTCCTAACACACAGCTTAATGAGTTCATCAAGTTGTCCTGTGCTTGGCTGATGTAACTAACACAATGGATTCTGAAGCAAAATCTGATATGCAGCACTTCTCACAAATGCGAAATCACCTGCTTTGTGTTAGAGGCATTTTAAAAAATAATAAAAAATATAACTTGTTTGTATATAAATAAACATATATATAAAACAACAGATGTATACAACAGATACACTAAACAAATGCTGAATCTAAAGCAATCTAAAGCAAAACCTGACAACAATATAACCAAAAACAAATTTTAAGAAAACTAAGAACAGTCATCACCACGGTTCTACACTAGTAAAACCTCTGTTAAGCTTCATATCTTCTGTCTCTTCAGTTGCTAAATGCAAACTACTTTGCTACCATGTGAGATGAGCGCAATTGTGCAGTAGTTTGAACATTCTTTGGAACCAGAGATCAAACTGCCAATATCCGTTGGATCATCAAAAAATGCAAGAGAGTTCCAGGAAAACATCTACTTCTGCTTTATTGGCCAGGCCAAAGCCTTTGACTGTGTGGATCACAACAAACTGTGGAAAATTCTTATAGAGATGGGAATACCAGACCACCTGACCTGCCTCCTGAGAAATCTGTAAGCAGGTAAAGAAGCAACAGTTAGAACTGGACATGGAACAACAGACTGGTTCTAAACAGGGAAAGGAGTATATTGGCTGTATATTGTCACCCTGCTTATTTAACTTATAGGCAGAGTATATCATGCAAAATGCTGGGCTGGATGAAGCACAAGCTGGAATCAAGACTGCAGGGAGAAATATCAATAACCTCAGATACATAGATGGCACCATCCTTATGGCAGAAAGCGAAGAACTAAAGAACCTCTTGACGAAAGTGAAAGAAGAGAGTGAAAAAGTTGGCTTAAAACTCAACATTCAGAAAACTAAGATCATGGCATCCAGTCCCATCACTTCATGGCAAACAGATATGGAAACAGTGACAGACTTTATTTTTGGGGCTCCAAAATCACTGCAGATGGTGGCTGCAGCCATGAAATTAAAAGACGCCTGCTCCTTGGAAGAAAAGCTATGACCAACCTAGACAGCATATTAAAAAGCAAAGACATTACTTTGCCAACAAAGGTCCATCTAGTCAAACCTATGCTTTTTCCAGTAGTCATGTATGGACATGAGAGTTGGACTATAAAGAAAGCTGAGCACCGAAGAATTGATGCTTTTGAACTGTGGTGTTGGAAAAGACTCTTGAGAGTCCCTTGGACAGCAAGGAGATCCAACCAGTCCATCCTAAAGGAAATCAGTCCTGAATATTCACTGGAAGGACTGATGTTGAAGCTGAAACTCCAATATTTTGGCCACCTGATGCAAAAAGCTGACTCATTCGAAAAGATCCTGATGCTGGGAAAGATTGAGGGCGGGAGGAGAAGGGGACGATAGAGGATGAGATGGTTGGATGGCATCACTGACTGGATGGGCATGAGTTTTAGCAGGCTTCGGGAATTGGTGATGGACAGGGAAGCCTGGTGTGCTGCAGTCCATGGGGTTGCAAAGAGCCAGACACAACTGAGCAACTGAACTGAATTGAATGCAAACGACTAACACGATTGTCCCAAAGTGCTTCTCAGTTTTTACTTCTTTTTAATTTAAACAAAGCACATCTTGTTATAAAAACAAGAAGCTTTCTAAATGACTAACATTAACAAAGAAAGCACATAGAGCACTTACAGTATTCTATGCTAAGTCTCAAAAAGTCCCTACACTATTTTAATTCTTAAAACATCAACTTCTTAATAATTTACCCTAAGCAGAATTTGCTTTTTGGTGGGGGGGGAAAAAAGCGAGATCCGTTGCTTGAAATCTTCTTTGGGGAATTTTTTTTTCCCCAAAGGAATTCTGCATTCTTACTCTAACCCAGAATGGACAAAAGCATGCCAGAAATTCCACTTAACCCTTTAAATCATGTGTTTACATGGATAGTTAATATACCAATTACATAAAATCCATGCATTAAAAACACTCTGTCCCCCAAATTTCTGCAGATGTTAAAGTTACACCACGAAAGTTATATGCTGAGAATATTTCTCAACAGACATACAAGAACGTGGAAACACTGGCCGCCTCTGGTGAGAGGGACACGTGACTGGGGGCCAGGAGTGGGAGGGAGAAACTGGTCACTAAATCAGTTCTCCCAGATTTTGAATTATATACCATGTGTGTGTACTGACCATTTTTAAAAGCAAGTTATCTTTCTGGTTCTTGGCATTTTCATAGGTTCAGCATATCGTGCAAAAGTCTTTGGCCAAGCCACGTAAAATCCCTGGAGGGACCCTAGTTCCCCTACAAGGGATCAAACCCGGGCCCACAGCAGTGAAAGTACTGAGTCCTAACCACTGGACAGCCAGCGAATTTCCCCAAAATCTTTTAAACATTGTTCGAACTTGTTTGAAAGAGCAATGCTCAGAAGAACGGCTGTTCCCATCTACCATTCCCGGCCTTGAACTGCAACGTTTCCTAGCCCCCAGGCACCCCCTCAATCCGGACTGGCATGAATCAATCTGTCCTTTACTGCTTGTCCTGAATCCAGTGGGTTTTGTACCCTGACAGACTCCCTCGGTTTGTGTCAAATCTGAAGTCAAGGAGAGACTCTGTTAGCAACCAAGGGCCTCTGTTCAGTCTTGAATGGTGGATTTTTCCTCAGATTCCAGGGCTGTTCCCTGTACTTGGGCTCCTAAGTGCATAGTTACAGCACTCCCCTAGATTGCGTCCTTGGTGAGTATGCTATGCGGCGTTCAACACACCGCAACCTTAAAGCTGTTGCTCCATTTTACCTTCATTTCAAAAATCTGAATATAAGGTGAGTACATACTTGAACTCTCGGTAAAGAAATTAAATGTTAATAAAATAGTATACTCCCCCAAAATCTTTTGAATATTGTTGGATTTCAGCGAAATTTTGCTCAAGGAGGATTCTGATACAGAAAGCACAAGTTTTTAAACATGGCCATGTTTGCCTAGCCTTTAGGACAAAATTATTGTTCATGCCATGGTACATGTTAATATCATTTTCTACCACTCTTTCATATTATTTCTACTAAAATGCTGCCAAATATCCATCTTTATGTCAATACAGCTAAAGCTCTCCGTCCCTTTCAAAGGAAAGAACTGCTTTCAGCTTCAGAAAAAAAAAAAAAAAAAAACAAAACAGCAAAGGGCTTTTATCAGGGTCCAAGAGTTACCAGGAGAGATGTCATCTTTTTGGATACTATGGTGATCCACAATTCACATCATGGCCTTTGGAAAATAAAAGCATCTGCCTATTTTTTGGCAAAAGAGAGAAAACACAATCTATGGAGTAAATCTGACAAGAACAACTGCCTAAGTGCAATAATACTGTTTTCATGCTTCAATTTATCCTTTGTTTGGGGCCATATAATTTAGTCTCCCAATTACTTATCCAAATGGCCATCACAAGAGCAGAATGTAAGTGTTGCCATGCAACTGAAACAGAGCTGGTTACTCAGTCGGTAATAGAGTAGAGCAGCCTAACGAAGGAACTTCTCCTTTTCTGTCATGATAGGGATCAACGTTAAAGTAAAATACACCTGCCATGACTTCACTGTAATGTTTGACAGGAAATCCAGCCAATGTCTGTCCCTATTCAGGCATTATCTGTATCCTTGACGTTGTCAGCAGATTGATTTTTAAATGCATGAACCAAGTCAGGGGCCATAATCAATAATATTAAAACTTTCCATTTATAGGGTCCTTTAGAACTAATGGGTTTCATCCTCTACCTGTTTGGTGCCACCTCTGTCTGGAGTTAAAAGCAACTTGATTACATACTTCAGCACACAGATTCTAGACTCTTTATCAGGCACTCAAGGCTGTACCTGGTCTGGCACCCATACCCGCCGAACACACACCCACGACCAACCCTCCCCAGCAGATGCGGCGATGGCCTCCTATCTCTGTTTTGCATCTGAGGGCTGTCCTCAGCTACTGAATCCATTCCGTCCACCTGCGGAGGGCCGGAACCCTGACAGTCCACCCTGGGGGATGCGGAAGCCAGCCCCCTTGGGACAACTTCGAGTCCCCCAGAGCATAAGGCTAAGCCCATTGTTTGCCAACTTCTGCGGGAGAGCTGGCCCTATCTGCTCCCTCCCATTCCCTGTCCTGTTGCCAGCTCTCTTCTTAATAAAGAGCTTGCCACGAATCCTAGCTTCGGCGAGTCCTGGTCTTCTGGGGAACTCAGAACCCTGAAAACCCTTGAGGCAGGCAAGCTCGCCTTTCCTCCTGGGTGCCACCTCTATAGTGGCGCTGTTTCCTTTTCCCCTTGTTTCCTTATCCACTTCGGCTCTGCTCCAGACAGGGTGCACAGCAATCAAACGAGATTGTTGCTGTTCAGTCGCTAAGTCGTGTCTAACTCTTTGCGACCCCATGGACTGCAGCGCTCCAGGCTACTGTTAAGTGAAAACACTTCAACCTGCAAAATGCACAACAAATGTGCATCACCTGTAGCAATTACGACTCTAACCTCACTCATCCTTGCAGACCTGGATCTAAGCCACCCCTCCATGAAGGGGGGCCCAGCAGTTTTCTCCCTGCCTCAATTTTATCTAATCCTCTGTCTCCTCACCTACAGTGCAAGCTGCACAAAAGGCCCAGACTCTGTCTTAGGCACTGTTGCAGCGTCAGCATCTAGGCTGGTGCCTGGCATATGGGGCATATTTAGCAAATATGTGATAAATAATGATGCTGAATTTCAAAGATCCCACTCTAGTCTCAGTCCCTTAGGAAATGGAAGGGTGAAAGGCCGGGTTAAGGATCACCCAAAGGGCCCACGATGACTTGCCTAACAGACAAAACACCTCAGGGCCAGAGTCAGAACCTGATGCTTGATCCCTCATCTCCCAGGTCTGGGAACGTTTCATCTGAGACTCCACCTCCAGGCCCTCCATCTTCCCTGGACCAGCAGCACAGAGGAAAACTGCAACTCCTTCTCCTGCACCCAAACTAGTGGCATCTGGGCTGTTCACTTTAACAACATGGGGTGTGTGTGTGTGTGTGTGTGTGTGTGTGTGTTGGTAACTCAGTTGTGTCCGACTCTTTGCAACTCCATGGACTATATAGCTCGCCAGGCTCCTCTGTCCATGGAATTCTCCAGGCAAGGATATTGGAGTGGGTTGCCTTCTCCAGGGGATCTTTCTAACCCAGCGATGGAACCCAGGTCTCTTTCATTGCAGGCAGATTCTTTACCATCTAAGTCACCAGGGAAGTCTGATGACATGCTACCTGTTGTAAAGACGGACTGGCATTTTGACCACTGTAGTTCTATGTATGCTGTTTTCATTTTGCCAACAAAATCTGAAGTTTTCTGGTGGCAAAGACCTCTCTGAATTCCCCTCCACATCATCTCCTCCACATCAGCATGGGGTTGAGCACATGTATCAGGAGGAAAGAGGGAGACAAAGGTGAAGAATACAGGGACCAGTGGTGGTCCTTGGTGGTCCAGTGGTTAAAACTCTGAGCTCCCAACGCAGAGAGCCTGGGTTCTGTCCCTGGGCAGGGAACTAGATCCTGCATGCCACAACTCAGAGCCCGCATGCCGCAACTGAAAGATCTCATGCAGCCAAATTAATATTGTTTAAACAGGTGAAGAGGGTAGACACTGGAGTGAGTGTCCACCCCTCTCTCTGACCCCCTGCTCTCTGCTTCACCTCACTCTGCAGGGCTTTCGCTTGGTACAGGCTCTTGTCCCAGGCCCAGGAGAGCCATGTTGGACACTCTCCATTTCACAAAGGCATCTCTTTAACAGCCTCGTTCATTCATTCATTCATTCAATGAGCTCACATTTATCAAATACTGGACACTGGGGATCAAAAGCCAGACAAGCACACGCCCTCTAAGACCTCCCAGCCCTGAGAGTGTCCTGGCTTCTTTATCTCAATCAGAGACTCACGTTTGCAAGCTCTCCTTCCTCCCAAGCAACACTAAGGTGACTGCCTCGGCCATAAGAGCAGGGGAGCTGGTGTCAGATAGCCGGGGTTAGGACCCCGGCTCAGCCACTTCCTTATGACACAACCACGGGCAAACTTCCTCCCCTTTCTGCCTCACCCACCCCACCGTTAGAATGAGGATAGTGATGCCTGCCAACTAGACCTGTCAGAATGAAATGAAAACCCAACGACCCTGTATGGAAGAAGAATCTTAAAAAAGAGTGGATACATGTGTGTATATATATATATATATATATATATAACTGACTCGCTTTGCTATACACCTGAAACTAACATAACATTATAAATCAATTATACGCCAATAAAATTTAAATAAAAAATAAAAGTATAAGTCTGAGAGTGAGACAAAGACAATAAAAACATTTTTCTAAATATTACTGTTGGAAAAGGTCCTAGAGTACTTGTATCCAAAATCTCTACAAACTATTATGCAATAAAATCATGTATTTACATGTCAGTTGCTCAGTTGTGTCTGACCCTTTGTGACCCCATGGTCTACATGTAGTCCACCAGGCTCCTCTGTCCATGGAATTCTCCAGGCAAGAACACTGGAGTGGGTAGCCATTCCCTTCTCCAGACCATGTTCTCGGCCCAGGGATCAAACCTAGGTCTCCTGTATTCAGATGGATTCTTTACGTCTGAGCCACCAGGGAAGCCCCAAATCATGCATATACGCAAAGGAAAAAAAAAAAAAAAACCCAAAGAAGTCTTTAGAATAGTGCCTGGCACATAGCAATAAATGCTCACTCTACCATTTTACAGCTTACAGAAAGATCTAGCTTTTAGAGAGGATAGCTGTCTGGCCATTAACACAAATGAAGGGCTAAAGCTAACATCTGAAGTACGATGTTCTGAACTATTGCTATGTCACAGAAAGTCTCTCCTTTTTTAGGCATCTGCCAGCCAGCTGAAACCTCTGCTTCCACGGAAAATGTAAAGAATCCCGAGCAGGGACCACAAGCTCTATTTGTAATCCAGACTCGAAGAAGGCTGTAGCACAGAGAGCATCCTGACAGTGCAGAGGGTCAGAGAGGCTCAGGAGGCTGCCCTGGGCAGGATGGAAAGAGCCTCAGAGGTGGACCCCAGAGACCCCGGCAAGGAGGCCCGAGGCATAGCATCCCAGGGAACTGCAGCTTCTAGAACCACAGACAGCCGATCAGAGGGCAGCACAGAGCCAGGGAACTCTTGAGCACTGGTAACAGTCCAGATCTGAGAGGTTGACCCGGTGGTCCTGGGTGATCCATCCACTCTCAGGGGAAGAGAGCTGGGCAGGATTCCCCCAGCACCTGAATTTTTTTTCTCATTTGTTTTTAATTGGAGGATAATTGCTTTACAATGGTGTGTTGGTTTCCGCCATACAACAACATGGATCAGCTATAAGCATACATATAGTCCCTCCCTCTTGAGCCTCCCTCCCACCCAAGCACATGAATTTGGGTTAAAAACAGTCCTAGTAGAAAGCAAGAGCTAATCCCCTGAGCTAATAAGACAGGTGAGCAGAAGGTACACAAAGAGAGAAAAGGGGAAGGATAAGACCCAGAGACCCCAGCCCAGGGCTCAGGCCTGGCCCGTCAGAAGCCAAGTCTACTGGCATCCAAAACTTGATTGCAATCCCTCTCATGGTGGGGAGCACCTTAAATGCTACTTCCTTTCCCAGCGGACATGTTGCCCCAGCCGTGGGCACCCGTGCAGAGCAATGCCAGGAAAATGGTGCAGCGGAGCCCGAAGGCAAACCCAAGACCAACACATCCTAGGAGGCCAGCATTCCCGGTCCGCCCAGAATGGGAGAGATTGTGTGTGGGTTTCACTCTGCACGCTCAGCATTTTAAGTGAAAGACGCCCACAGAAGGGCTACCAGGGATGTGGGTGAACCACGGGGCTTCTATTTAAGTCTTTCCCTGAAAGGGGCTTCCCAGGTGGCTCAGCGGTTAAGAATCTGCCTGCCAAGGCCAGAAGACACAGGTTTGATGCCTGGGTCAAGAAGATCCTCTGGAGGAAGAAATGGCAACCCACTCCAGTATTCTTGCCTAGGAAGCCCCATGGGCAGAGGAGCCTGGCGGGTTACAGTCCATGGGGCTGCAAAAGAGTCGGACACGACTGAGTGACCGAGCAACAACAATAACTTTCCGGGAGAAGGCAGTTGGTGCCAGTGACCTGAGTAGGCTGTCCGTATCTATAGCGTTTTCTCTCAGCCATCGGATCCACAGGACACAGGTCTCTAGTGGGTGAGCCCTCAGAGATCTTGCACTTTCACATCTTACGGCACAAAGCCCTCCCCTAACACTCAGCCTCTCCTCTTCCCAAATCTCTGAACGAGAGCCGACCCTCAGCCGTATGCCAGCCCCCAACCCCAACACGGCCGTGACCCATGACCTTGCCGGGTCTGGGGGCCATGCCAGGCTCTGGGGCTCCATCCCATCCAGGACAGCAGGAAGGAAAGAGCCAAGAGCACTCACAGGGCCAGAAAAAAAAGACCCGAGATCCCCAGTCAGGAGCAGGGCAACTTTTTCCCAGACTAGTGATGACTCGAGGGATTCCGGGCATAGCACTAAAGAGCCTCAGGCGCCGTCTCGGTGCCTGACCCCCATGGAACCCCGAGCCAGGCACCCAGTTCCGCTGTGTGCTTGCCAAAGGCAGTCCCAATGTGAGCCTCCGTTTCTCATCTGTGGCAAACTGGGTGGCCCCCAGAGTCACCTCCCACCCAGGATCCAAACAGGTCCAACCTTTGTCCAGTTCAGGGAGCCAGGTCACATTCTCTGCCAGGGCGGGGCCCCAGACTGGAAGAACGGGAGTGGCCATGAGACTCAGCCCTGCCGAGAGGAAAGAGGAAACGCTGCCCAGAGCCAGCATCCAGCCCTGTCAGCCTCTGCTGGACTTCTGCAAGGGTGAAATTCCTGCATCCTTTCTCTTTTTTAAATTTTAATTTAACTTAATTTAAAAAATTTTTTTAATCTTTTGGCTGTACTGCACGGCATGCTAGATCTTAGTTCCCCAGCCGGGATTGAACCTGCACCCCCCTGCATTGGTAGCTCGGAGTTTTAACCACTGGACCACAACTCAATGCTCTGTGGCGACCTAAATGGGAAGGAAATGCAAGAAAGGGGACACAGGTATTTGTACGGCTGGTTCACTTTGCTGTACAACAGAAACTGAGAAACGTTGTAAAGCAGCTATACTCTAATAGAGACTGATTTTTTAAAAGAGCAGATAATCTCTCTGAAGCTCTATCTTCTCATCTGTAAAACAGATGATAACAATACCTACTTCATAGTTGTGACAGAGTCAGTTCACACTGGCTCACGGGAGTCAGCTGTTACATTTCTGGAAATCTGCAAGCCAGTTGTAATGATAGCCGTCATTAAAAACTAAACTATATAGAGTTATAATTAAATAAAATATATTGACATTTTAAAAAGTTACTGATGGTGAGAAAAGACACCAGATCCCCAGAGGGCAGGAGAGACGAGCTTCCTTTTCTACAATCTGGGGTGGCTTCTTGTGCATGTATGTGTGTGTGCGTGTTGTGTGTGCGATATGTGTTGTGTGTTGCATGTGTCTGTTGCGTGTGTTGTGTGTTGTGTGTATTGTATCTGTATGTTTGTGTGGAGTTTGTTGTGTGTATGTTGTGTGTGTTGTGTGTGATATATGTGATGTGTTTTGTGTGTGTACATTGTATGTGGTGTGTGTGTGTGGTGCTTGTGTTGTGTGTATACATTGTATGTCTTGTGTGTGTGTGTTTTGTGTGTTGTGTGTTACATATGTGTTGTGTGTATTGTGTGGTGTGTGGTGCGTTGTATTTGTATGTTGTGTGTGTTGTGTATTGTGTTATGTGTGCATGTTGTGTGTGTTGTATTTATATGTTGTGTGTGGTGTTGTGTGTGTTACATGTGTTGTGTTATTTGTGTGTGTTGTGTGTTGCACTTGCATGTTGTATGTTGCATGTTACATGTGTGTTGTGTTACTTGTGTGTTGTCTGTGTTGTGTTGCATGTGCATTGTGTGTGTTATATGCATATGTTGTGTGTGTTGTATGTGTGTATGTTGTGTGTGTGTGTGTTGTGGGATTTCTCTCCTCCCTTCCGACCAGTAGGCTGTACTGCCCAAGAGAGAGGACCCCCCCAGTGATGACCGGGCAGCCACCTGTGCCCTCCCATGCCACCTCTCACCTGGGGGTTGTCCATGTACCAGAGCAGGCAGTTGGCCTGCGTGTCCAGAATAAAGTACCTCCGCAGAAACTTGCCGCTGTTCTCATTCTCCTCGATGTCCAGAAACCCACAGATTCGGTTCTGCCGATCCACATAAGGCATTCCTGGGCTCTGCTCACATCACCCTGCGTGGCGGGAGGGAGAGGCTGTGAGAAGAAGGGCGAAGCGGGTGCCTCGCTCTGGCTGACTCACCTCTGCCAGCAGGGAGGCCGGCACCCTCTCCCACGGGCATCCTTCTTCCCCAGGGCCCCGGACATCCCACCCCAACCAGACTCCGGAAACGTCCACCAACTCTGTTCCACAAATGGTCATCAAAATCCATTAACGTGTATTCAACTAACTTCCCTGAGGCTCTACTATGTGCCAGGCAGAGTGCGAAGCATCTTCACACAGAGAATGTAAGCCCAGACTCTGGGTCAGGGACCTGAGTTCTATGCCCAGTTCTGGCCCCTTACTGACTGTGTGGCCACAAACTGTCTAACCTTTCCAGGCCTCAGTTTCTGCCTCTGTAAAACGGGGACAGTAATGGGACCCTTATGGCAGAAAGTGAGGAGGAACTAAAAAGCCTCTTGATGAAAGTGAAAGAGGAGAGTGAGGAGAGTGAAAAAGTTGGCTTAAAGCTCAACATTCAGGAAACAAAGATCATAGCATCTGATCCCATCACTTCATGGCAAATAGATGGGGAAACTGTGGAAACAGTGTCAGACTTTATTTTGGGGGGCTCCAAAATCACTGCAGATGGTGATTGCAGCCATGAAATTAGAAGACGCTTACTCCTTGGAAGAAAAGTTATGACCAACCTAGATAGCATATTGAAAAGCAGACATCACTTTGCCAACAAAGGTCCCTTTAGTCAAGGCTATGGTTTTTCCAGTGGTCATGTATGGATGTGAGAGTTGGACTGTGAAGAAAGCTGAAAGCCGAAGAATTGATGCTCTTGAACTGTGGTGTTGAGAAGACTCTTGAGAGTCCCTTGGACTGCAAGGAGATCCAACCAGTCCATCCTAAAGGAGATCAGTCCTGGGTGTTCATTGAAAGGACTGATGTTGAAGCTCCAATAGTTCAGCCACCTGATGCGAAGAACTGACTTATTTGAAAAGACCCTGATGTTGGGAAAGATTGAAGGCAGGAGGAGAAGGGGATGACAGACAAGATGGTTGGATGGCATCACCGACTTGATGAGCATGAGTTTGAGTAAACTCCGGGAGTTGGTGATGGACAGGGAAGCCTGGTGTGCTGCAGTCCATGGGGCTGCAAACAGTCGGACACAACTGAGAGACTGAACTGAACTGAAATGCTTGGCAGACATGAAGCACTGAAAAACACTAGGCATTATTATCACTTTCAGAAAAGCCTTGTAAAATAGGTCATAACCCAACTTTATATGTAAAGAAAATATCACAGAAAGGAATTACTGCTCAGTCACTTCAGTTGTGTCCAACTCTTTCCAACCCTGTGGTCTATAGCCCGCCAGGCTCCTCTGTCCATAGGATTCTCCAAGCAAGAAAACTGGAGTGGTTGCCATGCCCTTCTCCAGGGGATCTTCCCGACCCAGGTATCAAACCCATGTCTCCGGCCTCTCCTGCAAAGAAGATGGCTTCTTTACTACAGAGCCACCAGGGAAGTCCAGAAAGGACTTAAGCTCCAGTACAAAACTTGGATAAACTCTGCTGGGAATTCAGGTGCAGACAGCAGCCCCCAGAGGCCTCAGCCCCGTCTCACTTCCTTCACTTCACTATTTCCCAGAAGCCATTTGTCATCGGAAGAGTAAGGGAGCAGAAGAACATCCATTTGCAAACAGCTCCCCTGATTGCAGAACAGGGTCCAGCGATTTGAGACAAGCCGCGCCCTGGGCCTCCCCAATTCTGGTTTCCTCCTGTCTGATTAGCCGATGTAAAAGCCCCGTTCTCTTCCCCACGAGGATAAGCGCCCTCCAACAGGCAGGCACATCCCAGCTGAGAGCACAGCACATGCAGAAAACCCCACGCGACTGTCAGACCCTCGGGGACAGATACCACACACCCGTGGTCCCACTGGAATAGACACAGGAAACAGACCTGTGGACACAGTGGGGGTAGGAGAGGGTGGGATGAATTGAGAGAATGGCATTGGCTTCAACAAAGCAAAATTCACAGTGACACAAACCCGCCATGGCCCTGAGCCTATGACTAAGCTCAGAGAGATGGCTGGCTTCGGGCCGTGCCCTGCAGACCCTGGGTCAGCCTGGGAGCCGAGATGCCACACCCGCAGGCCTCCAGGCCAGGAGGAACGTCCCACAGGCAGAGACACGCATTCCCAAAAGGTGAGGCAGATTCTAAGGATGTTGATGATGCCATGATGGACTCTCTAAGGGGCCCTGCGGAGCTGAGAGGCTGTCCCAAGGGAAAAAAATACTCTGCTCACACACCAAGATGCCAGGGAAGAGCAAATCCCAGATTCTAGGTAAAGTCAGGCAGAAACTGGGCCGTGGGGCAGACGATTCAGGTAGGAGGCAGACAGGTCAGGGATCTGGTGGTAACTCACTAAGTAATGATGGGGTACAAAAAATATAGTGGGCAGAGAAACAGGACGAAGATGGAACAGCACAGCTAGAAAGAGAGAGCAAAAGAAGAGATGAGAAAGGGAGAAACAGTGGAAAGAAGAGGTTTTAGAAGATGGCAGAGGAGAAGGAAAGAGCACGGTGGCAGAGGGACCCCAAGAGTGGGGGTGGGGGAGACACCCCGCTTCCCTGCACACAGTGCATCATGTGGGCTGAGGTCCCTGTGGGCAGCTTCCCAAACTAAGCCTCCATCCCAGCTCTAGTCTCACAACTGGCCCGGCAGTGAGTTCAGGAAAAGGAGATGAGATGGGCTTTTTAAGCCAACAGTTAAGGAACGAATGCCACGGGAGGGACTTCAAGACTCGCAGATGCCAGGTCAAAGATGGGGGCGAGAGAGGTCAGAGGCTGGTTGGAGAGGAAGTGGATGGATCCCTGAGAAAGGATGCAGCTTCCCCAGGGAATCAGGGGAACTCAGGAGTCCTGGGCAGAAAGGCTGGGTCAGCCCTGCAGTGAGTGTACACCCATCCCCCAGGAAAGCTCAGCAAATTCTCATGATGCCAGCCCGGCCACAGCGACAGACGTTCCAGGGGCTTCAGGGCTGTCATCACTCCTGGGACATCTCTAAGAGGAAGGGTATAAACTGCAGCGGATAACACAGTCGACCAAAATACTGGCATCTGTCTTCACGCTTCCTTTCCAATATCCTCTCTTTAGCCCACAGGATTAATCAGTGTCTTTTACCGAAGTCAGAGGCCAGAGAAGAAATTCTTTCCACCATCAACATTTGTGAACAGGGGCCTGCCTATTTGCATGGATCCAAGGGTGGGCTTTCCAGGTGGCTCAGTTGGTAAGGAATCTGCCTGCAATGCAGGAGACCCAGGTTCGATCCTCAGGTCGGGAAGATCCCCTGGATAAGGGCATGGCAACTCACTCCAGTATTCTTGCCTGGAGAATCCCCATGCATAGAGGAGCCTGGCAAGCTACAGTCCATGGGGTCGCACAGTCCAGTATCACTGAGCAACTCACTTTCACTTTTTTCAAGGGAGGGAGAGGACTCGCAGGGATCAAAAGGCAAGACAATAAAAAGAATTTTGGTTACGTATCTCCTGAGTGTGGTTCTAGCCCGGGGAGGCGGGGCGGGGGAGTGAAAAAAAGCTGCTCAGATGTCCTAAGAAGCAGCTGAGTCACAGAGCTCATCATCCTGTGGGAGGTGGGAGGGGTGGGGGGACGCAGAATGAGCGGCAGGAGAACGAAGCATCACACAGAAATGTGGTTAGATCAACCCACACAGAAGTGACACGCAAACCTGAGGTCCTGAGCCCGGTATTCTGGCAGCGCATCCTCATCCCAGCAGCTGCTAAGATTTGGTACAGGGCGCCGGCCGCCCCTGACTCCAAATCCCCTCTCCCTACCTCTTCAGCCTGCCTCCATCATCAACCAAGTCTCCGGGCGCTGCTCCCCTTTTTCCCACAGAGGCCCCTCAAAGACAATTCCCTCTGCCTCCAGCCCCCCACACCCCTGGCCCAGCCCCAACCATCTGGCCTGGAGGGGAGAAAGAGCCCCCAGTCCGTAAGGGGGCAGAACACCTTGCTGAAATACACACATACTC
This sequence comes from Oryx dammah, assembly GCF_014754425.2. Lineage (NCBI taxonomy): Eukaryota > Metazoa > Chordata > Mammalia > Artiodactyla > Bovidae > Oryx > Oryx dammah. Next base: position 32,738,735 of record NW_024070191.1, on the reverse strand, counting down.
TCACCCCTTCAAAACGTCCTTTCCAGCTCTCATGACACTCAGGTGTAACAGTCTAGCCTGTCCTGTAAATTCTTCATTTTAACCAAGTTCCCCAAAGTAAAAATAAAAGGTAAATGGAGACACTGGGGGATACGTCCCAGGAGTTGCCCCCCACACACACACTCCGTATCCTGGGACCCTCACCCAGACAATGACTCTGGTCCCATCTCTTGGGACAACATGGCAAGTGTTCTCATTGTTGGGTCAGACCACCAGGCAGCATTCGCTCAGGCCAGCCCCTCCACCTGCAGTGCCAAGACCACCTAGCAAGGAACTCAACGCACGGAGGGCAAACTGTGTGCAGGAAGGGCCCTCAGTACACCCCCTTCAGCACCCTCTCCTTCCAAAGCACACCAACCTCCCTAGTGTTTTCTGTTTGTGCAAAACTCACCATATAACAATGCTGGCATTAAAAAAAAAAATCACTCAAGCCAATCGTTTACACTTTTGCATGCTTTTTCATGCCCCTATCCACATAATCACCTTTCTTAAAACTTTCAATTATGTCATAAACATGTTCCATGTTCCTACCCTGTCTTTATAATCAGTGTTTCTAATGGTTGCATAACATCACTGGACTGGACTTACTATAATTTACTTAAACCATGTCTCCATGATTAGACAGTTAGATGATATCCAATTTTTCTAATGCTAAAATTCATGTTTTTATACGTTGTTTCTTCTTTTGCACTCGGATACCACATAAATTCTAAGTCATAATAAGACTAGATCATAGGTTATAATCTTTTATAACTCTTGACACCCATTGCAAAATTGCTTTCTAAAATTATTTCATCTGTTTACACTGCAGCCAGCAACATACTGTTACATTGCTATAATCCTACATACACTGAATGTTCTTATTTTCAACTGTGGCTAGTTTAAATATATAACGATGCCAGGGAGGCAGCACATTTTCTCATGTTCACTTCCTGCTTCATCTTCCTTCCTAGACTTTGTTTAATGCAAATCAAAATTATGTGTGTACACAATCCATTTCTCTTCCTCTCTCTCCCTTTCACACAGACACACACACACACACGTCAAACAAAACCAAAACATGGCCGCACATAATCCAAGTAAGAAAATACTGGTTCATAATGAAAAGTAAAAGAGACAAGTTTTACATAATCTAGATGTCTTGTAAGTTTCCAAGTATGTGCTGCAGGTGAAAATATGTTAAATATTTAATTCATGATAAAAGTGAAACTTTTAGAAAGAAAGGGACTTTGCGTGGAGTTTGCCTACTGATCAGCGGCAGAAAATGAGTTAAATGCCAACCTGGCCTAACCTGAAATTCCTGGCCAACACTTGCCCACTGATGAGATACAGGTCAGGAGAAGCAGTCAACGGCTGCCCACCTTCCAATGAGATGAGCGCATCGGGCAACACCCCTGTCCCAAACGTCGCTCCACTGCTCCTTCCAGGGCATTGGGCTCCGTCACAGGAGGAGATTCAAGCCAATAAAATTGTCCCCTAGGAACTGAGGCAACTGACATCTTCATCAGGCTCATTAATATCTAACAGATAACTAGGACTTCCCTGGTGGTCCAGACTCCACACTCCCAATGCAGGAGTCCTGGGTTCGATCCCTAATCAGGAAACCAGAGGACAGGCACTGCAACTAAGGCCTGGCACGGCCAAATAAATAAATATTTTTTAATTTAAAATATTTATATATAATAGATCACTGGGACCAAGACCCCAAGAAAATAGAACATGTCCCAGCAGAAGACTGATGCACCAGTGAGGACGAAAAGTAAGAAGGCTGAAGCCAGAAACACATGACATCTACTTGAAGACACTGCCTAGAATTTTCACACACCCAGGACAGGAGTAGCAACCTTTCTGGAAAGAAACTTGGCAATATGAAACAAGAGAGCAATACGAAACAAAAATGCACAGTTTATACCCTCTGACCCAATAATTCTACTTCTAGCATTCCATCCAAGTAAATAAACAAAGATGCAAATACAGATTGAAATTTAAAGATAGCAACTACAACTGAATTTATAATGACAAAAAGTTGGAAATACCCTGAGCGTTCCGATGATTAGGGAATACAAAGTGACAGGATATTCACATAAGGAAATGCTGCACAATCTTTAAAAAACTATGTTTTCCCATAATTTTAAATAAATTAGGGAAAAACTCACCATAAGCTTTAAGATACAATAACACAATTTTGAATATGAACACAGGCCTCTAAATATTGTTTTTATATTTCTGTATTTGGATAGAAAAAGACTGACATCCAGACACTAAAATATTAGCAGCTATTACCCATAGGTCATGGGCAAATTTTATCTACATCTGTATGTTTTTCATATTTTCCAAATTTTTATACAGGAAATGCATGTTACTTTATTTAGCAGGGAGGAAAGCTATTTAACTCCACACATACCCCCCATCCCCAGAGTAGAAGTTTTGAAGCTGAGAAAAAATTTCTCAATTCTCCAGAGTCCATAAAGAAGCAAAACCATGCTTAAATTATAGCTCTCTTGGGACTTCTTGGTGTTTCAAAGTCTTAAATCTAATAAAGCCCTATTCTACCCATCACAACTGCTTAAAAGCTTGGTACCTACCCAGAGGGCTTTGGCGCTCTCTAGCCTAGTTGGGTTTCTTACTTCCTATTGCAACCTCCTCTAAGAGAGGCTCTTTCTTTCCCTTGTGGGTTTGGTTCTTTGCTCTCTGGTCTTCATAAAAGGAGCCCCTGTCCTGGAGGTCAGCTGAAGATTCACAGCCAAGTCAGTGCCTCGCTCCTGCTGCTGCTACACCCTCTGCGACACAGCCTCTGTGATACAGCCTCTGTGACCTCTGTGACACAGCCCGCCAAGTGCTCTGGGGAAGGGAAGCAAGGACCCCCAACAAAGACCACCACCCCCCCGCCCCGACCCAGTGGAATTTTCCTTCTTGAACTCTGGGAGATGAGACTGACGTGTTTCAGCTAAATGCTTAGACAAATGAATGAAAAGGTGGATAAACAGAGTTTTTAAAGAAAAGCTAAAGAGCTATTAAGTCATGAAAGCTCCGGCTTAGTGTACTGGATGTCTTATTTTTAAGATCATGGGTTTGAAGATACAGAAAAAAAAAAAAAAAAACAGAGGGAAATAAGGGAAAGTCATCTGCCTGATTGGTCTGATACTTCTGAGATAAATACAAACGACCGAAGTGATAACAGAGATAAAGCCTTAAATGGTACTTAAATGGTCCCAGGATGAAATAATCCACTATAATCTCCTGCAGTTCAGAACTGAAAAAAAAAAAAAAAATTCATCCATTTGTACATTTGGAGATTTTTCTTTCACGTGACTTGGTGTTAGCAGGACAGGGAATTCCAAGGATTCTGCTTCAGAAAAAAGTCAGCAAGGTGTTTCTTGTGCTATCTTGTCACCCTCCAGGGTAGAGCTGGGGACAGCAGCATCGGTGGTGAGCGAGAGGGACACTGCAGGAAATTGCTAAACTTCTACAGGAGAAAGTGAATCAGGAAATGACATCAGAGGTCTCAGCAAGGGCTGTAATGAGCAGACAGGAACTGGGCTGTGGAGTTAGAAAACGCTGGGCCAGACGATCAGAGAGGTCGCCTGTGTTTCAATACTCCAGCCTACATTAGGGTGCATTGTGGAGGGCCCAGCAACACTCAGGGGCCCAGTAAAAACACAACAGCAATAATAACAACAACACAAGCAATATCTATTTGGCAACCCAGCCCTGAGACTGGGCCAAAGAGTCCAACTTTGAAAGTGTGGGAACATCTATTTCCTATGGCTATAATATCACTGCATTCTGAAACTGTCATAAGAGCACATTCCAAACAGTCTGAGGCTGGAGAATAATGTGCGAGAGAAGGGAATGTCCTGAGAACACGTTCCCAGCGGAAGAACAGGCTGAGGAATGCAGACATCCACAGGAATGGGGAGGGGAGGAAAAGGTGCCCAGTCCCCAGTGGACCCGAGAACCCTGAATGGAAGCAAGAAACACTCGAGGAAAGTTTTCAGGGGGGAAAAATGCTGGGGAAAACGCAGAAATGACTGAATACTGATACTGAAAATGACAAAATATTTTACATACTCATGATCTCTCTGAACAACAGCCTCATCTCTGTTCAGAGAAAATGTGGTTGCTGGATGGAGCTGGCAGGAAGCAAAGGTCTGCCTTTGACTCAAGGTTCCTAACCCCAGGGAATTCACAGCACTGGAAGCAGCCAAGGGGGTGGGGGGGGTGCGGGGGCTATAAATAGCCTATAGAAACTGAGATCTTCCACTTTCAGAATGTGACAGTCCCTCAGTTAGAAGATTCAACAGTTCAGTTTCGCTGTAGGGCTTCCTAATGGTAGCAGCAAAGAGAGCATCCTTATTTCTCCTAGGTACTAGCCTTTTGCAAGGTGCTGGGAGAGTAGAAACAGCCTAAGCCTGCTAGTCTAAATGCCTTGGGCTCCATCCCTGGAAGCAGGGAAGGAGGAGGGGCTGGGTGTGGCCCAGAGGATGTGCAGATGACAGCGATCAGTCGGTTAGAGTGCATCTGATGAAACTCTTGCAAGAAGAGGGCGTGCTGACTTCACCGACGTGCTGGGGTAAAGGGAAAGACCGTGGGTCTCAGAGCCAGACAGACGAGACTTAACTTTCCGGGGTCTGTTTCCTCGTGTGCAAAATGGAGAGAACTGCTGTACTGACTTCAAAGGCTGCCGTGTGGATTAAACGAAATAATGTGTGAAAAGTGCTTAACAGGAGGTCTGGTAAAGACGAAGCACTGGGTAAATGTGTGTGTGTGTGTGTGTGTGTGTGTGTGTGTGTGTGTGTGGGTGGGTGGGTTTGGGTGTGCGGTTGGGTAGGTGTGGAGTGCCTAACAAGTAGTATATGACTCCCATCGCTAGTTTAAACGGGGCGGACAGCTGCCAGACTGACTCTAGCCCTCCAGTTATCAGTAAGCAAATCCCACTGAGAAAGCAGTGATGCTGGAATCTTTCACAAGGATTCAAACGAGCTGTCTCATTTGAATGTTCTCCTCAGAGAACCATCCTATTTCTCACCTATAAATTTCTCCAAGAAGTTATTGAAAAAAGTGCAAGAGATCCATGGGATCCATGTGGGCCAGGTCACCCAGCAGGTTCACAGACCCAGGCCTGCAATCAGGTGCCAGGAAAGGGACTCTGGAGCCACCTCTTGCTCAGCCCGGGTTGGGGGGGAGGGGTGGAGGTGGGGGTGAGGAGGGAGGTATCATAGATGCTCTCTGCAAGTGGACAGCCAAATGGAGTCCACACTGATGGGAGAGCAAGCCCTCACCTTTGCCCTTTAACTATCGTGTGTCTCAAGGAGAAGGGGACCTCACTTCTCACCCTCTTTATCTCAGCTGGCCGGCCTCTATGGGCACAAAGGTCCAGACCTGAAAGCCTCCTGCCGCCCTGGGCAGTGTTGGAAGCTCCTGTCCCAGCAGGCGTGGATCTCCCCCACCTCCCCAGAAGAAAGAGCCCAATTTTCAGTGGGGGTCAAGGGTAAAGAAAAGGCTTCCAGGAGAGAGAGAAGTCATAAAGCCCAAAAGGGTGGATGGTTTTACCAGCAGGGACCAGGGGAGGGGAGAGCAGAGAAACCCAAGATTCGGAGTAAAGGTCAATGGAGTCTTCCAGTTACTGCCCCACCACACCAACCACCAGCCTGTGGAGACCCATCCCTCCTACCCCATCGCCCCTGGCCAATTCCCTGGCTCAGTGATGAGCTTGTATCAGACAGAGCTAGCAGTCTTCTCTTGCTGTCGCACTACAATATTTGCTCTGCTCTCTTCCTTTCCAAAGCCTAACAGATGGGACCACCGGAGTCCTCTCCAGCTCACCAAAATGCACAGAAAACTGAAAGTAAGGCGGCCCCAAGTGCTCACTCATGCTGACACTGAAGCTCCAACACTTTGGCCACCTGATGCGAAGAGCCGACTCATTGGAAAAGACCCTGATGCCGGAAAAGATTGAGGGCAGGAGGTGAAGGGGATGACAGAGGATGAGATGGTTGGATGACATCACTGACTCGATGAACATGAGTTTGAGCAAACTCTGGGAGACAGTGAAGGACAGGGAAGCCTGGTGTGCTGCAGTCCATGGGGCTGCAAAGAGTCAGACACGACTGAGCAACTGAACAACAACAGCTGCTCATGGTGAAGGAGGAAAGAGGCAGGGAAAAGCAGCGCCCCAGCACCCAGACCATCCTTTCCAAACTCCAGGACTATGTCAGCCGGAATAAGCAACACCACAGATTCAGGGAAAGCAAAGAGATATTTACTGCACTGGGGCCACAGTAACATCTAATGTGAGGGGCATCACCCACCTGTCTACCTGCCCCATGAAGAAGACCGGAGATCCACAAAGCGCCAGCTGAATGCACATCCAAAAACCATCCCCCTGCTGATCTGGGCTCCTTAGTGACCCAGCACTTACAGCAAATATCAGGCAAGCCAGCAGGCAGGCTGTTCAGAGGGGCTTGGGTGATAGCGCTGAGGCTTCACCCTTTTCATTTTTTGCAGAATCGCTCCATAAGCACACACCAACCAAAAGCAGCATATCTCCAGTATTTATTTTAACCTCGGGGGGAAATAGTGAGCTGAGAACAGTTCAGCACACTATGACATGACGGGATTTGCAGGCCCACTTCCTTATACAGAAGAGAGAAGCAAGCGCCAATGGCAAAAGGAAAGAAGGGCTGCAGACTCTCCACCAAAGGGCAGGTGGCTTCTTGATCCACACCCAGGTGATCACCCACCCACCTGTGAAGTGAGTGAGTCTCCCAGCAGTAGGAGTGCCACACACACTTGTCAAAAGCGGGGCTTAGGACTTCCCTGGGGGTCCAGAGGTTAAGAATCCACCTGCCAATGCAGGGGACACGGGTTTGATCCCTGGTCCTGGAAGATCCCACAGGCTGTGGGCCAACCGCACGCTACAACTACTGAGCCTGGGCTCTAGATAGTCGACAAGAAGGAAAGTCACCACAGTGAGAAGCCCTGCACCACAACAAAGGGTAACCCCTACCCCCCGCAACTCGAGAAAGCCCACACCCAGCAACCCAGTGCAGCCCCAAATAAAGAAATAAAATATTTTTAAAATAAAGTATCAGCTATATATTGCCCATATGAGACTTAATTTAAAAAAAAAAAAAAGCAGGGCTTACAAAGAGGGCAAAGGGCACTTAGGTCCAAAGGCAACATCAGAGATAAATCCTCACAAACCCGCTTGAACCAGTCCGAGGCACTTTCACAGTGCGCTCTCCCATTTGGACGGGGCACACGATTCCTGTGCTTGCAGTCAGTCACTCATTCATTCAACAAACATTTACTTAGCACCTAGCAGATGTCATACACCACCAGGCTGGCACAGAGTCTAGACTACAAGGTACGGCAAAAGTCACCTGCATTCAAGTGGCACACAACAGAGAAGGCTAATATGTGAAAAAGAATGAATTTTTTTTTTTTTTAAGCCTCTTGCTTCTTGGGCTTCCCTGGTTGCTCAGTAGTGAAGAATCTGCCTGCCAATACAGGAGCATGGGTTCGATCCCTGGTTGAGGAAGATCCCACATGGCACAGGGCAAGTAAGACCCTGCACCACAAACACTGATCCTCTGCTCGAGCCCGGAAACCACAGCTACTGAAGCCCCTGCACCCCAGAGCCAGGACTCCCCAAGGAGAGGGGCCACCGAAATGGGAAGCCCACTAGAAGAGTAGTCCCCCTCCTCCAGCCTCCCCCATTGCCGCAACCGGAGGAAAGCCCTAGAAGCAAGGAAGACCCAGCACAGGCAAACATTAATTCCAAAAATTAAGAAATTAATTAAAAAAAATTTAAAGCCTCTGGCTTCTCAAAGCATGCTGGATCTCCATTTTCACAATCTGCACTCTGTTTTAAATACCGGTGGATCTCCTCTGGCCTCCTCAGGTGGTAAGCCCCCTGAAGACAGAGGCTATCTTTTGTTCAGCACCGTCTTCGGTGTCTTAATTACCCAAAAAATACCCATTGAATGTAACTGAAATAGAAAACAAACACTACTCTTCCCAGATCTTTGGCCTCACTGTTTCTGAAGGCTCTGCTCCCCAAGAAAGAAAGATGATGAAGCTTCAGAAAGGAGGAAAGCCGGGGGGGGGGGGTGCGGGGGGGGGGAGGGAGGGCTGACTTAGATATATTGAACACAACAGGAGTACAGTGTTGGAACTTCAGCCCAAGCGCACCCACCCCTCGGCGGCCCGAGGCGCCCCCTCCCCCTCCTCCTTCCTCCAGGAGCCACAGCTGGCGTCCCGGTAGAAGGCCCGTCCCCTCCCCCTGCTCCGCTGTTTGCTCTCCTCCAAAAATCCCCATTTGGAGTCCGAAAGAAAGACAGAGGGGTGGGAGGGGCGCGAGAGGAGTTAGAAGGGGAAGATGCACCAAGTAGGAAGGAAACCTCCCTGCGAGGGGCTGGGGGCAGGGCTGGCCTGGGGAGGAGATGTGACCGCCTCGGGGAAGATGGCCCGGCCGCGCCTCCTCTCTGGACGTGTCTGCACACTTTTCGTTCCTACACTGCCTCTCTTTTCCCTTTCCTCTTTTTTTTTAATCGATGCATTAACAGTCTTTAGAACTGGAGCAGAAGAGGGAAGCGTGTAAGGTGGAGGGGAAGAAGTTGATGAGACAGCCAGCCAGATCCCCTTGCCTGCTTTCCCCAATCTAGCACCCCACCTGCATTTTAGGGCCGTTTCCTCCAAGTCACCCCAGAGCCCGCAGGTCCAGAAGCCCGAGGGCGCTCGGGCTGGGCCCACTGGGCAGGGGCGAGATCTCCCTGGAGAGCGTTCTAGGCCTGCCACGGAATAAGGCTAACAGGGGAAGAGAAAGATGCGTCTCCGAGGCCCCATCCGTGCCCCGGGGGACTTGCCTGGACGTCGTCCTCTTGCCTCCCCTACCTGCAGCCCGGGCAGTCGTTGCAGGGCGGCTACCCCAGCGCCAGAACCCGCCGAGAAGTTTCACCGCTGCAAACGTGAGAAATCGCAGCTCGGCAGAACACCCGCCCCCACCCAGTCGGCGGCCCCACCCCCGCAGCCCGACCCCTGGCGGCGGCGACCTTGGCCACCCCGGACGCTCCCGAGGGCCGAAGTGGGGGCTACCCTGCGGGCTCCCCGGGGGCCATCGGAGGCGGCCGGGGGCGGTGGCGACCCGCCCCGGGGTCCTGGGTCCGCAGGTGGGCACCCCCCACCCGCCCGGCCTCCCTGCCGGCCCCGGCGGCGCGCGCCCCTGCCGGCGCGGGCGCCCCACTTACCCCGCCGCGCAGGGCCGGGGCTCGGGCAGGGTGCGCGCGTTACATCCGGCTGGAAGCGCCTCTCGGGCCCGCCGGGCCGTCGCTCTCGGGGGGACGGAAGGGACGGAAGGTGGTCTCTGTCGCCGCCAAACTCTCGGGGGCCTCTGGCTCCTCCGGCTCCTCCTGCTCTTCTCCCCCCAAGCCCTCACTCCCTCCTTCTCTCTTGTCTCTCGGCCCTTTTTTCCGGGTTAATTACGTTTCGCATTAAAGCAAAACCCAGCCCCGGATGTGAGTACAAAGCTCCGCCGAGCCCGCCGGGGGAGGAGAGGGGTGCCGGGGCGGCCAGGGGGCGCGGCCGGGGGCGCGGACCTGGCGGGGGCGGGGAGCCCGGCGGCGGCCCCCAAGGCTGGGTGCCGGGATCACTAACCACCCCCACCCTAGACCTCGCCCGCGCGGGGCGGCCGCGCAGGTGGGACGCGGGCCGGGAAGCCCGCCTGGCGGAGGGAGGCCCTGCCTCGGACGCCGGGCAGCAGGTGTCCGAGTGGGAAGGGGGCCCGGGGATGAGAGCATCCTTGGGGGAGGGAGGCGAGCCGGAGCGCGGGCTCACTCTTGACTCCATTTCTTCTTCCCCAACCCCCTCCTCCAGACACTTCAGGCGGTCCTCTGTCGGACCCCGAGTCTTTAGCCATCTGGGACCGCGGGGCTGAGGTTTAGGGTTAGGGTCGAAGCAAGTTATCTCAGCTCTCTCGGGTTGTCACGAATGAGCCCCAGGAGCCCGGGGGGTCTCACGTTCTAAGGGTGCCTAGGGGCTTTTTTCCGAGCGTGGCGCCAAGACGCCCTCCCAGCCCTCGGAGCTGGAGGGTGCTCTGGGGGAAAAAATGGGAAACCGACAAGCAGGTATGACGTCCAATTGTCGAGAGGGACCGAAGAGAACTCAAGGGTGCCGGCGAAGCCTCTGCCTTATCTCGTTTGATCCACGCGGCCACCCTATGGGTATCAATCCCCTCCACGATGAGGAAACCGAGAGTCAGAGACGTTAAGTAACTTGCCCTGGGTCCCACGGCTACCAATGGCAGGTCTATCGGGTTCTGACGCCAGCCTCGCACCGAGAAGACAGATAATTGAAATGTACGTGTAGTCAGGCGCCTAACATTCGAAACCCAGAAACGCAGTGGATTCACCCCAGGATGGAGGACCTGGAGCTGCGATTTCTGGGGATTCGGATGCAGTTGCAATTGATGAGGTCGGAGTCCTAATTGCAAGGCTTTGACTGAGGGGAGGGCCTAAGAAGACGTCGAGGCTCAAAGTCTGGCTGGGCGGGATTGCAGGAAAGGCTGGTCCGTGACCCAGAGACGCAGGGGAAAGACAGACTGTTAAAAGTCTCTGCGACCTGAGGCAGCAAAGCTTGGAGAGAGGGGGCCCCAGCCAGATGAGCCGGGAGGCAGGCAGGACCAGGCAGAGCACACGCCCCGAAAACACCGGTGATGAAACCACACACGTTTCCTCTTCCATTTTGATTGCCAAAGCAAAAATGAGCCTCCTCGCTCTCTCAGGTGTGAAAAAAGACTGTTTGCTTTAGAACATTTTGCTTTGAATGAGGAAGGAAAGGGGGACACAAGAGAAAGAGCATTTCCTTTGAAATAAATACATCAACATCTTTTTTTTTTTTTTTTTCCTGCTCATGACGATTTTTGCTACTCACATACATTTCAGGCAGAGCGTATACTCCACAACCAGATGGCCTGGGTTTGAACACCAGCTCTGGAGCTTATTAGCTTTGATCTCAGAACAAAGTGACAACCTTTCCTGGTCTTATTTTCTACATCTGGGTGCTTGCAAAGAATAAATGAATTAACATTTGTAGAATGTTTGGATTACTGCAGAACGTGAGGTAGGTGCTATGAAAATGTTTTTTTTTTTTTAATTTAAAAATTAGATTATGGTTTTCAGCGTGAAAAGGAACAAAATTCCATCCAACTGCCAGCAAATCCGACTGGAACGGACAGTTTCCAGTGGGAGCAATGAGGGAAAAGTCTCAGGTTCCATGGTATGGTTCATATTAAAACCCATAAAACTGTAGTCCCCCGGGGAGCTTGCCTGAGTCGCTCATTCACAGAGCCGCAAATATTTCCTGAGCACTACTGTATTGGATGCCTGGGAGGCAAATCTCGCTGAAAGGATGCAAGTGTCACTCAGAGGCAGCCTTGTATCCCTCCTGGAAGGGCCATGAAAGTGGCACACGGTGAGGAAGTGCCACCGCATGCGCTGGTTCATTTGGGAGGGGGTCCTTGGAAGGAGGTGGATTTTGAAACAGGCCTAAGAACTGCAATCCAAAAGTCTGCAAGCAATAAATGCTGGAGAGGGTGTGGAGAAAAGGGAACCCTCCTAAATTGTTGGTGGGAATGCAAACTAGAACAGCCGCTATGGAGAACAGTGTGGAGATTCCTTAAAAAACTGGAAATAGAACTGCCATACGACCCAGCAATCCCACTGCTGGGCATACACACCGAGGAAACCAGAATTGAAAGAGACACGTGTACCCCAATGTTCATCACAGCACAGTTTATAATAGCCAGGACATGGAAGCAACCTAGATGTCCATCAGCAGATGAATGGATAAGAAAGCTGTGGTACATATACACAATGGAGTATTACTCAGCCATTAAAAAGAATACATTTGAATCAGTTCTACTGAAGTGGATGAAACTGGAGCCGATTATACAGAGTGAAGTAAGCCAGAAAGAAAAACACCAATACAGTATACTAACACATATGTATGGAATTTAGAAAGATGGTAACAATAACCCTGTATGCGAGACAGCAAAAGAGACACAGATGTATAGAACAGTCTTTTGGACTCTATGGGAGAGGGCAAGGGTGGGATGGTTTGGGAGAATGGCATTGAAACATGTATATTACCATATGTGAAATGAATCGCTAGCCCAGGTTCAATGCATGAGACAGGGTGCTCAGGGCTGGTGCACTGGGATGACCCTGAGGGATGGGATGGGGAGGGAGGTGGGAGAGGGGTTCAGGATGGGAGACACATGTACACCCATGGAGGATTCATGTCAATGTATGGCAAAACCAATACAATATTGTAAAGTAATTAGCCTCCAACTAAAATAAATAAATTTATATTAAAAAAAAAAAAAAAGGAATAGGCCTAAGAAGACCGGTGCAGTTCGACTCCAATGTTAGACTAGGAGAAGGGTCACTGGTACACTTCCAGTGATGCTTATTCTTCACTGGGAAGCCCCGATTACTGCCAGACTTGTCCCTGGCCAGGACCTGGCCCCAGTCCGACTTCTGTATTTCTGGTGCTTCCTCAGAAGACCCCCATTACCTTCTACCATAGAGGCAAAGATGGTCAATTGAGTCTGAGCCCTGCTGTGGTCCATTGACCATCTCTGACACATTTTGAAAATATTTCCATTGACTGATTTTATGCGGGTTTTTTTTCAGTGCAATAGACAGCCCAGACGTCTGAAAATGTGACTCTGCCTGTGGGGAAAGGAATGTCAAAAAGGGCCTTTCACAGCAGCTATTTCACTCTCCTGTTGTGTCAGTGCAAATGAGGTTCAACAGTTTGCTCAAGGTTTTGCAGCTGGTTAGTGGCAGAGATGTTTCTGGAACCCAGGGTGGAGAATCTTAGTATTGATACAGGAACCTTCCCATGACAATGGAGACTAGGCAGAACCTAAGAGTTTAAACAGAGAGTCTTATACTCCCGCCATTTATGCACTTTCTATTCATTTTCAGTGTTCACTGCTGGCTCACCAGGTGCCCTAACAACCTTCGGTGCTGAGCCACGGCTCCCTCCAGGGAACCGCATTGTTCTCTGTCCTTAGAGACACACATTATATAAGGTACCAGGTTGCAGCTGGGGCCAGTGAGTTCTGTTGGGGACAGTGTGGGACTGAAGAGGCCAAGGTCAGTGGTTGATCCTGGTTCAGACCGGTTCATTTTGCACAAAGATAAATTGTTTCAAAGCCATTGCACTTCTAATGCTAGCTGGTCATTTTGTAGAGTTGCTATTGGTTTCAGTAGCCACATACCATCCATTTCTCGAAAGATTACTCAAACTGCTATTGTTCTGTTCAGTCCTATTCACTCGGTGAACAGTTATCTGAACCTACTAACCATATTTTCCTCCCATATATCTTGTGCTCAGTCACATCCAACACCTTGCGACCCTTTAGGCTGTAGCCCACCAGGTTGCTCTGTCCATGCGATTTCCCAGGCAAGAATACTGGAGTGGGTTGCCGTTTCTTCCTCCAGGGGATCGTCAAGACCCAGGGATCAAACCCAGTGTCTCCTGCAGTTCCCGCATTGCAGGCGGGTTCTTTACCCAGTGAGCCATCAGGGAAGCCTCCCATGTATCTTGCACTTACTTATTTTCCAGGTACTTACTCAATGCTAATTGCTTTACATGTATTGTTTTATTTAAGTCTTACAACACAAGGAGTAAGGTACAACTATTTCCCCATTTTATAGATGAGGTGACTAAAACATAGGGACCAAGCCTAGTCACAAACCTGTCCAGTCGGATGCCAGAGCCAGCCCCCTTAACCACAAGTTTGTGAAGGATACATACAGGAAGACATAAAACAAGATATTTTCCCTACACATATTCGATAATTATCATCATTTAGAATATCCATTCCATTTTGGCTAGCAATTTCATGTCCAGAAGATTTGTCCTACAGAAAGTTATCTGTGGATATAGATAACATATATGGAACGTATGTTTCTGTGTATGTAAAGAGTATGTGCTCAGTTGTGGCCAACTCTTTGCGACCCCATGGACTGTAGCCCACCAGGCTTCTCGTCCATGGAATTTTCCAGGCAAGAATACTGGAGTGGGTTGCCATTTCCTTCTCCAGGGGATCTTCCCGACCCTGGGATTGAACTCAAGTCTCCTGTGTCTCTTGCATTGCAGGCAGATTCTTTGCCACTATGCCACCTGGGAAGCCAAGGAGAGATGTAAATCGCTCTCCCTTGGGCTGTCCACCAACTCCCGTCACAGTGTGGTCCACAGATGGAGAAGGGGGCCGGCTGGCCGAGTCAGAGCAGAGCAGGCAGATCCAGTGTCTACAAGAAATTCAGTTTTACCTGCCACATCAAGGGTGACCCAAGGCTCCGCTGGGATAATGAGAGTGGATCAAGTGGGATCCATAGCCAGGCAGGCCCTCGGGCTGCATCGTTCAGTGTGTGGGCTCTCTCATCCAACTTATTCACAAAGAACTGGGGCTGGTCAGGGCTGCCTCTCTGGCGTCCCCCAGTAGGGCGCTGAGGACATTCCTGCTTCCAGTGCCCTCCTTTATGACAAGAAGCATATTGGTTCAGGCCCAGGCAGCTTCTTAGTGATCTGTCCAGCTTTCTCAGTCTTTCAAGGTCCCCTCAAAGTGGTGGGTGAATCAGAACGGTGAAGAGTGTATATATCGAATAATACATTTACTTCAGCATTGCTCATAATAGTGAAATTTGGAAATCACTGTCATATTTCTCAGTGAGGGACTGAACAGGTAAGTACTGTTACAGCCACATAATTTTATACTATGTTGTTTTTGTTCCGTTGCTAAGTCATGCCTGACTCTTTGCGACCCCATAAACTGCAGCACGCCAGGCTTCTCTGTCCTTCACTATCTCCTGAAGTTAGCTCAAACTCATGCTCACTGACTCAGTGAAACCATCCAACCATCTCATCCTCTGTTGCCCCCATCTCCTACTGCCCTCAATCTTTCCCAGCATTAGGGTCTTTTCCTATGAGTTGGCTCTTTGCATCAGGTGGCCAAAGTATTGGAGCTTCAGCTTCCACACCAGTCCTTCCAGTGAATATTCAGGGTTGATTCCGTTTAATATTATACTAAGTGGCTGTTAAAAAAAATGAGATACCTCTTTATATGAAAAATATCAATTAAGTGGGAGGGAGGTACAAAGTTACCTATATAGTAGAATCCCATTTGTGTAAATAAAAATTGTATGTTTATTTTGTGAAAAAAAAAAGTTTAAAAGAATGCATTGCAAACTGTTAACCACAGTTCTCTTTGGGCGGCAGAGGAAGGGTTCTAATGATAGATCTCAGTTTTTAAGAGATGTATTTCTGTAATGTTTTATTTTTTCCAATAAATCTGCATACATTTGGCTACCAAACAATAATGATTTAAAATTTTAATGAAAAGTGTTAAAGAGCTCCAAGAAAGCATATTGCAGCCCTCAAGGATCCCATCATTTAGTTGGGAGGGAATATAGCATACAGAAAGAAATATCATAAAAGCCAGAAGCTCTTATTAATACATGCAGAGAAGAGAGAGAAAATTCTGTGGGAAAGAAAAAACAGCCAGCCAGGGTTGAGAGGTGCAAGAGAAAACGTAGGAAGGAGACTGCATTTTGGAGGGACCTTGAAGATGTAGATAGTGTAAAATACAGAAGGTGGAGACAGGTGTTAGAATAGGTGGATTCAGATAAAGGGATTGGTCCATTTCAGCTGGAGTACAGAGGGACCAGGAGGAATGAAGGAAGGATTTTCTTGGGGAGCAAAACAGGAAAGAAAGGTTGCCGGAGGGTATATATTGTTAAGCAAATGAGTTGTACATATTACTTTAGGCTTTGAGAGCCAATGGAGGGACTTCTCTGGCGGGCCAGTGGTTAAGATTTTGCTTTCCAATGCAACGGGTGTGGGTTCGATGCCTGGTCAGGGAGCTCAGATCTGACATGCCTCTCAGTCAAAAAAAAAACAGAAAACAGAAGCAACATTGTAACAAATTCAATACAGATTTAAAAAATTGTCCACATCAAAAAAAAAAAAAGAGCTAGTGGAGGTTTTTGAACAAGGGAGTCACACAATTAGAAGTGAATAAGCAGCAATTTCATAGTTCGTGGCTTCATGGTAACTGGTCTCTAACACCAAAGCTACCACCAGGGATGTGACTCCTGACTCTCCCAAATGAGCTGTGTAGTCATGCACCAGATACTCTGGTTTCCTGTGTTTCTATAAAATAGAAAAGGTGGTGATAACACATAACCTATCTCATACCACTGTTGCTGAGATTCAGTGAGTTAATGTTCTTAGGGCACATGGTAATTGCTGAGAATGTCAGTTAAATTTTAACAGTTTCATACCTTTGGATTAAAATCTTTGCATTTCATTTTGAAACTTTTACTAAAAAGAGCTCACATTACACAACAAATTATTACCTGTTCCTTCTTCACACTTTCCCAGGATTATAGATTATCAATCCTGTTTTACACAGATGAAAGAATTTAGGTTTTTAAGGAGAGAGGTACACTCTTGGAATCACAGAGCCAGACATGAATTCTGAGTCTTGGTTCAGTGGTCCCCGCCCAACACTCAGCTTTTTTGCTTAGCTCCAATCCTCAGCTTTGAGAACAGAAAAAGATAGAAGAACACTGGCAAAAATGCCTGGAAGTGTGTATGTAAAATAAAATTTTATATACACAAGTATATACATATTGATATGTGTATATTATATGGTGAATTACACTGCCTCTCAAAATAAAACGTGTATGTTGAAGACCTAACTCACAATCTGACTGCATTTAGAGATAGAGCCTTTTAAGAAGGAATTAAGGTTAACTGAGCTCATAAGGGTGAGGTCCTAATCCAACAGAACTGATAGCCATATAAGAAGAGGAAGCGATCTCGCCCTGTCTCCAAGGCCGTGTGAACACACAACAAGAGGGCAGCCATCTGCAATCCTAGAAGAGAGCTCTCTCCAGAGCCCAACCTAGCTGGCAACTGCCTCCTGGACTCCAGCCCCTAGAACGCTGAGAAAAGAAATTTCTGTTGTTTAAGCCACCCACTCTATAGTACTTTTTATACTCATACATATAGAGAAAGACAGTGCATACGGACACATGCCAGAATTACTTCCCAGTGACAAAGTTTGGGAAACATTGCCATACTGTTAAATCTGATGCTAATATAAACTTTAAAACGAAGCACCCGTCCAGTCCCCAGAAATCACAGTCTCCTGGCCAAATGCACCATTCCTATTGATTCATGCTATGGTATTGTTTTTCCGTCAGTTTGAATAAGGGCAGTGCATGGCTGGGATTCCTGCATTCCCTGTGATTACAGGGAAAGAACTGGGTCTGTGGAATCAGAGAGAGAGAGAATGAATAGACAGACATTAATACCTTAGGTTTGGATCCATGACCGTGCTTTGGTACTATAGTTAACATATTTTTTCTTAGACTAGTTTCATAATTCATTTCCTCAGCACAGAGCCTACATGAGGGCTACAATTAGAAAATACTGGGGTGAAGGTGGTCAAAGTTGGTAGCTGGAATAAACTCTGTCCGGTTTATTCCAAGAGATGCCTGTGGTGGTCAGTGAACCGGATTGGCTATTACCTCAGTGATTCTCAACACAAGCTGGTGATTACAAAACAAAGAAAATCAAACAGGATATTTGGACAGATGGATTTATGTCCTTCCATTATTTTGTTATTAGGAAATACATGAACACAGTACAAAGTTCAAAAGGTACAAAAGAGGAAGAATGAACAAATACTTTATTCTAAAAAGTCTTTTCTATTTCTGAACTTTCCAAGCTAGGCAAATAACTAGCTTTTAATTTAAAAATACCACAGACATCTTATAGTTGCTTTGTGACTAAAAAAAAAAGAACTAACTTTATCTTCAACTTAAAAATACTTGTGAGTCCGTGGATATATTTTTCAAGAAATTTTAGCCAATTTTGTATCCATTCACATTAAAACTCCTGCCACTGGAAAAGATATATGAAACCTGACTGGCAGTTTGAACCTCAAGACCTGTGAAGTTCAGTGTGAGTCACCGGAGACAGGTAATTTATTAAGGAATCTTCTTTCAAATTTCATCATAATTTGTACAATGACTCCACATGTCAAACTTTGTTAAAATTAAGTGTAACACTAGGCTGGAGAGTTAAACCCAGTTCGGCTTCATTCCATCATTTAGTAATTAAACAATAACAAGCTAAATTTATCCTTACACCTAATACATAATGACGGTTTGGATGTTCTAATTGGATAAGTGGCCAAATGCTCCCTCCAGCATCTGATGTCAGAAGATGTCACAGTCCTGGCTGGCTGCCAGACATATCAGGAACATGGTCTTGACCTGAAGGTCACTTTCTAGCAACTTCAATCTCTGGAAGAGAACTCTGAACCGGAAGATAAGAAGGAAAAAGCCTCTGAGTAGCCAAGTCCCTGTGTCTTCACGGAGATGCTTTTTTTAGGCTTGCTTATTGATTCTGGCTAAAGATCTAATTTCAAAAGGTCCAGTTATGTGGTTTCCCAGTCCTCAGTGGACTAGAAACCAAGAAAATAGAAAAGCTTTTGGAGTTGGAGAGGGCCGGGGGAGGGAAAAATGACTTTATTCAGTTGATTCCTCTCTCTGTAAATGGATTAGCTGACAACAACAAAGGAGAGAGAGAAAAGTTAATAAGCATTCCCCGAAGTGACATGTGCCCAAGATAATCTGCATCACTTTCGTTGATGACTTTGGGGTCGCAAAAAGTGGTTGAACTGTGATGGGCGCCTTGATTTTAGGTGAGAAGTTTCATACAGTTTTGCTAGTAAGAGTGGCGAACTCGAGGAGATCATTTCTGAGGTGGTTAAGAGAAGACAGGATTCATTCATGCTCTTGTATATTTTTAAAATATTATGTGCATTATGTTTCTTTTGCTTAGTAATATACTTTTTTCAAATTATTTAATGCCCCTACAAAAGACTTTAAAGTAAAAGTACATGAAAAGAAAATTGTACAGATTAAAATATGGAAGACCTGGAACCATAAAACTCTAGAAGAAAACATCATGGGTAAGCTCTTTGACATTGGTCTTGGAAATTATTCTTGTTGGATTTGACACCAAAAGCCACAAAAGGCAACAGAAGCAAAAACAAACAAATGGTGCTACACCAAACTAAAATTCTTCTACCCAGGAAGAAAGCAAAGGAAAGAAAAGCATCAACAAGATGAAAAGGCACCCTACAGAATGGGAGAAAATGTTGCAAATCGTATATCTGATAAGGGGTTAATATTCAAAATATATAAAGAATTCATGTAACTCAACAACAAGGAAAAACCCAACAATCTGTTTTTATAAATAGGCAGAAGAGCTGAATAGACATTTTTCCAAAGAAGATATACAAATAGCTGACAGGTGCATGCAGGGATGCTCAGCATCATTCACCAGTAGGGAAATGCAAGTCACAAGCACAGTGAGTATCACTTCACATGAATAAGGATGGCTTTTATCAAAAAGACAGCAAAGGACAAGTCGGCAAGGATGTGGAGAAAAGGGAACCCTTGGGCCCTGCTGGAATGCAAATTGGTGTAGCCACTATGGAAAACAGTATGGAGGTTCCTCAAAAAATTAAAAATAGAACAACCGTATGATCCAGCAGTTCCACTTCTGTGTATATATCAGAAAGAAACAAAATCACTGTCTCAAAAAAGATATCTGCACTCCAGATTCACTGCAGCTTTATTCACCATAGCCAAGACATAGACACAAACTAGGTGCCCACTGGCAGATGAATAGATAAGGAAAGGGTGACATATATTCAATGAAATACTATTCAGCCATAAAGAAGAAGGAAATTCTGCCATTTGCAACAACATGAGTGGATCTTGAAGGCATTATACTAAGCGAAGTAAGACAAAGAAAAAACAGATTCTGTATGATCTCACTTTTATGTGGAATCTAAAAACCCCTGAACTTACAGAAACAGAGAACAGATTGGTGGTTGCCAGAGGCGAGTGGTGGGAGCTAGGGCTGGGAGTCGATGTAGGGGGAGAGAAGGTGGTCAAAAGGTGCAAATCTCCAATTATAAGATAAATAATTTCTGGGAGTGGATTGTACAGCATGGTAACAATAGCTAACTGTACCACCCTGTATATTTGAAAGTGAATAAAAGAGTAGGTCTCAATGTGCACATCACAGAAAGAACTATCATTTCCTTTTCTGTTCTGATGTGAAGAACAGTGCTTCTCAAATTTGAAACTATCACAACATTGTTAAATGACTATGTTGTTGTTCAGTTGCTAAGTCATGTCTGACTCTTTGCAATCCCATGGACTGTGACTCCTCTGTCCTCCACTCTCCCCCAGAGTTTGCTCAAATTCATGTCTATTGAGTCAGTGATGCTATCGAACCATCTCATCCTCTGTAGCCCCTTCTCCTCCCGCCCTCAGGCTTTCCCAGCATCAGGGTCTTTTCCAATGAGTCAGCTTTTTGCATCAAGTGGCCAAAGTATTGGCGCTTCAGCTTTAGCAACAGCTCTTCCAATGAAAGTTCAGGGTAGATTTGCTTTAGGATTGACTGGTTTGATCTCCTTGCGGTCCAAGGGACTCTCAGGAGTCTTCTCTAGCACCACACTTTGGTCCAACTCTCGCATCTGTACATGACTACTGAAGAAACCATAGCTTTGACTAGATGGACCTTTGTCAGCCAAGTGGTGTCTCTGCTTTTTAATACACTGTCTAGGTTTGTCATAGCTTTTCTTCCAAGAGCAGCATCTTTTAATTTCATGGCTGCAGTCACCATCCACAGTGATTTTGGAGCCCAAGAAAAGAAAAGTAACTGCTTCTACTTTTTCTCTTTTATTTGCCATGAAGTGATGGAACCAGATGCCACGATCTTAGTTTTTTAGCACTGAGTTTCAAGTCAACTTTTTCACTCTCCTCTTTCACCCTTATCAAGAGGCTCTTTAGTTCCTTATTTCTCCCCAACTTCAACTGCTACAGTCCCTGTGACCCAGCTTCTCCATGTGGATTTCCTCTGCCATATGGGCATATGGTTGCTTCCATTCTTTTTTTTTTTTTTTTTGCCTTCCTTTAAAAGAAAATCCACCAGAACCTCGGCTGGTATTCGAGAAAGTCACTCTCCTATGAGGGGTTCGCATCAGGGTCTGTTAGATGACTTCTATTAGTTACTATCCAGGACTGCGGTGGCTCCGCTATACTCAGAAGGTGACAAGCAAGCGTTAGAGTAGAAGTCAAGTCTGTTAGAATGTAGCCTTGTAATTACATGTTACTGAGTACACCATGAGTCAAACCATGGCCAGTGAAAAGTAACTGCGTGTTCTTGAAATAGTTTGGTGGTGAGCTCCAGGGGCTGGTTTATTTTTGGTTTCTCCAATTTAAGCCCTTGTATCATGACCCTGCAACTACCACTCAGTTCAGAGTAGAAGGGCAGCGTGATGGGGTACCAAGAACTTGGGACCAAGAATCCTCTGAAATTTTAGTAAAATGATGCTGACATGTTTTATTGTTCAAAGTTATAAAGTGTCTAGAAATATAAGTATTATGAGCAGAAATGGCAGGGAGACAATGATATAAAACAGTGATCTTCAAACTTCTTCACCAACACCCGCTAAAAACTGCTGGAGGACTTCCCTGGTGGGCTAGTGTTTACGAATCCACCTGCCATTGAAGGAGACACAGGTTCAATCTCTGGTCCCAGAGGATGCCACATGTCAAGGGGCAGCTGGGCCAGGACTCCACAACTACTGAGCACTTGTGCCTACAGCCTGTGCTCCACAACAGAAGCCATGGCAGTGAGAAGCCCTCTCACAGCAGCTGGAGAGTAGCCCCTGTTCACTGCAACTAGAGAAAACCCGCTTACAGCAAAAAGACTGAGCACAGCCAAAAATAAAGTAAATAAGTTAACATTAATTTTTTAAATGCTGGAAAACTATGTATCTCTACACACATTTTTAAGCTGACATTTGTAACTTTTAATCACAAGTTTGAGTGATTGCAAAAAATGTGTTCTGCCAATTGTTAATTAACATAGGATATTTTTAAATGAAACTGTCATATCACTCTTTTTAAAGGTATCCAATAGAAATCAAGTATCATAGTAACTTGACGGTGCCATTCCTTTTTAGAAATGAGCAAGTAGCTCTTTAACAGTCGGAGATGTTAAATTTTTTCCCTTTCCTCCTTAAACTCTATTTTCATTCCACTTCTAGAGAAGTTTGTCCAAATGTCATATATTTTTGATGTCTTTATTACTTGAACATCTACTATTTGGACATCTCTTACCGATTACCCCATCCCATTTTCTGAAACAAAAATGCCTCTATGGATTCATGTCAATGTATGGCAAAACCAACACAGAATTGTAAAGTAAAATAAAAAATAAATTTAAAAAAATAAAATAAAATAAAGTAATTAACCTCCAATTAAAATAAATAAATTTTAAAAAAGAAAAGATTAAAAACATTAAAAAATAAAATAAACAAAATTATATAATGAGAAAAAAATAATAAATTGATTTTACAATTTAGAAATTAAAAACTATCCTGCAACCTTCAGGCTCCAAGTGTGAAGACATATTTTGGGAGACTAATTCATCATTGCCATAATTTGTAACAAGATAAATACAAATGTCATTGATCACTAAACATGAAGCAGTAAAATGTTACTGGAAATTATTCTCTTAATGAGATGGATGAGGATGAATTTTAAAATATGTTATTTTTATATATTTACATATATATGTAATAGTTCAAATATTCATCAATTAATATTACTTAGTACAAGAATGAGCAGGTACAGCACCAATACGATCCCTATTTCTTATTTTCATGGACTGAGGAAACTTGTTGACCAGAACAAATAGATGGGGCTGTATGGAGTTTTGTTACAGCAGTGTTTAGGGTTAATCAGAAGAAAGGCTTTTCAAGCAGAGTCTGTTATGACTGAGTGAACACAAACCCTGTGCAAAGATTTCTAGCCAGTTCACCTTTGCTAGGGAATTTAAAATCTATTTTTCATGTTCATCACAGCACTGTTCACAATAGCTAAGAGATAGAAGCCACCAAATGTCCACCAACGGAGGAATGGATAAAGAAGACATAGTCCATACATACAATGGGATTTTACTGTATGTGTGCACTCAACCATTAAAAATAATGAAATAATGCCACATGCAACAATATGGATGGATTTAGAGATTGTCATAAGAGTGAAATAAATCAGACAGAGAAGGAGAAATATTGTATGACATCCTTTGTATGTAGAATCTTAAAAAGACATGATACAAAACAGAAACAGACTCACAGACTTAGAGAACAAGCTTATGGGAAGGGGGAGGGGAAGGAGAGTTAGGGAGTTTAGAATCGACATGGGCATATTGCTATATTTAAAATGGATAACCCACAAGGACCTACTGTATAGCACAGAGAACTCTGCTCAATGTTATGTGGCAGCCTGGATGGGAGGGGGGTTTTGGGGGAGAATACTTGTATGTGTATGGCTGAGTCCCTGTGCTATCCACCTGAAACTATCACAACATTGTTAATAGGCTATAACTCTAATATAAAATTAAAAGTTTATAAAAAAATAAAACAAAAAGAAATCTGCTTTTCAGCAGAGCTGAAATTGGCAGCGTTGCTCAATTTTTTTTAACTCCTTCGAACTGTAGGTCAGCTATCACTTCAAAAATTACTCTGTGGGGGAAGTTGGGGGGAGCATATGGGAACGCTCTGTACTGTCTGCTCAGTTCTCCTGCAAACCTGAAACTGCTCTTAAAAATAAAGTCTTCTTTTTTTAAAATTACGATAATGACCTATCAGTGGTCAACTCAATTAGGTGTTTTTCTTCCAAGTTTTACAGAAGATCATACACGGGAAGCCACCTACCTTGCAGAGTGATTTGCACCTCAGTTACAAAAGGCTTTTGCTTTCTCGATGCAAACACAGATGTCTATTTTACCATGGAAAGCGGCATGTGGGATCTCAGTTTCCAAACCAGGAATGGAACCTATGTCCCCTGCAGTGGAAGCAGGAAGTCTTACCAGCTACGTCACCAGTGAAGTCCCTCGCCCTTTTATTTTAATGTCTTCTCACGCATGTACACCCGTGGTGGATTCATGTCAATGTATGGCAAAACCAATACAGAATTGTAAAGTAAAATTTAAAAAAAAAGTAATTCATTTGTTTATTGGTTATCTGTTTTAAATACAGCAGTGCAAACAGATATTTTTATTCACCCCCTGTCTCCACCCTGGAGGTTTTTACAACAAAGGGCAATGCCTTTGTTTCCTTTTTAGAAGAGAGAGAAGGCTGGTGTGAGAGGGCAGGTGGGAGCTGAGACAGATGGGCAGGCGGACGTGACACCTGGCTGTCTGTCCGTCTCCGGGAGATGGAGAAACTGATTCTCCTAAGTCTGAGTCTTGAACACCAGCCAGGGGAGGTGACTTAAGTGTGTTGCTCAGTCGTGTCCGACTTTTTGTGACCCCATAGACTCTAGCCCACCAGGCTCCTCCCTCCATGGGATTTTCCAGCCAAGAATACTGGAGTGGGTTGCCATTTCCTTCTTCAGGGAATCTTCCCCATCCAAGGATCAAACCCAGGTCTCCCACATTGCAGGCAGAGTCTTTACCATCTGAGCCACCAAGGTGACTTAAGAACTACCTCGAATACACAGAATTGTAACATCAGACTTTTAGTAACGTATTCACTGTTTGTCTGAAATTCAAATCGAACTGCATGTCTAGTATCTACGGTCTACCTGGCAACCCTTGCTCATCGTGATCATTCATTTTCAGAGATGAGAGAAACTGTCCTGAAAAGAACAAAGTGCCAAGGATCGTTTATTGCTCCCTCCACCGAAATCCCAAATAGAGCTCATGTTTTCTCGCCTCTCATCACAGGGCCCATGTTTATCCGTCCCTCCTACGGTGTTCTTGTCCTCCTTACCCAGAGCAAAAACAACAACAATAACAAAACAGGCTATGATATGCGTGAAAGGACGGAAGCTGTCAGGGGAAACTGAGACCAGGAACTGTCTTGAGAGAAGCAGAGAGCGTGTGGGTACAGTGTGGGCAAAACATCTCTGCCCTGTCACCTCAAAAACAGCAGCTAAAAAAAGGAGAGAGCTTATTAAAAGCCTCTCTTTCAGGGCAGACACCAAAGCGACATGAAATTTATAAATATTCCCCATCACAGGCTAACCCATGGATACATAACAGAAAATATCATTCAAGTCCAACTGCAAGTCTGATCACCTTCGCCACACGTCATCCTGAGCTGCTTCTTAGGAAAGACACCGATCAAGCCTTTCATTTTTTTTCTTTCCCCTTCTGTTCTGTTTACTATCACTGCCCTCTCTCACTCCCCTCCCATCTCCCAAGCACCAAAAATAATTTGAATTTCAAACCTTTTTTGGCCTCCCTTGAGAATTGGTCTGGATCTAGGTGGTGGCATCCAGAATTTAGCAGAACCTTTGTCCGTACCCTACTCCCGCCTCCCGTTCTCAACACTTTGGGTGTTCGGGTACCTCCATACCCCACTGCCACAAACCTTCTCTACCTCATTAGTGAGAGGAGCCCCTCAGGAATCCCCGGCCTCCACTTACCTGCCCTGGTTTGGGAAGAACAAGGCTCTTTGCACAAGAAAGCCAGCTTCTCATCAACTGTAGGAAGCCACCTCCACGTGGCCAAGGACAAGGTGATAGCGATAAGGAGGAAGGCCAGACCTGAGCCCCTCGGTTCAGGAGACCCAAGCAATTTCCTGTTTCAGAAACAGTTTTAGAAATGGAAAAACTGACTAAATTCATAGAGGAGGTGTATGTGTTTCCCTCTCCCCCAGTCATCCCCGTAACCCCTTGATCTTTCTCTGGGGGACAGCTGACCCGCTTTTCTAAAGAATCTCTCTAGGGACTTCCCTGGTGGCTGAGTAGTTCAGACTTCAGCTTCCACTGCAGGAGCACGAGTTCGATCCTTGACTGGGGAACTAGGATCCCACACGCTGTGTGGTGTGGTCAAAAAAAAAAAAATCTCTCTAGATCTAGCCTCAGCCCCTCCTTGGCCCTCTGTGCTCACAGCCGTTCCTTAGCTGGTGTCTCAATACCCTGGTACATTTTTGTTACAAGAATAAGGAAAGGGGGCGAGGGGTGGAATGAGAAAGAGAAAAAGGAATGAGTTTTTTTGTAGTCTGGGACAGTTTTCGGTCAATGTTTTCATGACTTGTTTCTTCTCCCGTGTTTCTTTCCAAGCTGAAGACAGCACTCAGAAGCACTGCTAGTTGCCTGCAGGATGTTCTTTTCTTTCTCTGGTCCAACCTGAGATGCTCTTCCTGGATTCGGAGTTGGGAGGGAGGAGATGAGAGGGGTGATGTGCAGGGATGAAGAGCCAGTTTCAGGCACCAACCAGAGCCCCTGCTTTCGGTTCTGCAGAAAGCAGGGGCTCAGTGGACTCTGAGACTATAGGCGCTGAGCCCAGGATGGTGGGCACTTGGGTGCCTGGCCAAGGAGGAGAGATGACTCACCTCTCCCCTAGAGAGAGATGAGAAAGAAGGAGGAAGGGGAGAGATTGAGAAAGGAGGAAAGAAAGAAAAGGGAAAAGAAAGGAGGAAGAAACAGATGGAGGGCCAACTTGTATATTCCTCTATTTTGACAGCTTCCTTATATTAAAATGGGTAATGATAATGCCCCCCACACAGTGTTACTGTAAGGAATAAATAAAATGTAAGTATGGTAGTACAGTGCCAGACGTACAGTAGATGCTAAATTAATTTCATTGAGCATAAAGGACATTTACACTTATGTTGCGTTTTCTTAGCTGTTTGTCTTCCCTCACTGGACTCTGAATGTCTTGCTCATTTCCTCTATCTGTGACAGGCTCTCCAAGTGGCTCAGTGGTAAAGAATCTGCCTGCCAATGCAGGAGATGAAGGTTCAATCCCTGGGTCGGGAAGATCCCTTGGAGTAGGAAATGGCAACCCACTCTAGTATTCTTGCCTGGAGAATTCCATGGGCGGAGAAGCCTGGTGGGTTACAGTCCATGGGATCAAAAAGAGTCAGACATGACTGAGTGACTGAGCATGCACATACTCACTCTACCTATTACAGTGCCTGGAATATAGTAGACAATATATATTTTTAAATTAATTCATCAACTAATTAATACCCAGTCCCATCCTCACCTGGCCCTGTTTGCCCTCTCTCCCTATGCTCCCTGGACCACCATTCTGAAACTCTGAACGAAGGTCATCAGACCTGTAGTGGATGAAATGCCAGTACTCTACTTCCTAAAAATACCGAAGAGTTTTCTCAGCAAGCACAGGGAGGCAAGAGATTCAGAAGCACAGACTGTGGGTTGTTGGTATTTCTAAATCCACTGCAGAACCGTGATGTGTTCAAATTAAAGCCAGAGTCCAAGGTGCTGTTTATATTCAAAGTATTATATTTTAAAGAGCAGAGGACATCAGCCTTCCCAACACATTCAAAGAGGGAGGAACAGCATTCTAAGAGAGAGAGAGGGGAAGGAATGAGGAAGAAAGAAGAAGGATGGGAGGGAGGGAAAGAAAGCTGGAACAGTGGATTTTCAAACAGGCACATGGAAATCCCAGTTAAGCATGGTCTACTGGACACGTAATTTTATCTCTGCTCTCTCTTAAGCCTCCACTAAAATGATAGCAAAGGAGGAAAGAAACATACATCCTCAAGGACAAAGAATGTGAAAACAGCAACAACCAACAAAAAATGTTAAACCTTTTAAAAAACACAAAAGCTATCATCAGTGGAAACTAAGCTACTATATCAGAAAAACTTAGACCTGTGAAGATTGGAAGCACCAAGAAACCAGCAGTTCAGCATCTCCAAGCCCCAGACAGGCTCAAGAATTCAAGGAGCAGGAGCCTCTGAACTGGGTGGTAGAGGAGGTGTGGTTAGGGTGGGGCTGGAAACAGGAAGATGAGTTGAAAGCTTGCGTGAGGAGGAAGAAGAGTGAACACAGAAGCCTTGGGGCTTAAGATCTAGGCTCCACCAAGGACAGAAATGAGAGTGGAATGACAGCCAGGGGTGGTCACCGAAAGCCCATGTACTGAACAGAGTGCCACCACTTGCCCCAGCCTCCATCTATATTTGGCTGGAAAAAATGCTGAAGAAAGCTTAAATTTCCACAATTTCCACCCCTAACCTCTAGCAAGAATGTGGAGGAGTAATCTCACTGGGAAACGGTCCAGCTCAAGAGAAAAAATGCTACAAAATCAAGCATTTGTCTCCCAGTTCAATGGCTTTGACACAGCCCACCTGTCTTCAAACCCACAGTTATGCTCAACAGTTTCAAGTAGATTTTAGTGCCTCACCGGTAACTGTGAGCCACCATCAAGGACTGTAGAGAAGGGAACTCCCTGGTGGTCCAGTGGCTAAGGCTCTGTCACCCTAATGCAGGTGGCCAGGTTCAATCCCTGGCCAGGGAACTAGACCCCACAGCTAGGGGTTCAAGTGTCACAAATAAAAGATCCTGCATGCTGCAGCTGAATAAAAAAATGAGGACCACCAAATAGGGAACTCCCTGGCGATCCAGTGGTTAGGACTCCAGGCTCTCACTGATCAGGAAACTACGACCCCCAGAAGTCACACAGAGCCACCAAAAAAAAATTGAATATTTGGGGGAATCCTCAAACATAAGCCATGAAGAGATACCCCACGCCCAAGGTAAGAGAAACCCAAGTAAGATGGTAGGTGTTGCAAGAGGACATCAGAGGGCAGACACACTGAAATCATACTCACAGAAAACTAGTCAATCTAATCACACTAGGATCACAGCCTTGTCTAACTCAATGAAACCAAGCCATGCCTGCGGGGCAACCCAAGACGGGCGGGTCATGGTGGAGAGGTCTGACAGAACGTGGTCCACTGGAGAAGGGAATGGCAAGCCACTTCAGTATTCTTGCCTTGAGAACCCCATGAACAGTATGAAAAGGCAAAGTGATAGGATATCAAAAGAGGAACTCCCCAGGTCATTAGGTGCCCAATATGCTACTGGAGATCAGTGGAGAAATAACTCCACAAAGAATGAAGGGATGGAGCCAAAACAAAAACAAAACCCAGTTGTGCATGTGACTGGTGATAGAAGCAAGAGCCAATGCTGTAAAGAGCAATATTGCATAGGAACCTGGAATGTCAGGTCCATGAATCAAGGCAAATTGGAAGTGGTCAAACAAGAGATGGCAAGGGTGAAGGTTGACATCCTAGGAATCAGCAAACTAAAATGGACTGGAATGGGTGAATTTAACTCAGATGACCATTATATCTACTACTGCGGGCAGGAATCCCTCAGAAGAAATGGAGTAGCCATCATGGTCAACAAAAGAGTCCAAAATGCAGTACTTGGATGCAATCTCAAAAACGACAGAATGATCTCTGTTCGTCTCCAAGGCAAACCATTCAATATCACAGTAATCCAAGTCTATGCCCCAACCAGTAATGCTGAAGAAGCTGAAGTTGAACAGTTTTATGAAGACCTACAAGACCTTTTAGAGCTAACACCCAAAAAAGATGTCCTTTTCATTATAGGGGACTGGAATGCAAAAGTAGGAAGTCAAGAAACACCTGGAGTAACAGGCAAATTTGGCCTTGGAATGTGGAATGAAGCAGGGCAAAGACTAATAGAGTTTTGCCAAGAAAATGCACTGGTCATAGCAAACACCCTCTTCCAACAACACAAGAGAAGACTCTACACATGGACATCACCAGATGGTCAACACCGAAATCAGACTGATTATATTTTTTGCAGCCAAAGATGGAGAAGCTGTATACAGTCAACAAAAACAAGACCAGGAGCTGACTGTGGCTCAGATCATGAACTCCTTATTACCAAATTCAGACTTAAATTGAAGAAAGTAGGGAAAATCTCTAGACCATTCAGGTATGACTTAAATCAAATCCCTTATGATTATACAGTGGAAGTGAGAAATAGATTTAAGGGCCTAGATCTGATAGATAGAGGGCCTGAAGAACTATGGAATGAGGTTCGTGACATTGTACAGGAGACAGGGATCAAGACCATCCCCATGGAAAAGAAATGCAAAAAAGCAAAATGGCTGTCTGGGGAGGCCTTACAAATAGCTGTGAAAAGGAGAGAGGCAAAAAGCAAAGGAGAAAAGGAAAGATATAAGCATCTGAATGCAGAGTTCCAAAGAATAGCAAGAAGAGATTTTAAAAAAGCCTTCTTCAGCAATCAATGCAAAGAAATAGAGGAAAACAACAGAATGGGAAAGACTAGAGATCTCTTCAAGAAAATTAGAGATACCAAGGGAACATTTCATGCAAAGATGGGCTCGATAAAGGACAGAAATGGTATGGACCTAACAGAAGCAGAAGATATTAAGAAGAGATGGCAAGAATACACAGAAGAACTATACAAAAAAGATCTTCACGACCCAGATAATCATGATGATGTGATCATTAATCTAGAGCCAGACATCTTGGAATGTGAAGTCAAGTGGGCCTTAGAAAGCATCACTACGAACAAAGCTAGTGGAGGTGATGGAATTCCAGTTGAGCTATTTCAAGTTCTGAGGGATGATGCTGTGAAAGTGCTGCACTCAATAGGCCAGCAAATTTGGATAACTCAGCAGTGGCCACAGGATTGGAAAAGGTCAGTTTTCATTCCAATCCCAAAGAAAGGCAATGCCAAAGAATGCTCAAACTACCACACAATTGCACTCATCTCACATGCTAGTAAAGTAATGCTCAAAATTCTCCAAGCCAGGCTTCAGCAATACGTGAACCGTGAACTCCCTGATGTTCAAGCTGGTTTTAAAAAAGGCAGAGGAACCAGAGATCAAATTGCCAACATCCACTGGATCATGGAAAAAGCAAGAGAGTTCCAGAAAAACATCTATTTCTGCTTTATTGACTATGCCAAAGCCTTTGACTGTGTGGATCACAATAAACTGTGGAAAATTCTGAAAGAGATGGGAATACCAGACCACCTAACCTGCCTCTTGAGAAATCTGTATGCAGGTCAGGAAGCAACAGTTAGAACTGGACATGGAACAACAGACTGGTTCCAAATAGGAAAAGGAGTACGTCAAGGCTGTATATTGTCACCCTGCTTATTTAACTTATATGCAGAGTACCTCATGAGAAACGCTGGTCTGGAAGAAACACAAGCTGGAATCAAGATTGCAGGGAGAAATATCAATCACCTCAGATATGCAGATGACACCACCCTTATAGCAGAAAGTGAAGAGGAACTAAAAAGCCTCTTGATGAAAGTGAAAGAGGAGAGTGAAAAAGTTGGCTTAAAGCTCAACATTCAAAAAACAAAGATCATGGCATCTGGTCCCATCACTTCATGGGAAATAGATGAGGAAACAGTGGAAACAGTGTCAGACTTTATTTTTTAGGGCTCCAAAATCATTGCAGATGGTGACTGCAGCCATGAAATTAAAAGACGTTTACTCCTTGGAAGAAAAGTTATGACCAACTTAGACGAAGGCTGAGCGTCGAAGAATTGATGCTTTTGATTGGAGAAGACTCTTGAGAGTCCTTGGACTGCAAGGAGATCCAACCAGTCCATTCTGAAGGAGATCAACCCTGGGATTTCTTTGGAAGGAATGATGCTAAAGCTGAAACTCCAGTACTTTGGCCACCTCATGCAAAGAGTTGACTCATTGGAAAAGACTCTGATGCTGAGACGGATTGGGGGCAGGAGGAGAAAGGGACGACCGAGGATGAGATGGCTGGATGGCATCACGGACTCGATGGACATGAGTCTGAGTGAACTCCGGGAGATGGTGATGGATAGGGAGGCCTGGCGTGCTGTGATTCATGGGGTTGCAAAGAGTCGGACACGACTGAGCGACTGAAGTGAACTGAACTCAAACATAAAAGGTAGACTGAAACAAATGGAGGGGAAAAGGGAGCACTTTGAAGAAACAGAGGCAATATAGGGAGAGAAAAAAATCCTTTTAATATAACATTGAGGTAAACAAAAAGATACTGTGTTCATTTTCAAAATGATAATAATTTTCTAAAAATATCAGGATGTCTTTTAATGAGAGAGAGAGCATACAGAAAACAAGAAAGATGTCACAGAGGTTACAAATATGATAGAGAAAGAAATTCTTTCGGAGGGTTGGAAGGTAAAGTTGAGGGAATCTACCAAAAGCAAAATAGACAAAAAGTTAGAAAGTAAGAAAGATGAAAAAAAAAAAAGGATATAAATTCAGGAGACTCAATATCTGCTAACCGAGAGTTATGAAAAGAGAAAACAGAGAAACTAAATGTAGAGTCCCGGAACTGAAGTATGTCAATTGGAGGGATGGGGTGGAGAGGGAGGTGGGAGGGCTCCCAGAGGAAAGCAGACTCACATGTGCCTATGGCTGATTCATGTGGCTGTATGGCAAAAACCACCACAGTACTGTAATTATGCTCCAATTAAAATAAATAATTTTTTTTTAATGGCCAATGAGTGCCCAGCACAAAGAGTGAAAGCAAACCCACACAAAGGCACATCTCACATCACTGTGAGGCTTCAGAACTTCAGGGATCAAGGGAAGACTCAAAACTTCCAGAAAGAAGTATGTCACACTCCGAGAAGTCGAGGAGTCAGAATGGCTTCAGACTTCCGAACAGCAGGACAAAGGGATCAAGGCCTTCCAAAGGCACTGAAAGGAGAAAACGATTTATAACCTAGACTTCTATACCCAACCAAAGTGTAGACCAATCATGAAAACAGAATAAAGATATTTTTCAGGCATTTGTGGTCTCAAAAAATTCACTTGCCATTCCCTTATTCTCAAAAATATACTGGAAGATGTACTCCTCCCTACCAAAGGAAGAGACAAACCAAGATCCCTGAAAAATAGGCCAAAGACAGGAGAGAAGTGGAAAGAATTCCCACAATGAAGATGAAGGAAAGTTTCCAAATCATAGCTGTGCAGCAAACCCAGGGGGAAAGCAGTCTGTATCTGCTTTCTGGAGGACAGAGAAATCCAAGATTGCTGAATCTCAGAGACATTCAAAGGAAAAAATAAGAGCCTGATATGTTTGACTGTATTAGGAAGAATTTCATAGTTCTTGTTAGTTACAGAATTACGTTCTTATTTATAATATTAAGAATTTTATAATGCTTAAGTTATAATTTTATAATTTATAGTTAGAAGATGAATTAAAGAGACATAGAAAACCAATTAAACAATAGTAACGACAACAAAGAGGCAATTATTAATTCCAGGAAAAACAAAAAGTTATATGGAAAGGAAAAAAGTAATCATCACGTGCTGCATGGCACTTCTCTGAACAATGTTTGCATTGTCAATGTAAACATCACATTATTACATTACTGACATAAACACAGAATGTTGATTTGATAAAAATTGTTACGTAACTGGAAGGGAGAGTAATAAGGAAGCTAGAATCTCACATTCTGGGGTAAGATAGCCATAGAAGGAAAAATCAAGAACTAGCAGCGTAAGCATGACATATAATACTAGGAAAGTAAACAGCATCGGATATTGCTGGGTTGAAAGTGACTGCCTCCCAGATAAGGCTGACAGTTGAAGCAAGGGGCTATTTTTGGTGATGAGCCTTGTAGAGCTATTTCATGTTTTTAAAACTGAGCGCTTCTGTGGCTTCCATATGATTGCTTGAAACTTGACAAACCAGACAATCTGAGTTCGGGTCCTCTTCTTTCCATCCCGGCTACAGAATTTCAGTTTCTCATATGTCAGATGAGCTGATGGTATCAGAAGAGGGGTGTTAATCAGAGCCCTGGAGAGGAGTCTCCCCAAACACTCTTCTCATCCTCTGAGCTCCCAGGACATGGAATTTATCCCTTTCCCATAATAATTAGGTTTATTCAACCTCTAGAGTAAACTGGTCCCATCACTTCATGGGAAATAGATGGGGAAACAGTGGAAACAGTGTCAGACTTTATTTTGGGGGGCTCCAAAATCACTGCAGATGGTGATTGCAGCCATGAAATTAAAAGACGCTTACTCCCTGGAAGGAAAGTTATGACCAACCTAGATAGCATATTCAAAAGCAGAAATATTACTTTGCCAATAAAGTTCCATCTAGTCAAGGCTATGGTTTTTCCAGTGGTCATGTATGGATGTGAGAGTTGGACTGTGAAGAAAGCTGAGTGCCGAAGAATTGATGCTTTTGAACTGTGGTGTTGGAGAAGACTCTTGAGAGTCCTTGGACTGCAAGGAGATCCAACCAGTCCATTCTAAAGGAGATCAGTCCTGGGTGTTCTTTGGAAGGACTGATGCTGAGGCTTAAACTCCAATACTTTGGCCACTACAGAGGATGAGATGGCTGGATGGCGTCACAGACTCAATGGACGTGAGTTTGAGTGAACTCCGGGAGTTGGTGATGGACAGGGAGGCCTGGCGTGCTGCGATTCATGGGGTCGCAAAGAGTAGGACATGACTGAGCGACTGAACTGAACTGAGAGTAAACTGGAGAGGTTTGGGGGCATTTTTATGGAGGTTGGAGGAAGCTTTTATTCCATTTTCTTTTACATGAGATAAAGATAAGAGAAGAGGCAGAGCTAGAGCAGTACTGGGAACCTGGTCTCCACGTGTGTTTGATGACATCACATCCTGATCTCCTAAACCCGATCAAATATTTTTGCCCTTTCTCCCCAAACTGGTTGAAAACTTCCTCATGGTTAGTGAAGTCGCTCAGTCATGTCTGACTCTTTGCGACCCCATGGACTGTAGCCTACCAGGCTTCTCAGTCCGTGGGATTTTCCAGGCAAGAGTACTGGAGTGGTTGCCATTTCCTTCTCCAGAGGATCTTCCCCACCCAGGGATTGAACCCAGGTCTCCCGCATGGAGGCAGACACTTTACCGTCTGAGCCACCAGGGAAGTCCATGGTTAGGGACCATCACTGATGTGTGTTTTGTTTGCTTGTTTGAGGATTTTGGTTTGTTTGTTTGTTTTTCTCCCATTCCCCACCGGTCATGACAGTGGCTTGATTACTATTTGCCTGTTCTGCCTTGGTGAGAGTCTTGGTGCACGTGTCCATAAAAGGGGAAAGGTTTATTTTAAAAGAGAATAAGAAAAGCATGATGGTGGCGGGGGATTTTAGTCATAGGACCCGAGGAACTGCTTGAGTGGTTCCCTGTACCACCTTCTGTTTCTATTTTTGGCTGGTCATTTCGTCCAGTTCCCGGCAACATCACTGTGCTAGGTACTAGAAAGCACCAAGACCTCAGCTATCTTGTGCCGCTGCTGTCCTGAGCAACCTTCACAAATTCAGATATATTAGTTTAGCTTCATTTTTTTCCCCGGGGAAGATAAATCATTGGATCGGCTGATTGCTACAGGCCCTTCTCATGCTAAGATTGCACAAGTCTTGACTGTTTATGAGGAAGCAGACACATTGCCAGGGCTGGTGGGGCCTGTGCCCCCACAGCGGGGAAAGAATGGGGTTGTTCAATATGGAAGGAAGAGGGGAAAAATAGTCGTACCAGGTGGCAGAAGGCCGAGCGGGCAACAGATGTGAAAAGGGAAGTAAAATAAAGCGTGAGTCAACCGCAGGTGGAATAATTTATGAGGAAAAGAGCAGCTCCACCCACATCGCTTCAGGTGACTTTGGCAAGAGCGGCCTGTGCCGAGCTCGGTCACCCCAGAAAACAGTAACAATACCGTTTCCGTCGGCGTTGTTGATTCAGAAGAGGACCGCTGCTAACTGTGTGGGGCCAAAAGCCAGTGAGCGTTTGGGGTGAGAGCTGGGAGGGCTTGCGGTGGGAAGGGAGGGAGAGCTGGAAAGCTGGCCCCGGTGTCTACTCACCCAGCGTACTTGGCCACACGTCTCAGCTTTGAGGAAGTCTCCCTCCCCTCCCCACGCCTTTCGCCTGAAGAATGCCCTTTCTCCAGCCCCAACTTCTCTGCTTCCTGGGAAGGAGTCTCCATGTTCTTCCTCAGGTACCG
Organism: Oryx dammah; assembly: GCF_014754425.2. Classification (NCBI taxonomy): domain Eukaryota; kingdom Metazoa; phylum Chordata; class Mammalia; order Artiodactyla; family Bovidae; genus Oryx; species Oryx dammah. The sequence goes on along the minus strand of NW_024070191.1, from coordinate 32,702,764 downwards.
ATGGGTCCCTGCTTTAATTTGAACCCGTCCCCCTATCCCACCTCGGGTGCTGTTCAGCCGCTCAGTCGTGTGCGACTCTGTGACCCCACGGACTGGACTGCAGCATGCCAGGCTCCTCTGTCCCTCTCCATCTCATGTCCCACCTACGTGGCTCAGTTGATTGGTCCATAGATGAGTCTGTGACCCATGTCTGGCCTATTCATCAACTTATTTGGGATGTTTCAAATCAGAGCTGAATTCATTTTTTTTCTTCAGCTACGACAGCAACAGAGATGATTTCTCGTACACGTGTCGCACTCAGTCACAGCTGAGACCAGAACTAGTCCAGATGGTCACAGGTCCAGGGCAAAGGCCCAAAGGGGCCCGTTTTGATACAAGCAAGGTGGGTCTCTCAAAGGTGTTCGAGGCCATCGGAATGGTCCCGGATGTTCCAGATCTACTGAGACAAGTTCTAGACAGTAGGCGTGCAGTCCATAAATTGGTCCCACCGTCCCTAGAAACAAGGCTTCCCTTGTTTCTGCTCCCGTGGCTGCCATGGGTATACAAGCTCACTTGGACCTCTGCCTTGTCTTCCTTCTTTTGCACTTCAGCCTGTGTATTTGCTTCTTTTTCCACTTGGCTCTCATGGCGTGGAGGTTTCTCAGAAGATGGTGCTAAGGCCAAGAGAGTCTAGTGTTAGTCACCAGGTCATGTCCAATTCTTTGTGACCCCGTGGACTGTAGCCTGCCAGGATCCTCTTTCCATGGAATTCTCCAGGGAAGAATACTGGAGTGGGTACCATTCCCTTCTCCAGGGGGTCTTCCAGACTCAGGGATCGAACATGGGTCTCCCACATTTCAGGCAGATTCTTTACCATCTGAGCCGAAGTCTAGAGTTGAATTTAAAAATCCAGGTCCTCTTGTGTGTGTCAAAGTTGGATGTGAGACTGATTACCAATGGCTGGTAAAGAAAGTTGCTCTGAGAAAAATGAAGCCCCCAGGTTAGAAAAAAAAACAAAATATTAAGAGTTGTAGGGGCTACTGAAGAGCTGGGCCCCTCAATCCTGGGGAAGTAAAAACCCCATGTGAAATTCTAGAGGGCACTCGTCAAATCCTTCCTTTTCCTTAAGCTATATTGGGTTGTTTCTGCTACTTGTAACCAAAAGTCTCATATAATGCTCAAAATCTAATCGGCTTTTTAAAAAAATCCAGATTTTCCCATTTATTGGATAACTGAAAATTTTAATATCTAGTTGTGTTCCTAGAACTGGCAGAAATCCATGAATTGAAAAGCAATTGCTACCAATTTTGGAGCTAATCAAATAAATTTTGCTTAAAAATAAATTAATGTTTAAGATTTTTGGAACATCGATTTAGACTATTGAACAGGGAACCTCTTAGCAGTGAAGCAGCCAGGCAGGCAAACATGTGGAACGTGAAACAAGCGAATTCTCTTGCTTTTAGACATACAGAGTTAAGTTTTTCAAGGTCATTACTCAAAATGAATTTCACTCTCAATGCTCTTGATCTGGCCACGTCTTTGGCCAAGCCAACCAGATTGCTGTTATGGGACACACGAGCTCTTTTTTCCCTCTTGGGTCCATGGTTGACACTCGTTAGTTAACTGACCACAGCATTTTCATGGCCTAAGTCAAAGTCTCTGAGTCTCAATACAGCTTTCTAAGCAGCTGAAACCAGAGCCAGTCCATGAATGAAACCTACTTGCCTCTCCTGAACTAGGCAGCTTTTAATAGTACCTTGCATTAAGCTCCTCGACAGCATTCATTCGTGAACTTATTAATGCATTCAGAAAATACGTATGCTGTCTGGAGTGCCGCCTTTGGGGCAGGCCCTGTTCTAGATGCTCAGGAAAACAGTCTCTGGCTCGTGGAGCTCATGGAGCAAGGAAACCTACGAGTAAGTGACAGAAGTGCGGGGAGGATGGAGTAAGCGGAATGGGAGGAGTGGGGGGCAACGGGGATCCGAGGTGGCGAGGGAAGGTGGAGGGGAGACCTGCCAGAGGTGAAGGAGTGAGCCACGAAAGGATGGGGCAGGAGGGCTGCAGGTGAAGAGAACGCAGGTCAGAGGCCCTTGTGGCCCCGAGATCCGCTTGTTCAGGGAACAGCTGCAGGCCCTTATTGCTGGAGCGAGTGTACAAGGGGGAGTGTAGGAGATGCGTGTTGGGGGGCCACATACCCTGGGGACCCAGTAGCTTCGCATCTAACACAGTGCGCCAGCCAAGCCTGGGACAACCCAGTGACTGAACAGTTGGGGTCTTTTGTCTGTTTTATCTTTTTGTGACCGATTTAAAGGTATCCTGGGTCTCATGGTGACATCACCATTCACACAGGTCACCTCTCCCACCTGTGCCCCCAGCCACCCATTGCCCCCTCCCCACAATTATCGTTGATGGATACTCATGTGTCTTTCTAGGGATATTTTGTGCATCGATAAGAACATCCTAATACATTTTTAGCCTCTTGTTTTACAACATGTTAACATATTATATGCAGTGTTCTCTACTTGATAAGGATTTTTGGAAAGGGGCACTCAACGTTCATCAGGAATTTATGGCAGAACAAACACATATTTTATCATCTCGATCCAACCTGCTGAGAAATGTCAGTAATTGGAGATACTGTATTACTGAGTTTAAAATACAGCCTTAGTCCATGCTTTGTTTCAAAAGCTTTGTGAAATCTAAATTCAACGGGCAGTCAATATCTAGTAATATAAACCTGTTAGGCTACTTCTTTATGGTTGAGGACATTCTTATTTAAGAAGAGTGGCAAGGGCAAAAAATTGAGGAAACTGGGGTTCATACTCTTCTGGTCAGTCACTAATGTTTTGTGTGACCTTCAGCAAGCTGAAAGAAGAGAGGGAGGAAGGGAGGAAAGAAGGAAAGAAAGAAAGACCAGTGTGGGCTTAGTCCTTCCTGAAAGTGGAAGTGTGTGTGTGTGTGTGTGTGCACATGCGTGCACACGCAAACCATAATGAACAAATGTGTCTTTATGACATTTACTTCCTAGAGGAAGAAAAAGAAAACAAACAATGAAAAAATTAAAATATACATAATAAATAATGGGGGATTCCCTCATAGCTCAGTCAGTAAAGAATCTGCCTGCAATACAGGAGACCTGGGTTCAGTTCCTGGGTGGGGAAGATCCCCTGGAGGAGGGCATGGCAACCCACTCCAGTATTCTTGCCTGGAGAATCCCCATGGACAGAGGAGCCTGGCGGGCTACCGTTCATGGGGTTGCAAGAGTTAAACTCGACTTGGCGACTAACCCACCACCACACTAAATAACAATAAATGCTAAGAAGCAAAAATGAAACATGGAAAAAAGACTTGGAAGTAAAGAGGAAGTGAAGTTTGTATGTACACCCAAACGTGTCGTTGAGAAGATGACACTGGAATAAAAGTCTGAAGCCAGTGAGGCAGCAGCCAGGGGAGATCCGGGGAGGAGAGGCAGAGGGCTCAGGGCAAAGGCCTGAAAGCCACGTGGTGAAGACGGGGAAAGCAGCAGGCAGAAACTCGGACGGGCCGGCCCCCCCAGTGCTACCTTGAAGCCACTGCACAAATTCTAAACGGCTTCCACGCTGCCCTGTAAGTCCCAGAACAAACCCCTGTCAAGTCACTGGAGGTGAGTTTCTATTTGACACAACCGAACAGAATTCTTCATTGATTCATCCACTTTTTATAAAAATATTTTTTAAAGTAGACTGTGACAGTACTGATTGTTACATTCTTTGGGGAAAACAATTTTCAAAAGCCTTATTTAATTTTTTTTTTTTTTTTACTTTTTTTTTTGCCTAGGGATCTGTGCTCTAGGAATCAGTCCAGAGGAAATAATCTAAAATGCGGGTGAGAAAAAATTATACCCAGTGTGCTCTAAGCTGCATTGTGTCCCCTGACCCTCATCCCGCAAACCCCCACACTGAAGTCCTAGTACCCTCAGAAGGTGGCTGTGTTTGGGCGTGGGCTCTTTAAAGATCTAGGTTAAAATGAAGCCCTTAGCGTGGGCCTTAATCCAGTATGATTGATGTCCTTGTATGAAAAGGAGGTTAGGATACACAGGCAGACAAGGAAAGGCGTGCGAGGACACAGCAAGGAGGGGCTCGTTTGCAAGGCGAGGAGAGAGCCCTCAGGAGAGCCCAGTCCTGCCCACGCTGGAACCCCGGAGCTCCAGCCTCCAGCACTGTGAGAACATAAATTTCCAAGACTTTCCTGGTCATCTAGTGGCTGAGACTCTGCACTCCCATCTCATGGAACTCAGGTTTGATCCTCGGTCAAGGAACTAGATCCCACATGTCACAGTTGAAGGTTCTCACACCACAGCTGAAAAAGATCCCTCCTGCCACAGCTAAAGACTCAGCATGGCCAGATAAATAAGTCAATGTTTTAAAAAATTCCTGTTGGTTAAGCCAGTCTATGGTTCTTGGCTATGGCTGCTTGAGCAAACTAACATTACAGCAAGTTTTAAAACCATTGTGTATTTAAAATAGAGAAAAATTAGAAATCTACCAGCTCGTGTCTGCTTATCATGGGCTGGACCCTGAATGAGGATGAACCAAAGGACAGTCAGAAAGTGGCTCTGCTGTGGGTCCCCACGGTTTCTCTGCCATTTATTCGAAGTGCTTGCCAGAGTACTGAGAAATGCATCCCAAAGGTCCCCTGCCTTTTCGGCAGCTGCATCTCAGAAGGAAGGGAGGAAAACCCGACCTGGAGGAGCTCGGAGGCAGCCAGGTGGCTGAGTCCTGGGAAACAGACACGGGACACGGGATCCGTGCCGTTCGTGGGCTCTGCTGACCGGGGTCAGGAGAACCGTGGTCCACGGATAACTTTTCTATGAGTTCTCACTGAAAGAAAAAAAGTCTTGATGGGAAAATATGCTAAAGGCATAATATGCTCTAAAGGCAAATATGCTCCTCGTGGGGAAGACCAACGGTCGTAAATCTTCCCGCTCCCCAAACAGCTGCAGCTGCAGCGATTCACCCAGAGGCTTTGCCAAGAACACATCATTGTCTGCACAGACACACACGGAGCCAGGCTGAGCAGAGGGTGGCTGGCCAGAGCTCAGATGAGATATAACCATTACCGACTCCTGAAGAAAGACTTGAAAACTTTAAATCAAACTACAAATTATGATGGCTCATTCCTTCCATAAATCCTAAGTGTGGTGACTTCACTTGGAATCAAGCAGCAAGCCATGTGTCGCTCCTCGTGAAGTTCAAGTCCGTGTACTCATTTAGTGGTACAAAAGTTCAGTTCACTCTTTCTTAGCTTTCTGTACGTTTATTTCTTGACTCATCCATCTACGTGATACATGACACAGTGTTTTCAGAGCAGGGGCCCGTGCAGTTCATGGCCCATGACAAACACACTCTAAATATCTGCCTCTTGCCTAATATGTTTAGACCACAGCAAGACATTTCATGTTGATTAAATATCACCAAATAGAGTCCACATTCACCTAGCTCCAAGGGCACACAAAATCCTTTATGACAGCAGTCCCCAACTTTTTTGGCACCACAGACCAGTTTCATGGAAGACAATTTTTCCATGGACCAGGAGGAAAGGGGATGGTTTCAGGATGATTCAAGTGCATTACATGTATGGCTGTATTTCTATTATTACATCAGCTCCACCTCAGATCATCAACCATTGCATCCCAGAAGTTGAGAACCCCTGTTTTACAGCTATTGTTGGCTAGCTTTTAACCTCTGAACCTCTTAAGACAGTTTCTTGTATTCCCAGTTGCTTGGTCACAGTCTCTCTGTGACCTCTATTTTTCTGCAGAAATAGAACCTGTGTCCTTAAAGGCAAAGGAGAAATTGAATTCCCTGGCTCTTCTCTGTGGACCAGAACTGGCATTGTGCATCAGATCTGTTGTGCATCCAACGCAACATCCCTTCTCCAACACAGATTCCAAGGGAGGTGTGGGAAGGGCAGGCCGTGTTCCAGACCTTTCCTCTGAACATCAGCTGTAAACACAAATTCACTCTGGAGCTTGGTTTCCAAAGGAAAACAAAGCTATGAATAGCATTTGATATTCATAATGTGTTTCCATGTCCCGGTTAGCTAATTTGTTTTTTGATTAGCTGCTTGAATTAACCACATCACCCGAAGTAACTCAGGCCTTTGCCTTCTGACCATGAAAGCTTCGTGGTGGTCTGTCTTTAGGTAAGGCACCCCAAGTCACTGTCATCTCAAAGTGGCCAAACGACTCAGTCATTGAGGACAGACATGGCGGGCCCCCAAATTATGTGCCCCAAATCTAGCCTTTGTTAGCGGACATCGCCCCTCCCCCCTTCCATAGGTAACATTTTTTGAGCATGCGTGTGCCAGATGAGTCATCCAAGCTGCTCGGGAAGCTGTCTCCACTGGTGACAGTGCAGCTGATCCACCCTCTGCCCTCCCCTCGCCCGGTGAAAATGCAGAGTATCAGCTCCACGGCACTGTCTCCAGCGCCGCATGGCTTCCTTTGTTTAGATAACATGCTCTTAGGCAACTTGCTCCCACATGGAGCTTTTCGTCTCTTGATTACATTTCTCCACCATTTCTATCTGCCTGTACCTCCCAGAGCATGAACCTTAAAGGGGGCGAGGACCCCAGGATCCCAAGGGTCCCCAGAACCCACAGAGCAGCCCCTCCGGCAGTGACCACCTTACTCCGTGGCCCTTGCTTATCCAAGGAGACTGCATGGTAAGCTCTTCCCCAGCTGTATCAGCCCAGGAGCCTGCTGTTTCTTCCTGCTTCTCTGAGATTCTCTCCTGGCAAAGGTGCCAAAAATTCAGTTTCTTTGAACTTTTCAGCAATTTTGATGCTATTACCAGAGATTCTGAAATTTCCAACGGCATCAGCTCTCAAGTTTCTTTTTCCAACTTCACGGGACAGAACGGTGTTCTGAGGTTCAGGCTAACCCCCTAAAAAGATGAGTACATGGATTTTCACATTCTGGAGGAAAGCCAGGCTTCTTTCTCTCTCTCTCTGGTTTTTTTTTTTTTTTTTTTTTTTGCTGTTTTTATAGTTGATTTCCAAGCTGGCTCCAGCGGGCATCCAACTCTCTCTCCCGCCATGGTCTTTCCCCTCCTGGCTCCTGTTCAATGACTAATGCTCTCCAGAAGTATTTATGGACCCAGCTATCTACCGTGACCTTGTGATCACACTAATCCCTGGCATGAGGCTGCTGCAATGGGCCAGTCACAAGGGTGAGGGGCTGGGAGAGGGGTGGACAGCGCCTCATCCTGGAGCAGCCCATTTATTTATAGAACTGGGCTTTTCCTCTCCTTCCTAAAGTTGGCTGTTAGGGCATCAGGTTGCCTTATCCTCAGTAACCACGCCGGGAGATAGACAACAGCGCTGGGCAGAACCAGAGATCCCAGGGCGAAGGCCAGAGTTCTCAGGGTCGGGGCACCAAAGGACTGCTCCTGCTACCTCTGTGGGGCAGACTCAAGAGGCCTGAGCTCCCAGGGCTGGCTGAACACTGAGCATTATTACAACTTGCACACTCACAGCCCCAAAGGAGCAGCCAGTGCTCCTGCCTGGGGACTCGGGGATCAAGGGCTTCGGAGAGTGTGAGTCAAGTTCCTGGGAAACTCTGGTAGCATCAGGGGTCTGCTTGACCTGACAATTCCTTTGGGGTCTTGGAAAAATTGATGAGAAAACTGCTATTAGAAGAGAGAAGAAAGATGGAAGGAGGCCTGACTTTGCAGGTGGTGGAGAATGGAATTGTCATTATTTAGATTAAGGAAAAAAAGAGAGGGAAAAAAAAAAAAACAACCCAGGACTTTGGGGAAGGAGTGAGAACAGAGGCCATGTGACCAAGGCTGGAGGAGGACTCAAGTAGACAAGGCTTGTTGTAGTCTCATCACAGTTTAGTAAGTGATTATCCAATGCCTCGGGTGACCGAGACAGCTTCCTGTGTTCAAGTTCCACGCCAGCTCCACAGTAAACCCCCCGAGGGCAGCAACCTTAGGTCACAGCGTGAATCCTGTGAGGTCTCATATGTAGATTACAAGTGACCGTCATTAACTTTAAAAAAGGTTTTTCGTAGATGATGATGATATTGATGATGATGGCTGGATAGTCTGGAAGGCAGGAACCCTGTGCATTTTTACTTATTTTTTTTAACTTTTATTTTTTACTTATTTATTTACTTTTGGCCTCACCGCACAGCATGCAGAATCCTAGTTCCCTGACCAGGGATCAAACCCATGCTCCCCTGCCCCCCACCACATTGGCAGCTCAGAGTCTTAACCACTGGACTACCAGCAAAGTCTTCCTTCTGTCTTTTTAAATCTTTATCTTCCCTCTGCCCAGTGAGTACTGTGCACATAGTCGGCTTTCAAAATCATTTACTAGGTTTGTATTAAATAAATGACGATTATTATAGTTCCATGTCTGCCACATGGACTTTTATCCTGCTTAGCAGACGCTTTCTCTCTCTCTCTCTCTTAAACAGCAACAACCAAAAGAGAATCTTCTGAGGCTGGTGTTCAGTTTTCCCTTGGAGCCCGTCTCCTGTGTGAGACCACAGGGCAGTGGTCCTCAAGCTTTAGCCAGGGGGTGCTTGTGTTTCTGATGAGTAGGTATGGGGTGAGGCTCAAAAACGTGCTTTTCTAGGGTTCTCATAGTGACTGCTGCTGCGCTGGGGACCACACTTTGAGAACCACTGTCATAAGGGTGTGTTAGGAATGTCTCAGATTCTCTTCCCTGAAACTTGAGGACTGAAGAAAAAATCCTAGGAAATTGTCCACAGCTGCATGTGGGGAGAGACCTCTGTAGAATGCTTTGCTGGGAATCACTGCCCATCTCTGCACAAGGGTCAGTTTCTTGAGAACTTAGAACTTGCCAAAGTGGGATAAAGGTGGCCGAGAAACCATGCGGGGATCCCAATCTGCTTTGCCTGCAGGCTCACCTCTCCATGTGGGATTTCCCTGGTGGCTCAGACGGTCGAGCGTCTGCCTACAATGAGGGAGACCGGGGTTCAATCCCTGGGTTGGGAAGATCTCCTGGAGAAGGAATGGCAACCCACTCCAGTGCTCTTGCCTGGAAAATCCCATGGACAGAGGAGCCTGGTAGGCTGCAGTCCATGGGGTCGCAAAGAGTCGGATATGACTGAGCAACTTCACTTTCACCTCTCCACGAACCAATTTTCCTCACCCCAGCCAATGTGATTCTCCAAATCAGAAATCCGATTGCCTCTGTCTCCTGCTTAAAAACCTTCAGTGGTTTGCAAATAAGATCACCTACAACATTTGTTTAGGCTCCACATATGTGTGTTAACGTATGATGCTTGTTTTTCTTTCTGACTTACTTCACTTTGTGTGTAACAGTCTCTAGGTCCATCTAGCAGAAATAGTGACACAGACATAGAGAACAAACGTGAGTCCCACGGAGGGAAGGGGGGTAATGTGTGAATGAATTGGGAGATTGGAATTGACATATATACATTACTATGCATAAAATAGATAGCTAATGAGAACCTGCTGTATAGCACAGGAAACTCAACTCCATGCTCTGCGGTGACCCAGTGACAGTCGCTCAGTCGTGTCTGACTCTTTGTGACCCCACGGACTATACGGTCCATGGAATTCTCCAGGCAAGAATACTGGAGTGGGTAGCCTTTCCTTTTTCCAGGGGATCTTCCCAACCCAGGGATCGAACCCAGGTCTCCCGCATTGCAGGCAGATTCTTTACCAACTCGGTCACAAGGAAAGCCCTAAATGGAAAGGAAACCCAAAAAAGAGATATGTGTATACGTATGGCTGATTTCCTTTGCTGTACGGTAGAAACTAACACAGCACTATAAAGCAAATACACTCCAGTTAAAATTAATGAAAAACAAACAGTGAAAGAAAAACTTTCAATGGCTCCCCATTTCTTCCAGCTTAAAGCCCAGACTGCAGCTTGGTGGGCCATCTCTTCACAATTTGACCCTTGCCTGTGCCTTCAACTTGGACATGCCTAATTGCCAGCCATGGTCCCCAGAAATGATCTCTTTCACCCCATTCCTCTGCACAAGCTGGGTTCAGAGTGAACTTTCTTTTATTATTATTTTTAATTGAAGTACAGTTGATTTACAATGTGGTGTTAATTACTGCTGTACAGCAAACTGATTCAGTGATACAGCCATCATATTTTTTCCATTATGGCGTAATATAGAATATTGAATATAGTTCCCCGTGCTTCACTGTAGGACATTGTTGCTTATCCATTCTCTCTATAAAACCTTACATCTGCGAGCCCCATCCTTCCCCAGAGTGAACTTTCTGGTCCCCTTTCTCCAGCATCCTACCTGCTGGGCTGTCCTCTGCTAGATTTCCCAGCAAAGCTAGCTTCCTGTGTAGCCCGCTCCCCTGGGCACGGGTCCTTTGTTACAAGACGTCCTTAATACTTGACTCTCTGACTCACCCCGCCTGGCTATGGAGGGACCAAGACTGGATTGTTTGTTTGTTTTTTTGATGTGTGTCATTTTTAAAGTCTTTATTGAAAGTGTTATGATATTGCTTCTGTTTTAGGTGTCAGTTTTTTGGCCGTGGGGCATGTGGGATCTTATCTCGCTGACCAGGGATCGAACAAACGCCCCCAGCACTGGAAGGTGAAGTCTTAACCACTGGGCCACCAAGTAAGTCCCCAGGACTGCCCTTTGAGTCCCTAACACTTAGCACACCGCCTGAATCACAGAAGCCCCTTGGTGAAGGTTTGTTGAGTGAATGGAAGTTGCTGCGGCCTCAGGGTAGATCACACACAGACTTCAGTAATTACCTAGAAGACTTTTTGATACAAAACAGTGGAGGGGAAAAACTTCAACCAAACAAGGGGGAAGTCGGGGAGGGAAGTGCATTTGCAAGTAAAGATGAGGGGAGACCCAGAAAGAGGAAGATGGGAAGACTTATCAGTGTTCCCTTTAAGGCCCCTGCAGTAAAATTAATTCCTCCAGCCGTTGTGGCTCAAACAGCAAAGAATCTGCCTGCAATGCAGGAGACCCGGGTTCGATCCCTGGGTCGGGAAGATCCCCTGGAGAAGAGAATGGCTACGGCCTCCAGGATTCTTGCCTGGAGAATTCCATGGACAAAGTAGCCTGGTGGGTACAGTCCCTGGGGTCACACACATTCAGACACAACTGAGCGACTTTCACTTGCTTACCTAAAGCACAGCGACAAGTGGGGTGGGGGTTCAGAAGCAAACAAATGAAGCTTTAGGCCCTGGCCTTAGAGGGGGAGGAAGTCAGAGGTTTTGCAGAAGGGGAAGTCGGAGCCTCCTGAAATTACTGCACCGGTAAGGCCTCCCCAGGCATTTAGCTCACACCTCTCAGCTGTCAGGCTCCTTTTCTCTCAGGCTGGGCAACAGCATCTTCCTGATCCCCTTTTGATGTGATGACCTTAGATGGTGACAAGTTGCTTCCAGGTCTGGATTCTGTGCGGTGTCTGGGGACATCAGGTGTTTCTTTCTGCACTTAGTACATGAAGCAACTTCATTCTGGGAGCTACTATTATGCTTGCAACCCATGGGGTCACAAAGAGTTGGACACAACTGTGTGATGGAACTGAACTTTATACTTCTAGGGCTGACTTCTAGGCTGTTGGATGAAGCTTATAAAATAGAGCTAGCCTAGGGACTTCCTTGCTGGCCCCTGGTTAAGAATCTGCCTTCCAAAGCTCGGGTTCTCTGTGTTGTGCTCTGTTGTTCAGGCGTGTCCGACTCTTCGTGACCCCGTGGACTGTAGCCCACCAGGCTCTTCTGTCCATGGGATTCTCCAGGCAAGAAGACTGGAGTGGGTTACCATGCCCTCCTCCAGGGCATCTTCCCCACCCAGGGATCGAACCCACATCTCTTATGTCTCCTGCATTGGCAGGTGGGTTCTTTACCACTAGCGCCACCTGAAGCCCCCAAAGCAGGGGACACAGGTTCAATTCCTGGTCTGGGAATTCAGGTCTCACACACAACTAAGCCTGCAGGCCACAACTGGAGAAACCCCTGAGCTGCAGTGAAGACCCAGTGCAGCCAAATAATAATACAATAATAATAAAATAATAATACAATAATAATACAATAATAATACAATAATAATAAAATAATAATACAATAATAATAAAATAATAGTAAAAGAAAAAAGAACAAGACCAGGAGGCCTGGTTCCCCTCTCTCTTCTGTTGCCCAGCTAGCTGCCTGTATCGGGGCAGCTGTATTTTCAACTTCTGTCCCTGCTCAGGACACACCTATGAAGAATGCCCACTTTGCTTTCTGTGAGACCCTTTCACACTGACCCCATGGCTCTTCTCCATTCCTAAGACTGTGCCTTTGCAAACTTGGATCTACTTGGTGAGTTCTCTCTCTGATATCACTCTCTGCGAACTCCAATGGCCAGGAAAGTATGATAAACAAAAGAAGCCCTGGAGGAAGTTTCTCAAGTTCCAAACGTTTGATCTCAAAAATCTGGCTAAATTTATCTGCTGAAACCACCATCGACAGGATGTCTCCGGCTGACCTCTCTGCCTTCAGCACCAGCCACCCTGTTCTGAACACAGAGCTTTTCAGGCCTCCTTTCCACATCTACAGAGATACCTCCCAGGAGACAGGAGCCTCTGTTCTTCCTGGAACCAATGTAAACCCAGAGGAGCCTTAAAAAAAAATACATTTAATAGTTGGAGAGGCTCCCCCCCTCCTTTTAACTTCTGAGCTCATTCCCTCTGGGAACAAGTGACATTTCGATTCTGGTGTGTAAGTTGTTTCTTCTTTAGATTAGTTTTTGTGTAAACATTCCGCGGCAAATTATTTTCACATTTGGAGCTTCTTTCAAGCAGCCAGTCAGACTGATTCCTCTCTGTTCCCTTTGCTACCCGCAGCTCAACTCTCTCTCACGCACCCACTTCCCCATTTCTCAAACTCAGACTAATTCTACTGTTGGTTAAAAATATTTCCCCCACTTTCTGGAATTTCCATGTCTCAGGGTTATCTCCCGTGGGCCACAGCCAAAGCTGCACCCACTAGGAGCAGTGACGCCAGCCCGGGTCAGGAAGGAGGGGGAGCATCATTGTTCATGCAGATTCAGTCTGCTGAGGCCAGAGCTGCCCTCAGAAGGGGCCTTGGGACCCACAGCACAGGCTTAGTGTGAGAGGGAGGACCAGCCCCAGGACCATGCAACAGGGAGCAGCTTTCTAATTATGAGACTGCCTGGAGGCTGGCAGTCACAACCAGAAAAGCAGGCAAATCACAACCTGTTCTTCGGTCACCAACACCGTCGCTCTTCAAAACAGGCCCACAAGGGCAACGTCTCCTCCAGTCTTGTTTTCCACCATCGCCGTTGACAGTTTGGCCTAATTTGGTGAAATTTTCCCTATATAGACTCTACCCCTCAGTTTCAGTTCAGATCAGTCCTGAACTGACCCCGTGGACTGCAGCATGCCCGGCCTCCCTGTCCATCACCAACTCCAGCAGTTTGCTCAAATTCATGTCCATGGAGTTGGTGATGCCTCTCAGTTTACACACACACACACACACACACACACATATATATATATATATGAATATGAAGGCTTCCCTAGTGGCTCAGACAGTAAAAAATCTGCCTGCAATGCATAAGACCTGAGTTTGATCCCTGGGTTGGGAAGATCCCCTGGACGAGGGCATGGTAACCCACTCCAGTATTCTTGCTTGGAGAATTCCATGACAGAAAAGCCTGCTGGGCTACAGTCCATGGGATCTCAAAGAGTCAGACATGACTGAGTGACTCACACACATACACATATGCGTGTGTATATATATATGTGTGTGTGTGTATATATACATATGTACGTGTGTGTGTGTGTGTGTGTGTGTATAAAGCTGTACGGAATCCCATTCAAGGCATGTGGAATCTTTGATTTTCTTCGCACCATTCAGGGTCTTTATAGTTGTGGCATTTTGGGATCTAGTTCCCTGACTAGGGCTCAAACCCAAGCACCCAGCACTGGGCAGAGTTTCAGCCACTGGACCAGCAGGGAAGCCCCATCTACCTCTCAGGGACTGGTCACAACTCCAGAGGAGCCGTTCACACAGACTATAATATATAATTATAAAATAGCAAGCCACTTCTGCTCAAATAACACAGTATTGTAAATCAACTATATTTCAATTAAACGAAAACCAACAAAACCCAAGCTACTTCTCTTCAAAACTCAGAGACATCATCTCTCCTTTTTCGTCTATACATTAGGTAAGCTGGTGAGTGGAAAGAATACCAATCATTGCCAACAGCCTGTCACAGTCACAGAGTCACCACACGCCTTGGACAAGTCCCCTGGTTGCCCACATCACACATCTGCAAAATAGGGAAAAGGGACTGGGTCATCGCCAAGCGCTCTGCCCTCCAATGATGTCTTCTGACCAGCAGAAAGTGAGATGTCTTTGATCAATAAGTTCCATGATGGGCAATTTTTGCTTAGTCATTTTCTTCCAGCGTTACACTGGCATCTTAAGTTGTTCAGTCCGGTTCCGAATCCAGCACTCTCTTTGCAAGACTGTGGATTTTGAAGTCCAGTGAATCCAGACTCAGCAGGTCAGTTTTCTTCCTTGATTTTCTGAGCTTGGATCTTTTCTGAGCCATTAAAACCAGACGTACTAATTTGAGGAGTTAACTGAGGTGGTCCTTTGACATTCCATAGCAGCAGTGGCCCCTTCGGGTCTCACTTTTGCAAACAAAAGGGGCGAGAAGGTTAACCAGATAACTTGGAAGGTTTAGGAAACAAAGCATCCGTTCTAAGTTTGGGGCAGTGAAGGCTGAATCACTGTTCCTCCTGGGTTTTGTTCTCTATCAAATCACAACTTGGCCAACATTTTCCCACCAGGGGTCAGAAGCCAGTACGGAGGACAGAGGAGAGACACTGGCAATTCCAGAACTGCTCTATGATACCAAGCTCCAGGAAGGGGGCTCAGGAGACAAGTCTCTTTAGTTGACTGCATCCAACTGGAGAAGGCAATGGCAACCCACTCCAGTACTCTTGCCTGGAAAATCCCATGGATGGAGGAGCCTGGTAGGCTGCAGTCCATGAGGTTGCACAGAGTCGGACACGACTGAAGCGACTTAGCAGCAGCCAGCATTAGTCAGGAGGTCGGGGTATGAGGAGACAACTTGTAAACAATACTCCTGAACCTCGAGAATGATTATAACCTAACACATGTGCTGAATTAGAAAATTAAAACAGTGCTTCTGGAGCAGGGATGGGAGGTGGGGGCATGATATTCTAAGTCAGTTCAGTTCAGTTCAGTCGCTCAGTCGTGTCCGACTCTTTGCGACCCCATGGACTGCAGCCCACCAGTCTTCCCTGTCCATCACCAACTCCTGGAGTTCACTCAAACTCACGTCCATCGAGTCGGTGACGCCATCCAACCATCTCATCTTCTGTCGTTCCCTTCTCCTCCTGCCTTCAATTTTTCCCAGCATCAAGGTCTTTTCCAATGAGTCAGTTCTTCGCATCAGGTGGCCAAAGTATTGGAACTTCAGCTTCAACATCAGTCCCTCCAATGAACACCCAGGACTGATCTTTTTTAGGATGGACTGGTTGGATCTCCTTGCAGTCCAAGGGACTCTCAAGAGTCTTCTCCAACACCACAGTTCAAAAGCATCAATTCTTTGGCACTCAGCTTTCTTTTTGGTCCAACTCTCACATCTGTACATGACTACTGGAAAAACCATAGCCTTGACTAGATGGACCTTTGTTGGCAAAGTAATGTCTCTGCTTTTTAATATGCTGTCTAGATTGGTTATAGCTTTTCTTCCAAGGAGCAAGTGTCTTTTAACTTCATGGTTGCAAACACCATCTGCAGGGGTTTTGTAGCCCAAAAAAATAAAGTCTGCCACAGTTTCCACTGTTTCCCCATCTATTTCCCATGAAGTGATGGGACCAGATGCCATGATCTTAGTTTTCTGAATGTTGAGTTATAAGCCAACTTTTTCACTCTCCTCTTTCACTTTTATCAAGAGGCTCTTTAGTTCTTCTTCACTTTCTGCCATAAGGGTGGTGTCATCTGCATATCTGAGGTTATTGGTATTTGTTCTGGCAATCTTGATTCCAGCTGGTGCTTTATCCAGCCCAGCGTTTCTCGTGATGTACTCTGCATGTAAGTTAAATAAGCAAGGTGACAATATACAGCTTTGACGTACTCCTTTTTCTGTTTGGAACCAGTCTGTTGTAGTGATGCTTCCTAGGGCCCACTTGACTTTGCATTCCAGGATGTCTGGCTCTAAGTGAGTGATCACACCATTGTGATTATCTGGGTCGAGAAGATCTTTTTCATACAGTTCTTCTGTGTATTCTTGCCGCCTCTTTTTAATGTCTTGTGCTTCTGTTATGTCCATACCATTTCTGGCCTTTATTGTGCCCATCTTTGCATGAAACAGTGCAGTAGTTTGAGTATTCTTTGGCGTTGCCTTTCTTTGGGATTGGAATGAAAACTGACCTTTTCCAAGTAATTTCTTCCTAATGAATACTAAGAACACTAAACTTTGAAAGGGTTTTGAAAATATAGATTATATTTACGGTCATCTTTCAATATAGAGATTTTTTTCTGAAAGTCCTTTGCAGGAATCCTTCTCAAGGAGGGAATTGTTTTTGCTTGGGAAAATACCCTGAAGAGACATTTAGGTTTTAAAAGATGGGACAGACCCTGAAAAGACAGATCAGTGGAGGAATTATCGAATCATTGTGCATAATAAAGAGGAAGGAATGGGGTGGTTTTGTTTGTTATTGTTGTTGGAAATAGGTAGAGCAAGAGGTGGAATGGTGGTGTGTGGTCTGTGCAAATGGCTGTAAGTAGGGACTCAGTTCGGTCACTGAGCCTCCTGTTTATGAAACTCACAGTGATGTGTTTAGTAATAAAGCAACTTTAGATGTAAGAGAATTGGTACTTGGCTTCCATCCTCTACCCAACTCCCATGCTCAACCAGGATTGGGCCAAGATGCTTTCTTTTTAATTGTGGTAAAATATATGTAACATAGCTTTTACTATTTTAACCATTTTTTAAAAAAGATTATTTTGATGGGACTATTTTAAAAGTCTTTATTGAATTTATTACAGCTTTGCTTCTATTTTGTGTTTTGGTTTTTAGGCCACAAGGCATGTGGGATTTTAGCTCCCCAACCAGGCATTCACACCCCTTCCTTGGAAGGCAAAGTCTTAACTACTGGACCACCTGGGAATTCCTTATTGTAACCATTTTAAAGTGGGCAGTTCACTAGTGTTGAGTACTTCCACATTGGGCTGGGCTCAGGTTCTTATTTTCTCAGGGGGAAGGTTTGACACAATCTCAGAAAACAGAAGGACACTTTCATCTCCTGTGTTCTCCCTGCCCGTCTCCCTGGTACCATCTAACTAGAAAGTTCCTGAAGTTGCTGCTTCCATCTTGGAGAATGAGCTAACCCCAGGATGGGCGATTGACCCCATCCACAGGTAACCCAGGGTGAGTGGATGGTACCCAGTCATCGGATGAAATCAGAGGACACAACTTGACCTTGGGAACCATGGCCAATGGGTGGGACAAGCTCACCCCAGTCATTTCATTGGTTAATGTATTTAGATGTAAGAGAATGGTACTTGGCTTCATTCTCTGCCCAACTCCCATTCTCAACCAGGCTTGGGGTAAGGTTCTTTTTTATAAATTGTGGTACAAGATATGTAACATACCATTTACTATTTAAACCATTTCTTAAAAGATTTTTTTGATGGGACCATTTTAAAACTCTTTATTGAATTTGTTACAGCATTGCTTCTGTATTCCTGCATCCTGTATCCAAATCCTGCATTTGAGGGACTGAAAATTTTGGATTCTGTGTATCTCCTATGGAAGAGTTTACTGTGTATATAAATGCATGAGTATATCTAGCATGTAAGCACTCAGTAGGTACCAGGCACGTCTAGCATTCGTATTTAATGTGGTGACCCAAGAACTGAAGAGCAGATAAAACCAAAGAGGGTGTTGGAGTGCAGGAACGGAAAAACCAGACCCTTACCATCCTTCCCTCCCCCATGTTGTTGGATTTCAGGTCCTCCTGAGCAGTATAATCTGTCTCCCCTTCTACCCCATAGGGAGAAGGTATTTGCCTTACTCTTCCCCCCAGTCTCATCCAATTAGCAAATGCCCTGCAAGACCCCTATCCCACTCCTTGTACCCTAGGTATAAAAGTGGACTAAGGACTCCTGTTCAACGTTGGTTCTCTCTTGAGTTGGCCTGCTGTTCTAACAGCGTCTCCCACTCTAATAAACTTTATTTCCCTCTCATTCTGTCTCACATCTGGAAATTCTTTTCCAACCCACACACAGAGCACGACATTTCATTCCTGTGATGTGAACTTGTTCTACATCCACAGGATTTCTATGTCATTATTATTGTATCACTATTACTACTTTGGTGATGATTTCTTTAAAAATATTTTAAGGAGGATTTCCCTGGTGGTCCAGTGGTTAAGACTCCATGCTTCCACTGTAGGGTTCATGGGTTCAATCCCTGGTTGAGGAATTAAGATTCCACATGCAGTGAAATGTGGAACCCCCTCCAAAAAAAGATGCTAAGGTACATATTTGAGTCAATGCAAATATAGAGACATAGAAACAGTCATTAGATTTAAAGAATAAGAATTCGCTGGAGGAGGGACTGGTGGTTGCCAAGGAGCAGGGGGAAGGCCAAGGGATGGAGTGGGAAGTTGGGGTTAGCAGATATAAGCTGTTATATATCGAACAGATAAACAATGAGGTCCTACTGTACAGCACAGGAAACTATATGCAATATTCTATGATAAACCACAACCAAAAAGAATATAAAAAAAGAATGCATATGTAAGAATAACTGAATCACTTTGCTATACAGCAGTAATTAACACAGCATTGTAAATCAACTGGACTTCAATTAAAATAAAGGAAAGGATTCCCTGGAGGAAGAAAGATGGCTCCAAGCTCACCATAAGAAGGGAAACTGCTGTAGAGTTCTTGGTGGTCTGGCGAGGACACTGGATTTTCTATTAGCCAGGGATTGGAGATTGAAGTCCATCCTGCCCAAAGCATCGACCAGCGTCAGGGAGAATCCCTAGGTGACAACTAAGTCAGGCATCAAGTCATCCCTCCAGTGGGAGAGAAGGAAGTGCTCTGTGGGGGCTGTGCAAATCCCAGGTGATCTGTCCGAGGGAGCAGGCAGTGTAGACCAGCATTGCTCTCCACAGGCGTGGAGCTCACACGCTGCACCAGCCCATCTGGGTTCCACCCCTGACTCTGCCACAGGCTGGTGTGGATCCTGGGGCAGGATGCCTTTTTCTAGATTCTTTGTCTATGAAACGGAGATGATAATAATCCATCAACTCTGGAAATGTATGGATGTCCTCAAGGGCATCTTCAATCTATAAAAAATATATTGTTATGGACACATGGTAGTACTGACTTTTTTAAAAAACCTTTGTTAATTTGCCCGTGCCGGGTCTTCAGTCTTCGTTGAGGCATGTGAGGGCTTTAGTTGAGGCACGTGAGGGTCTACTGCGCTGACGAGGGGTCATATCTGGGCCCTCTGCATTGGGAAAACGGAGTCTCAGCCACTGGACCACCAGGCAAGTCCCCTGTCGTACTGAGTTCTGTCAGAACAAGACTGTGAAAGAGTAAGCAGGTAAAAACAGATTCGCAAGTGCTCCGATCCACTCTCCAGCTCTGTTATCTCCACCTTTCACCCTCCAGTTCCTTTCAACTCTGTAAAGCCTGTTGAAAACCGATACTAATGGAAGTGATCCGCTTCCATAGAAACGTGTCTGTGCCGTGCAATTGACTATTGCCTTGTGGCTACACCTGCTTTGCACCTATTCCTAAGTTTAGTGCAGAATTCTTTATTCTCTTTCTATGTCTAGGCTCTTTGAGTTCTCCTTTGAGCCTTTTGTGCCATTTTACTGTTTCCCTCATTAATTAATGAGTTGAATAAAATCTTTGAAATGTGTTCATTTTATATATCCATATGACAGTCATGGTTAGCCAAGAAAAGTATAGATCATAAAACTAGTTTATGTCCATGTTTACTAACTGATTAGCTTCGGTTCTGGAAACTATAGAAATCACAATTCTCGGATCCTTATATCAGAAGAACAAGAAGGTTTTTGAATCCTTGTTATCTGTATTTTGATTGAGGATCACACAGTGGATTTCAAAAAGCTTTATTTAGACTGTATATGTAGTTGTATGTGTGTGCACTCAGTAACTCAGTCACGTCCAACTTTTTTCGACCCTGTGGACTGTAGCATGCCAGGCTCCTCTGTCCGTGGAATTTTTCAGGCAAGAATACTGAAGCAGGTTGCCATTTCCTACTCCAGGGGACGGTCCTGACACAGGAATCGAACCCAAATCTCTCTGTCTCCTGCATTGACATGCAAACTCTTTACCACTGTGCCACCTGGGAATACGTGTATGTACTTAATAAATGTTAGTAAAATGCACTGGTTTTTAACCTGTGAAAAAATGACAAGGGGACGTCTCTGGTGGTCCAGTGGCTAAGACTCCACACTCCTAGTGCAGGGGGCCTGGGCTCGATCCCTGGTCAGGGAACTAGATCCCACATGCCACAACTAAGACCGGGCACATCCAAACCATTATTTTTTTCTTAATTAAAAAACAAAATAAAAACAAAGCCACCTCTTGGAGGACTTTTATAAAAATTCTTTTCATACTTCACAGGGTTATTGTGAAGATGAAGTGGGTTAATGTATACATGATCCTTAGTAGTGCTTGGCACATGGGAAGCACCATGAATTACTGATTGTTGTAATTATCTAGACCACAGCGCTCAGTACCCTGTGATACAATTGTTAATGTCCATCTCCCTCTGTGATGTAAGGTCCTTTGGGATAGGAACTGCAGCACAAAGAACAATAAAAACAAAAGCCAAGAAAGAACCTGGTAGACAGCCAACAGATTAGTTGAATAGTGTAACAGAGGTTGGCAAATTTTTTTCATAAAGGACCAGACAGTAACGCAGACTTTGCTGGTCACACGGTCTCTGTCCAATGACTTAACTCTGCTGTGCAGGTGGGGAAGCCACACAGACGTTACATAAATGAATGGGGGCGGCTGTTACAGTAAAACGTTACAGATGCTGAAATTTGAATTTAATATAATTTTATACAACATGAAATATTATTCATCTTCTGATTTTTTTCCGCCCATTTAAACATGTAAAAGCCACTCTTAGCTTGAGGGCTGTATAAAAACAGGCAGTAGGCCGGACTTGGCCATCAGCCACGGTTTGCTGAGCCCCGAATTAGATGCTGGGTCCTACAAAGCCAAGAATTTTGTCTTCTTCATATAGCCTTTCATTCAGTCCTTTCAGTGGAATAGATGTTCAGATATTTGTGGGCTTAGGCAACACGTGGACAAAGGCAAAAGGGAGACATTTTGGGAGAGTAACTTACTGAATCGTTTCAGAAAGATTCAACCTATAGTTTGACAGGAGGATGCAAGCGTGGCTGGGGCCTGGCCCGCGGGTGGGTGGGAAGGAGTGGTCCCACGCCCGTCAGCCGAGTCTCTGTCATCATCACGCTTCACTGAAACCTTCAGTGACACTGACGCTTTTACGGCCTGCCCATCGGCTGCCTCGAAACCTTTTCAGAACAAAATGGAATTATAAATAATTCTGAAGAGTCTAGGCTGGTCAGAAAACAAGACCTGAATCGCATTACAGGATCCCTTCTCCAGACAAGCTAGAAAACCTGTTGGACTTATTCTATCGACACCGGTCAGTTTCAGAGACCTGAATTGGGAATTTTCTAGAATTAGGAAACTGGCATCTTAGTGACCAAACACACAGAGGCCCATGAGTGTGATCCACCTCTGAGACAAGAGGCTCCGGCGGGAGCTCCGGAGGCCGCAGGCTTCACCTCCGGGTGACCATGCCTCTTGCCCCCTCGCTCTCCGACCCCCTCCCCCGTGTCTTCTCCTGGACCAACAGGAGCATTTGCCTCCAGCCTCCCTGAAGATCATAGCCCCTAAACACTGTCACTGAAGTCACCGCCACAAAGGTACGGCCGTATTTTTGCTTTCTGTTGTATTAGTTGCTCAGTCGTGTCCGACTCTTCGTGATCCCATGGGCTGTAGCCTGCCAGACTCCTCTCTCCATGGGATTCTCCAGGCAAGAATACTGGAGTGGGTTGCTATGTCCTTCTCCAGGGGATCTTCCCGACCCAGGCATCAAACTTAGTCTCCCACGACTCAGGCAGATTCTTTACCGTCTGAGCCACTGTAATTCCATTTCATTTTTTTGTGCCTCCAATTTCATTTAGGGCTCAGGCAAAGGTTATTGTGGAGGGCGAGGTTCCAAACAGGAATCCCATAAAAAGCAATATTTCTTAAGGCAGACCTATGACCAGATCAATTAGAACAGCTGTATCCAGAGAAACTCTCTGGAATAGGAAGGAAACCAGGACAGAAACTGGAAAAGAGCTCGAGCTTTAAAGACACATTTATTTTTAAGGTAATTAAATTTAAAAGTGTTTAATTATTAAAAAATAAATTTAAAAATTAAAAATTGAAGAGTTGATTTGCAATGTTTCAGGTGTACAGCTAAGCAATTCAGTTATATATATGTGCGTGTATGTGTTTCTATTTAAAGCCATGGTTTTTCCAGTAGTCATGTACGGATGTGAGAGTTAGACTATAAAAAAGGCTGAGTGCCAAAGAATTAATGCTTTCAATTTGTGATGCTGGAGAAGACTCTTGAGAGTCCCTTGGACTGCAAGGGGATCAAACCAGTCAATCCCAGAGGAAATCAACCCTGAATGTTCATTAGAAAGACTGATGCTGAAGTTGAAGCTCCAATAATTTGGCCACCTGATGTGAAGACCCAACTCATTGGAAAAGACCCTGATGCTGGGAAAGATTGAAGGCAAAAGGAGAAAGGGGCGGTGGAGGTGGAGATGATTAGATCAAATCACTGACTCAATGAACAAGAGTTTGAGCAAACTCCAGGAGATAGTGATGGACAGGGAAGCCTGGCATACTGCAGTCCTTGGGGTCTCACAACTTAGCAACCGAACAACAACAACATATTCTTTTTCAGATTCATTTCTATTATAGGTGATTACAAGATATTGAATATAGTTCCCTGGGCTATTCAGGGAACTAAATAAGTAGGCCCTTATTTATCTATTCGCTATACAGTAGTATATATGTGCTAATCCCAAACTCCTAACTTATCCCTCCTCCTTTTCCCCTTTGGTAACCATACATTTGTCTGTGAGTCTCTTTCTGCTTTGTAAATAAGTGAATTCATATCATTTTTTGTAGGTTCCACAGATAAGTGATAACATATGATATTTGCCTTCCTATGTAAAGACATATTTAAAATGATAGAATGCCTAAACACTTACACAGTTTTAAAAAGAACATAGAGTCATAGACCAAGTCTCAACTCCTGGTATTTTATAGGTTAGGAAGGAGGTCCAGACAGTGACTGTCCAGAGCCCCATGGCCTTCAGCCAAGCTCTCTTTTTCCACTTGACTCTGGCTCTTAGCATAGAAGATGCAGACAGGGAACAAAGGGGGCCTTTCTTTCATCTAAGATGAATTATCACATAACGACTTAAAAAATTTAAGGTAGGAGTTCCCTGATCGTCTAGTGGTTCAGTGTCTGCTTGCAAATGAGGGGGACATGGGTCTGATCCCTGCTCTCGGAAGATCCCACATGCCTCGGGGCAACTAAGCCCGTGGGCCTCAACTTCTGAGGCCCATGCCCTAGACCCTACACTCCCAAGGGAAGCCACTGCAATGAGAAGCCCAAGGACCACAACTGGAGAGGAGCCCCCGATTGCCACAACTAGAGAAAGCCCTTGAGCAGCAAGGAAGACCCAGCACAGCCATAGATAATAAATAAAAACAAAAAAAATTTTTTTTAATTTAAGGTACTACATCTTACTGGGAGAGAGATTACCCAAGATACCACCACCCAGCAACAATTGCAGTGATGTTTGTGTCTAAGATGGGGCGACGAGCTCGTGGTCCATCCTTGCCCCTTTGTGCAGCTCACCACACGAGTACAATCATTCTTGTAAAAAGGCAGGCAGCCTCGGCTTGCCACTTTCCTGTACATCTGCAATTATTGCTAAATAAATTTAAAACCGTTAGGGAAGCCTGCAGTTATTGCCTGGAAAATCCCATGGGTATAGGAGCCTAGTAGGCTGCAGTCCATGGGGTGGCAAAGAGTCAGACATGACTGAGCGACTGAGCGACTTCACTTTCACTTTTCACTTTCACGCATTGGAGAAGGAAATGACAACCCACTCCAGTATTCTTGCCTGGAGAATCCCAGGGACGGGGGAGCCTGGTGGGCTGCCGTCCATGGGGTCGTACAGAGTCAGACACGACTGAAGCGACTGAGCAGCGGCAGCAATTTCAACAAATATTCCAACCGACCAATTATTTTCCAGAACCTCTGGAACTCTCTGATTTCTACCCGCTTGACATTGGGGTGAACCTTCCTACTTTTTTCTTACACTTATGTCTTCAGTTCAAACGCTCAGATTCAACTTCAAACTTTATCACCCTTTTGCAAATATATGGGCCCCTCGGGACGTAGTCACTCATCTCAGACACGTGGATTAACGGCTTGTGGTTACCAGGGTGAGGGATGGCTTATGTGGTCATAGAAAATCACCCCCATCTTGTGAAGACTTACCTCAGATCTCAGTGGCTGCAGCTACAAATGTTCATCATTTGGAACTGAACTGTAAAAAGAGAGTTAAGTACAATCAAGGAGAATTCTTGCTTATAACAGAGGAAGTGTGTGCTTAGTTGCTAAGCTGTGTTCGAGTCTTAGCGACCCCGTGGACTATAGACCAGGCCCGTCTGTCCATGGGACTCTCCAGGCAAGAATACTGGAGTGGGTAGCCATTCCCTTCTCTAGGGGATTTTCCCCACCCAGGGACTGAAGCCAGGTCTCCTGCATTGCAGGCAGATTCCTTACCATCTGAGCCACCAAGAAAGCCCCTCTAACAGGAGGTTTCAGATGTGGGTTGGGTTCATTTTTTTAAAGCAATGATCGCAAAACAAAAGTGAGGCTTCTGAACCCAAGTAACTCTCCCTCCACTGCCAGAGAAGGGGAGGAGGGGTTTGGGGAAGGAAAAAAGACTTACGCTTTTATTTATTTTTTAACACACTTTACTTTTTAGAGCAGTTTCAGGTTCAGAGGATTTTCTTCTTCATATGCTTGCCTGTTAGCTTTCTGTTTCCTTCTTCAGAACCTTCTCAGCTATCTTTTATTTTTCTTGCCTCATTGCTTTATAGGGATAAATAGAAATGATAAAAATGAACATCTGTACCCTATTCCTATTCCATATTTTACCACTAAGCGTAATAATAGCTGTAAGTTTTTCATAGACAACTTTAAAAAAATTTAAATATATTAAAAAAATTTTTTTACAATGCTGTGTTGGTTTCTGCCATGTAATAGGCAAATCAGCATTAGAAAGAAATGGTTATCATGACCTCTTTCCTGAACGCAGCTTCATGTGCTAAAGTTTTGATTTATTTAAGTTACTATAAACTGTGGTTGCTGGTTACTAACTCTATAGTTTACTTTTAAAAGATGGATAATGTGAACAGAAGTTATTTTTTCCTCCCATAAAATCCTGACTGAATCCACAACCCCTTTTGCCCCAATAACCTAAAGTTAGTGGCTTTCAACCTTTTTCTTTGCCTGGCCTTTTTAGGCCCCCAAGCTAAGACATTAAAAATTGCAAGCCAGTACACACGTGTGCATGTTTAAGTGAAATAGAAGTCTCACAAAACAATGTTTGCCTTCACTGTTTACTCTTACAAAAGGAGTTTTCTGCAGTTTTCTAATCCATATCTTCTTAAGTGGGTTTTGACCTGCCAGTTTAAAAACCACGGTCCGAAAGGCTGATTGTAAGCTGTGGGACTGGGGCCCCCCAGTGACCAGTCTCACACATGTGCATTAGAAACTGATGCAGCAAATAAAATTGTGTTATTATTTTCTTTTTTTCTTCCTTCCTTCCTCCCTACATCCCTCCTTCGTTTCTTTTTTGCCTCACTGTGAAGCTTGTGGAATCTTAGTTCCCCAACAATGGATTGAACCCGAGCCCTTGGTAGTGATAGCATGGAGTCCTAACCAATGGACCACCAAGGAATTCCCCAACGTATTTTTGCCTAAAACTGATGTTACAAAGATCAATTGAAAGGGAGAAAGAAAAACATCCGGGGGGGGGGGGTGGCGAAAATCAGGATTTCATAAAAGACACACTTTCAGTGCCAGTTTTCCAGGGAAGTAGAAGGCACATCATGGTAGGTCACCACAAAGCCTGGACTGGTCTGTCTGGGGATGCAGAGACTTCAGCAAAATACTGCAAGTGTGCCTGAATGCACCAAATTCGCTCATTGTGCTGTTAGTTTTGGTATCTAGCACCAAAATGCCTTTTTGAATCTACAGAGTGTCTTCTGGTTGAATATTTGTGATTATGAGCTTGCGTATTTTAAGACCTGAACACATTTAGTCAGCTTATTTCAGAAATGCAGACAAGACAGGCTGGCCTCCTTCACGTGGCGTGCAACTGAGCTGCTGGGTTTGTGGGCACGTTAGTGGAGGAACGTTGGGTAGTGGATCCAGCAGCTGTAGTTTGGGCAGGAGGACAAGAGCACAGCCATTCTGGAAAAGGACCGGGGAATGGCATGGGGCAAAACAGGCCTTGGAAACTAAAAACAAAGATTCTGAGGCCTGAGGCCGGAGGAAAAAAAAAAAAAAACAGGCTTGAAGGAATAAAAGATTCACTTTATCTCTGTTACACTCACCAGTATACCTAGTTGCCACAAGAAAGAAGTTCCACTAAAAATTTTAAACTTCTCTCTGTTCTGGTGCTTTATTGCAGAAAATGCTCATGTATTTTTTTCCCCTCAGAGAAGCCCTTCCTGTTCCTGACAGCCACTAAAAGAGCCACTTGAAGCTGATCAAAGAAGTATGACGATTTCTAGAAATTATCAGTGATCCTAAGGCAAACCTCCCTTTTAGAAGCCTGGTGGCTCAGACAGTCAAGAACCTGCCTGCAATGCCGGAGACGCAGGTTCGATCCCTGGGTCAGGAAGATCCCCTGGAGGAGGGCATGGCAACCCACTCCAGTGTTCTTGCCTGGAGAATCCCATGGACAGAGGAGCCTGGCGGGCTACAGTCCCTCGGGTCGTAGAGTTGGACACGACTGAGCAACTAACCCTTTCAATTTTGCTCCTTCTACTCCAGGAGCTGGCACTCTTTTCCACCTTCAGTGTTGGGCACAAACTATCTCTTTTATTAAAAAGCACAGCTGTCTAATGATTAAAAGCTTTTCTTGCCTGAGTCTTGGGGAAGTGATACTCATTTCTACGGTATTGCTGTCTGAGGAAAGGGCCGGTAACGTGACACTTTCACTCTTGGGGGAGGCCTCAGAGGATAGAACCCAGCTTGTCCATCCTTCAAAGCTGAGCCAGGGAGCTGCAATGGCTAGAGAACACAAGGGCATGGGCTTGGGTGTTCACCTGGGACTTGGGTCCAGGCCTCTTCCCTTCCCAGGTGACGTGGGCTAGCGTTCACTTCTCTCAACACTGTAGCCACAGCGAACACGGCAGAAAGTCCGGCGGATCCACCATCTTACGGCAAGTCCACTACTCAGGGCATCTCACAACCAGCATTTTCAGAATGATTTTCAAAGAAAACCTGGGGGACTGTGACCTTATAGTTAGTACTTGAGGCAGACTTGTAAAATCACAGATCACAGGAAAGGGCCTGCTAGCATCCTTAGTGCACAGGAGGGGGTTAAGGGCCTGATCAAGGTAGCTGACCCAAACCAGGACTAGAAAGCACATCTCAGCCTTCACGCTAAAGCTCTTTCTGCAAACAAGGAGGGCAGAAAGGAGAACTGGAGCTCTGATTTCCCTCCCGGTGCCTTTCCAAGACAACAATGAATTATGCATCTTCAGGTTTTGTGTTCTTATTAAACTTTGGTGAGATGATTATGCAATGGCTTCTCTGACATTCACTGAAATACTCTCACTTGAGAGGAGAAAACAGCAAGCAAATTCACTTGGTGAAGACAGAGTGGCTCCTGAGTCCTGGTGAGGAACACTTTCCAAAGTGTGCCTGACACGACACGTAGTGGCCTGAAGAACAGTGGGATTCCAGATCAGAGACCTGGGTTCACACGCCAGCCGCGCTCCTGGCTGCTTGATGTGAAGGGCTTTTTGGTTTCTGGGAAAGAATAGCTTCTATTAGCATACTGTTTATAGTGGAGTGAAGTTTCAGGGAAACTTCAAAACATTTCTGTTTAGGTGACTAGCCTCAGAGATTTTATTTTTCTCTATTTAATTTTTATGAAAGTCAAAGTCGCTCAGTTGTGTCCAACTCTGCGACCCCATGGACTGACTATACAGTCCATGGGATTCTCCAGGCTAGAATACCGGAGTGGGCAGCCTTTCCCTTCCCTGGGGCATCTTCCCAACCCAGAGATCGAACGCAGGTCTCTCGCATTGCCGGAGGATTCTTTGCCAACTGAGCCACAAGGGTGGAGTGGGTAGCCTTTCCCTTCCCCGGGGGTGAGGGTGTCTTCCTGACCCAGGAATCGAACTGGGGTCTCCTGCAATGCAGGTGGATTCTTTACCACCTGAACTATCAGGGAAGCCAACTTTAATTTTTTCTTAAAATAGGAATATCATTGACTGACAGCGTGTTGCTTCTTTTATGTGGGCAGACAGATTCATTGATATCTACACACACCAGGGCCTCCCTTGTGGCTCAGATGGTAAAGAATCCGCCTGCAATGCCGGAGACCTGGGTTCGATCGCTGCATTGGGAAGATTCCCTGGAGAAGGGAAAGGCTACCCACTCCAGTATTCTGGCCTGGAGAATCCCCATGGACAGAGGAGCCTGGCAGCTACGGTTCACGGGGTCGCAAAGAAGTTTTTGGAGCTTATGTTCTAGTACAGGTTATTGAAGCATGTTGACTAGCATTCCTTTTACTCTTAAGTACATTTGCTCGTGAACTATTTACATACGTTTCAGTGCATCTAGGTTTCTCCCACCTCCTAATTTCTATCTTTTCCCCCACTTTTTCCCATTGGTAAGCATACGTTTGCTTTCTATTTCTCTTTTGAAATGTAGTTCATTTTGTTGCGTTTTCGATTCCACCGCTAAGTAACATTACATGATGTCTATGTCTTTTTTTATTTAGTATGATCATATATGGGTCCATTCGTGTTACCGGGGTGGACTTCACTCCTCTTTGTGGCTCAGAGCCCATTTTCTCTCTGCATCACTTTCTCCTTATGCTCTCGTCTTTCCATGGACATTTTCATCGCACCTGTGACTTGGTTCTTTTAAGTACCGAGTGCTGTGGTGCCCACACCTTTTCAAATTAAAGCTTTCTCCGGCAACCCACTCCAGCATTCTTGCTTGGGAAATCCCATGGACAAAGGAGCCTGGTGGGCTACGGTCTGTATCTTCACAAGAGTCGGACACAACTTAACGACTAAACCAGCACCACAGCGTATGTACCCAGGCACAGTGTCGCCTCATCATCTTGACAGCTTGACTTCTGGTGTCTTAAAGGAGCTCCATAGTGTTCTGCATGCAGCTCTATACCTTTTCATTTTCTTGGACAGTACAGGAGGTCATCCTTTCCCAAGACCTTCCCCAGCACTTATTCGTAGATGTTTAAATGATAACCACTTTGACTGGTGGGAAATGATACCCTGTTACAAGATTCAATCGCTTCTCTTTAATCTTTTTAATTGATTTTATCTTTAATTGAAAGATAACTGCTGTGCAATATTGTGTTGGTTTCTGCCATCAGCTCAGTTCAGTTCAGTCGCTCAGTCGTGTCCAACTCTTTGCGACCCCATGAATTGCAGCACACCAGGCCTCCCTGTCCATCACCGACTCCCGGAGTTCACTCAGACTCAATCACCCATAGGTATACACGTGTCACCTCCCTCTTGAACCTCCCTCCCACCTCCCACTGCTCCCCACCCCTCCAGGTTGTTACAGATCCCCAGTTTGAGTACTCCTGACTCACACAGCAAATTCCCAGTTAGCCTCAGAGATTTTTGCCTGTTTCACTTTAACTCTGCAAATGCAGTATATGGTAAATGAATGAAGGTAGAAAAAAAAGGTCTTTGGTTTTTGATTAGTCCTTAAATGCCTCGACTTAGAAACTGACATACATATACCACCATCCAAACCTGGGAGCACTTGCAGGCAGAACAAAGGACCAAGAGGCAGCGAATTCTGTTGCCCATTCTGAGTAACAGCGCTGATGCTCTGCAGTCCTGGCACTGCTCTGCTCTCTTTGGGCCTCGGGGTCTCCCACAGTAAAGTGACTCTGTTGACAAGAGTTTTTCATACTTGACCACCACCCACAGCAAGAGATTGTTTTTCCTTTTTTTTTTTGGCCATACCACGTGAGTGGCAAGTGAAATTTCCTTGGTCAGGGATTGAACCTGTGCCCCTACAGTGGAAGGATGGAGTCTTAACTCCTACACCACCAGGGAAGTCCCAAGAAAATAATTTTTCATCATGACCTAGCACACATTTGCTTATATTTGAAACTCCATGAATATTCACCCTTTTGTGTAACACACGCTACTTCCTACTGTACTTTCTATTATGTATTAATTTATTAAGTGCCATGCCACCTCGTTTGGTCATTTCTTTAAAAAGATGTATTTATTTGGTTGCACCAGGTCTTAGCGGAGGCATGTGGGACCTAGTTCCCTGACCAGGGATCGAACCCAGGCCCCCGGCACCTAAAGTGCAGAGTCCCAGACACTGGGAAGTCCTTCCTTTGGTCATTTTATAGGATTCCCTCTGGGCAGCTGAGGGGGCTCGTGAGTGAGAAATATTCTTTTTAAGAACTTCAGAGGCTGCCACATCTAAGAGTGACAGTGCTCCGGTTTTCCTCAGGATACCTACCTAAGCTGTAGATGGAGACTTAACTGGCCTCTTAATTTATCCTTTCCTGTAAAAAAACTCATGACATCCTCTCCTTGAAGCAGAGAGTTGGTCTGGTTAATAGTGAGAAACTTTTCTCCTAATATTAACCTGGGAAAACTAGAAAACATCATCTCGTTTCTGTGGGCTGCACTGCAATGGGTACACGGTTCGGGCTGGCCCTGTGTCCTTCAAGAGCTGGAAAGCTTGGAGTGACTTAGGATTTTACAGCTTGACATATGCCGGGGCAGACAGGCAGTCTGTAAGCAAAACCAACAAGTACCCAGTCAAACACTTTGTTTGCACAGATGCAAAGGCATGGAAATTTATATGGCAAGGTCCGAATTCCAAAATTCGTTTTTTAATTAACACACCCAACCAAATGCATAAAACCTCACAAAATGAGTGTAGTGGAAATGTCTTCTTTTCTATTTTTAGACTGAAATATGGAGCCCGTAAAAGCGAGGCTGTCATGAATCTTCATGTTTGGGGATAAAGTGACTTATAACTGTGGGTGGTGGGGGGGCGGTAAGAAGTCTACACAAGCCACATCTAACAGTGGTAAACAGTTTTTATTCAGGCAATGAAACATGGAAAAAATATATTAGTAATCATTATAATAATTTCATTTGTGAGTATAACTTTTACAAATATTTACCTGACATATAAAAGGGAAATCACTTGTGCATATAAAATTTATGTTGATGATCATTCCACACAACACAATCCTGACAGCAGTAGTCAATGCAGCGTTAGATTCCTCCGGACGAGGCTCCTCACACACGTCATGGCACCCGTGGGAACACAGTGGAAGCAGATGTGCAATTAATTAACATTTACTTGTTGGCACATTAGTAAGTACACAGAGGTGTCTATTGGCAAAGACACACTTGCTACAGCAACACTGAAAAGTCTGCCACCTCTGAGAAGAAAGAGATGCCGGGACCCTGACTCACTGGGCGGGAGGGCAGAGCGCGAGGCTGAGGATACGAAACCTGCAGACCACCCTGCACTGGTGGGGGGTGGGGGCAGGCAGGGCGGGGGCGGGGGGGAAGGTGGGGGAGGGCTTCAGAGCTCACATTTTTATATGTCCCCTTGAAAATTATCCAGAGAGCATCACTTAATGGTGGGACAGGGAGATACTTTGTGGAGCACGTTTCAGATGCCGCTAAAAGGCAGAGGGGGAGAAAAGTGGCATTTTTATGATTCTAAAGTGATGAATGGGTACCGGGAAGGTTCAGGCCACACCTCAGCGCCATGCCTGGCCTTCGCCGCCTCAGTCAGAGTGCTGGATGGACGACTGCCATGGCCAGCATCGCCCGCCCCATCTCCATGGGACAACTATAACCAGAGGGTGTGTACAGATGTGTGTATATATATATATAGTAGCTGTAACCATATTATAGTTAATAAAGTCATTCCTTAGGAATCTTGTTAGTCCAAATCTAACTGCATGCGAAGAGGCACAGAAATGGGATTGCATTTGGATGAAAAAAACTATGAAAAGTGCAATCTTTAGTCTCCAGAATGCTAGCTCTGGGCACTAGGGAGGAAGTCTTCCCCGGAAAGTGTCATTTTTAGACCTTCCAGAGGAGATCCTTAGAGAGAGGGCTCTATTACGTCTATTCCTTTTTCTACATGGGAGACTCAAGGTTTGAGAGACAGACTGCTATCTTTAAGTCACTGGGATCTGGAAGCCAGTCAAACCTTTTTGTACAGAAGTCTCCTTGAAATACTTCTTCATGAAAAGCTTTGAAGAAGATGACCCTATAGACCTTTGGCTTGACATTCTGGGATTCCCAGACTGTTATTTGTTCTTTAATAAGGAAATAATAATCTGCCATCGTTTCAATTCTTCAGAATATATACATCTTTACTTTAAAATGCTTTGCCTGAATCACTGAATCCTTCCAATGTCTAGTTTCTCTCTCCCCAACAAGAGGATAAAATAAGAAACCACCCGAGTCTGAGAGCAAACTTGCACGGTCAACAAAACTACAAAGAACACCAGTCATGGACGATTCATGAGACAGCTATGAACTGCAGCAAAAGACCAAAAAGGGGAGAAAAAAAAGGGGGAGCTTTACGGATTCTACTCCACTAAAAAAGGACATGCTGGCTCATCTCCAGTTAGTGCACTCAGACTCGCCACACTCCTGATCCTCACAACTCGGTTTTGAGCTTCAGAGTCATCAAGTCCTCTGTTACCTGTCGGTACAATGACTGCTTCCCTCTGGCTGCACTGAGTCAGCCCAGGGATATCTGGGGCAGTTCACTCTCCCAGCTTATAACCAGTCAGGATGAATCCAGGACCCAGCTAAAAAGTGTCTAGGTACTTCTGTGAGAGTTGCAGAAAGGGTGGGATAGGAAGAAAGGGTAACTGGCTGGTAAGCAGATCTGACTTGAGCCATCCTCCAAAACAGAGTGAACCTTTCCTTGGACTCCATGCCACCTGGGAAGGCCGCCAGGTCCTCGGTGTTCTCACGGTCAGGCGCCTCAGCACTTCCTAATCTGGGCTGGGTCCGAGGACGCTAGAAGCCATGAGCAAAGTGGGCTTCTCATTGTTTTCAGGAGCATCTCCAAATAAAGTAAATGTCATGAGGTCTGTCAATGACTTAGCCAACCAAGTGACAGACTGAGGAGTCTGGTTACATTAGATCCTCCAGTTAAAACACTTTTAGGTAAAGACTAGCTACACTTTGGCAAACTCAAAAATTAAAAAACAAAACCAAAAAACAGCTCTGGATCAAAAGCCTCAAGCAGACCACTCACGCTCCCAAACCACTGTCCAGGCCTGCGGCTTTTTCTCATTTCCCTCTCATGTTTGTCACGGGGTGAATTACTGCCCAATTCACAAGTAATATGGCCCACGGGTGTTTTGAAGCAAAACTCTAGGCTGTATTCTTATTTCCCAGAGTAGGTCTCTTACCCTTATTTTTTAAAATAAACATACTTCATTCTGCTTAGTATATTCTCCTGATGTGACAGCTGTACACGCTACATTTTTCTTCCTGCAGGAGACTGTCCATCCACTAAATCAGAAGAAAGACGATTTCCTTGTAATGGCCACAGCAGAGTGGCCAGTGGCAAATGTTACTTAATGTGGGCTGTTTCGCTTTCCTTGCGCAGTGACTTTACTTGGTAGGGTCTAGTTTCTCAGGGGTCTCTTCCCAGCAGTGTGCTCAGGAAGGATTGTCATCACCTCTGTTTCAATACACAGCTACTTTTTTCTCTTTCTATGCAAAAAAGAAGCCTAAAAAAAGAGGACTGTGGGATTCTAATGGAGACTATGATAATAAGCCTTTCATGTGTCAAACAGAGCAATATGAAATAAGTAAGCATGGGTATGTCACCAAAACACAGCAGCAAAGAGGTTTAGCAACGTTTCTTTCTGCAAAACTGTGAAGCGAGTTTCTCCAGTCGTGAAGGGCTGGAAGAGGGTGCGGTCACACCTGAGGCGCCTGCTCCTGCAGGGCACAGGCTGCAGCAGGGCACTCACCTCACACCGAGGGGACTGCTTCCAGGGCCTGGATGATTGTCACATCACTTCTCCAAACACAGATCATTTCTGCTGTCCTGGTTTGTTGTTGCTTTTTTTTTTTCTTTTTTTGTACAAAATGTTAAGACAGTAGGCTTTAAAATACAGCCTAAGCACCAATTATGGGAAATGCAAAAACGGGGCTTCTGGCTTTAAAAGACATTACTGACCTCCCTGGGGCTAAAGATTGCACCACGTGAACAGTACATGGCTAAAGAAAAGGTCACCTTAAGAGAGCGAGGGAGGGTCTCCACGAGGCACACTTCACTGCTGAAGCTGGACCATGCAGTAGTTGTACAGGAAAAGTAACACAACTTACGTGCACTGGAGATAACATATGTCACCATGAAGACGCGCCGGGTGTTCAGGTTAAGACAAAAGAGCGCTTTAAGACGCCTGCATGGATTTGGTTTTGCCTATTGAACGGGAGGGGGTTCACACAGGACACTTCCATTTGGGAGTAAGGTTCCCCGCCACTCTGAATGGAGTCCAGGAACAGCTTGAGGAATTTGGTTTCGTGAGTAGGGGTCTGCTCCCTCCACCAGTATTCAAATGACTGTGGTCTAAAAATACTCAAAATGCACTGATTTGGGGAGTGGCTCATGTGATTTTCCTGCCCGTTTGGTTGAAAATTCTAAATTCTACTATCTTTCAGCTTGAAAGGATTTTTTGGGGGGGGGCGGCGGGTAGCCTTTGGGGAAAAAAATCTGAAGAATAATTCATCACACTTGCAAAAATCCAACTGCTGCTTTACCTTACAGTTGCTAATGGGGTTCATTCAAGAAGGTTGTCTAAACCTTTTATAAGCAGATTTCCTTTGCATATTTCAAACAGAAAGACAAGAGAGAGCAAATGTAGCAACAAACTGAAGTAGAGGGGACTGATGGCTCTAGGACAGACTTGCGAACCCCAGTTGTGAGGGAACAAAGTAGATCCCCTGGGTCTGAGAACTAACCCCAGAGGGGCGGCGGCCCCCAGGCTGAGCGCCATCCAGACATGGGGGGGACAGGATGCTGTGGCTGAGAGTGTCCCCCACGTGACACCTGAGTCTGAGGTTACGAGCCATGCCACACATGGAGTCTGCAGGCTTCACCTCTTCAACCCCTCACATTCTGCAATCGGCATTTTGAGCCAGGACTTTGTTTTCAAATAAGGTTTTATGGTTTATGGGAATATGCCTTTCTGTAGAGAAGTTCTTATTTGACTATGCTCCTGGGGGGTGGGGGGAACAAACCAGCATCATGTATAAATATGCACGTATGTGTATGAGAGTGAATGTGTCTATAAATAGGTACTCAACTGGAAGTAACAATAGGCCAAATCATCTCCTCAAATAAAACACTAATATTAAAAATTAAATGTAAAAGATGTAATAAATAAACTTAAAAATATCAGGTGGACAGGATATGGTCCCAAGTAATAGCCATCAAATCATAAACTGAACGCACCTGGGCAAAGTAAAGACGACTTTAAAATGAACCAAAGATAGAGAATCCTGCCCAGAGCCCATCAACAGGATGGTCGGGCCACTCTTTCCACGTCTGCGTGATGAATCCTCCAGCGTTTTCTCGGGGCGGGCGTGTCGGCAGCAAAGCGGGACAGGCAGCAGTAGGCATGTGCTTTCATAAAGTTTTTTTTTCTCTGCAAAGGGGCAATTATTCCTGGATAAGGCAAGATAATTGTGGTCACGAGAGAAGCAGCCGAATGCAGATCTGCTGAGCTTACAGGGGAAACTCAGTCCGTCTTTCCCAGCTTGGCAATCAGCTCGTCGCAGATTTTCGTCAGTTCTTCGATTTCTTGGTTCTGAAAAATAAACAATGGGATGATGCACTGTGTGTCCCAAGATGAAAGGACTGTGGTGAAGTCGTCCTTAGACTGCCCATGCCCTCTCTAGGCACCTGACTCGATGGTTCTTCACTGCTCTGCATCAGAAACCCTTCTAAAGAAAGCTTTTTGCTAGTCGCCTCAGCTGTGTCCAACTTCTTGTGATGCCATGGACTGTAGCCTGTCAGGCACCTCTGTCCACGGGGACTCTCCAGGCAAGAATACTGGACTGCGTTGGCACTCCCTTCCTCAGGGGATCTTCCTGACCCAGGGATCAAATCCCAGTCTCCCGCATTGCAAGCGGTTTCTTTACTGTCTGAGCCATCTGGGAAGCCCTTTAAAGAAGGGAAGGCTCTATACCTTCTCTCCTAGGAGATGATCATGTGTTTGCCAAGTTCTGCTCAGACTGAGTAAGGGGCGAGTATAATGACTGGCCCTCTAAAGTTTGTTTCTCAAATTTCCTTGCTATCACGAGAATTACTTGGGGGTATTTGTTAGAAATGCCAGATATCTGGGCCTCACTTGCTCCATCAGCATCTCCAGGGACCTGGGATTCTGGAGGCTAAGAACGCCAAGGGCCACCTTCTCTGGGGTTATCAGATTCCCCAATAAAACCCCTGCCCTGGTGGAACAGATGCCACAGGCCTGAAAACATGTTTGGAAACACAGTAACAAAAACAGAAGAGGTACAAGGAATGAAGTCTAAGAATCACTGGGCAGCATGGTTTTTGCTTATGTAGCAGGTTCTAATGGAGGAGGCGATGGCACCCCACTCCAGTATTCTTGCCTGGAAAATCCCATGGACAGAGGAGCCTGGAAGGCTGCAGTGCATGGGGTCTTGAAGAGTCGGACACGACTTCACTTTCACTTTTCACTTTCCTGCACTGGAGAAGAAAATGGCAACCCACTCCGGTGTTCTTGCCTGGAGAATCCCAGGGAAGGGGAGCCTGGTGGGCTGCCGTCTATGGGATTGCACAGAGCCGGACATGACTGAAGCGACTTAGCAACGACGACAACAGCAGTTTCTAGACCGTGGCACTGCTGACATCGGGGCAAGAGGGTCTTGATTCTGTGGTGTCCTGTGCACCTTGGGGTGTTTGGCAGCATCTCTGGCCTCTACCCACAAGATGCCCATAGCATCTCCCAGTCCAGACAACCACATACACCTCCAGATTTTGCCTAATGGCTCCTGGAGGGCAAAACTGCAATGAAGTGGGACAATAGCTTCATGTGTTACAGAAAAAAAAAGAAAAAAGGCAGCCTCGGAGCCTAAGCCTTGGGTCCACCGAGCTTCCGTGAACGCAACTTTCCCTCTGCCCCCTCTGTGGGTAGGTCCCACTCACGCTCCCCTCCTTTGTCTCCACTCGAGTCAGTGGACTGAAGTGTCTGAGCAGAGACAAGGTTCCTTCATCCAGACCCAAGATGAGGAGGAAAACCAAAGGTCTCCTGGGCATGACATCCCACCCCTCGTACCTTCTGCTGAAGGGCCCTCTCCAAGGACTCCACCTTCATCTGTTCCTTCCGGAGCCCTGCGTGGAGAGCCGCGCTCTCAGCCTTGGCTTTTGTTCGAACCTGAGCAATCTCCTCATTGGCTCTGTTATGGAAGGAAGGGATAAAAAACACACGGTTTGTCATTGGTCATGGCACAAGAGCCAGGATGCTAACAGCTGCCATCTGTGACACAGGACTAAGTCAGCTGACTTCACCATAGAGGGAAGACAGGCATCAGTGAGCTACAGGATTCAATTTTAACTTATAAAAATTTAATTACACATAACCGCTAAGGAGATTTCCCTGGTGCAAACTACTGGCAGAATTCATCTTAAGGCACATGGTGCCCTTCAAAATTCACATGCCACCCAGAAGTGGAATCACAGGCCAGTTTCTACAACAACCTTAGATTTTTCTTAAAACCCAGGACAACAGTAAGCAAGATCTTTGTG
Organism: Oryx dammah; assembly: GCF_014754425.2. Classification (NCBI taxonomy): domain Eukaryota; kingdom Metazoa; phylum Chordata; class Mammalia; order Artiodactyla; family Bovidae; genus Oryx; species Oryx dammah. The sequence continues at coordinate 32,664,516 of NW_024070191.1, read as the reverse complement.
GATTAACAGCTAACAAACCAGGATACTAACTGGTGGCATCTATGAAACACAGACCTACAGGTAACTTTACTGAAGAGATGCAAAAGGAAAATTTAAATACCACAGATGTCATTTGAGAAACAGTTAATTGATGAAAAGATGCTAAAAACTCACTGTAATTGGAGGTGTGCAAATTAAAACGATAAACTTTTAAAATGTATCAGCTTGGCAGAAATTAGCCAGGATGATCTTGGCCTGTGTTGGCCAAGATGCAAGGTAACTGGCTCGGGTGCTGACGGGCCAAGAAAACCCACACAGCCCTCTCTGTGGATGTGGTGTGGTGGGAACTACCGCATGCCTCCGGCCCAATGAGTCCATCCTAGCAATCTCCCGAGGAGCACACTCCCCAGCACCACGCTGAGGGCACAGGGTGTTCACTGCCGCACTGTCTGCAACAGGAAAAGGGTGAAATGCCTATCCACTAAAGGCATGAAATAGTCTACAAACTAATAATTAGATTGAGCAATATGTTCTAATGTGACAAAAAAGGGCCATAATATATGATTACATGAAAATAGAAACCTATATAATACTGTATTATTTTTTTAAAAAAAGCCCAAAGCCATTGGGTAGTATTTGTAAAGGCTCATAGAAAAGATTAGAAAGATGCAAAATAAACCTTTAATACCAATACCTCTGAGGGTGGGGAGGGAAAAGGGGAACTTACAAGGCTTTACAAACAGGAAGGTGGCAGAATGTACAAGGATGTATTACTCTTTAGTTAAAAAAGAGAGTTGGGTACATCCTTCATAGATCCTTTATTCCCCAAGATAAATTGTAAATGCATCAGACTTAAGCATAAAAAAATTAAGCCTTATTTAATAACCTATAATGGAAAAGAATCTGAAAAAGAATATACATATATATAACTGAAACTAACACAACATTGTAAATCAACTATACTTCAACTGAAGTCAAAACAAATTTTAAACAACAAAAAGAAAACTAAGCCATTAAAAGTACCGGAAGGCAAACAGGGGAAAATGTTTTACATTGAGCAGGATGAAGATCTTTGTCACTATGACAGAAGATCTCATAGCTATAAAATAAATGATTGAGAAATTACATTATATGAAAGTAAAATTTTGCATATCTAACACTATGGGCAGAGCCAAAAGGTAACAAACTAGAAAAATTATTCACAACTCATATCACAACGGGCTGCAATATATTTCTATTTAAAATACATAAGCTGACACTAGAAAACCAGGCAAAGAAGAGACACTCACGGAGAAGCAAACACACGTCTGCTGCTGCTGCTCAGTTGCGTCAGTCGAGCCCGACTCTGTGCAACCCCACAGACGGCAGCCCACCAGGCTCCCCCGTCCCTGGCATTCTCCAGGCAAGAACACTGGAGTGGGTTGCCATTTCCTTCTCCAATGCAGGAAAGCAAAGTTGCTCAGTCGTGTCCGACTCTTCCCAACCCCATGGACTGCAGCCTACCAGGCTCCTCCGCCCATGGGATTTTCCAGGCAAGAGTATGGAGTGGGTTGCCATTGCCTAAATATATGTATGCTGCTGCTGCTGCTAAAATGTGTTCAATTTCACTCATAAAATACATATAAATCAAAACTACATTGAATGAAAGAAATCCTGTGTTGCTTGCCGAAATAAAAGAAAAAACTCAACTAAATTGAAATAACCATCTTTCACTGGTTAGATGTATCGAAAACCTGAATCCTGATCTGTTGGTGAAGCTGTATGAGATAAGAGCTGCTTTCACACTGCAGGGTTGTAAAGTAATAAAAGTCTAACGAGGGCAACTGGACAATATGATCACAATTATAAATCCATAAATCCCTTTGCCCAGCAGTTCACATATAGGGATCTCACCTGCCTCCCAGACGGTAATCGTCTGAGGTTACTTACTTTACTGCAGCACTGTTTGTAGCAGGAGGTGCTGAATAACCTAAGTGTCCAACAGGCAGGACTGGTTAAGTAAAGGATACATTCCGACAACGGAACACCAGATTAAAAAATAAATAAATAAAGAGGCTCTTCATGGGTTGACACAGAAAGATTTCCAAAATAAACTGCTGAGTGAAAAAAAGTGAGTACGCTACCACCTGTATATTAAAAAAAAAGGAGAGTCTCATCACATTTAAAAAAAAAAAAAAAAAGGACTGTGACAGCCTGAGCCAGCTCGATGGTGGTGCAAAGCTAAGGGCATCACATCAGCACTGCACACCTCAGCCTTCCACGCCGCCGCTCACTGCCCAGTGCAGCTGGGTGGGGGACAAGGAGGGGAGCATGTCTGAAAGGGTAAAAGGATGGTGATTTCCTGGGGTGAGGGAAGAGGAGGGAACTCCGCAGGGGGAGGACAAGGTGGGAGGGAGAGACTGTATCATTTTATTCTTTTAAAAAAATTTTCATTTTATATCGAGGTACAGCTGATTAACAATGTTGCGGCAGTTTCAGGTGGACAGCAAAAGGGACTCAGCCATACTGCATCCATTCTCCCAAACGCCCCTCCCATCCAGGCTGCCCCAAAACTTTGAGCAGAGTTCCCTGTGCAGTAGAGTAGGTCCCTGTTGGGTATCCGTTTTAAATAGTCATGTGTACACATCCATCCCAAACTCCCTAACTATCCCTTCCCCTCACCCTTACCCCAGTGACCGTAAGTTTGTTCTCTAACTCTGTGAGTCTCTTTCTGTTTTGCAAGTAAGTTCATCTGTATCATTTCTTTTTAGATTCCACACATAACGGATGTCATATGATATTCCTCCTTCTCTGTCTGATTTACTTTACTCAGTATCCTCTTTGTTCTTTTTAACGTTTGAACTAGAGGAAGATTTCACCTATTCAAAAAAAAAAAAAAAAAAAGAAATGAGGTGATTTACAAAACAGAACCAGACTCACAGACTTAGAGAATGAACTTCTGGTCACCAGGGAGGAAGGGCGGAGCGGGAGGGACAGACTGGGAGTGTGGGACTAACAGGTACACAGTACTTTATTTAAAATAAAACGCCTTTCCAGAAAAACAAAATGAAAAAAAAAGCACACACACACAAATGCAAACCAGTAATTCTTTTTTTTCTCTCCTGTGTCAGTCGTCCTGCACAATAGGAAAAATGGAATTCTTCCACACAGGCTCTTACTTGTCTAGTTTTTCCTCGGCATGGATCTTCAGGGCCTGATACCTTTGCTCTTCTTGTTTAACTCTGGCTAAGTAATCCTGAGCACATTTTTTCAAGGCTTCTTCATTCTGTTACCAAGTGACAATATAAAAGGAAAGAAACAGGTCATTTTGTTTCTTTTCTACTAGTAACCTGCCATGTGTCAAGAGCTTTCCTTTTTTAAAACATGAGAAAACCTAATTACTTTCAGGTGCCTTCAAATAAGATTCCATGGTACTTTGAAAAAGGCACAAATAATTCCCACTGAGGAAACTGTAGATAACAGCACGCAGTAACTTTCAAATCAGATAGTGAGTTCTGACACACCTGCTTCAGGAAGTGTGCACACGTGTGTTAAGTCGCTTCAGTCATATCTGACTGTGTGTGGTCCTGTGGACTGTAGCCCGCCAGGCTCCTCTGTCCACGGCATTCTCCAGGCAAGAACACTGGAGTGGGTTGCCATGCCCTTTCTCCAGGGGATCTTTCCCACCCAGGGATCGAACCTTCATCTCTTATGTCTCCTGCACAGGCGGGCAGGTTCTTTTCCAGTAGCACCACCTGGCTTTAGGAAGGCCAAAGTTATTCAAAACTGAAGGGTAGGACTTCCCTGGTGGCGCAGGGGATAAGAATCTACCTGCCAGTGCCGGGGACATGGGTTCGATTCCAGGTTGGGGAAAATTCTGCATGCCGGGAGCAACTGAGCCCGTGGGCCACAGCCTCTGAGCCCGAGGGCAGCAGCTGCTGGAGCCCACACGCCTACCGCCCGAGCTCCACAGGAAGAGAAGCCGGAGCGCTGCAGCCAAGGGTGGCCTGCCGCACTTAGAGAAGGCTCGAGCAAAGCGACGGAAACTTCGGCAGCCAAAAACAAACAAAAACCTGAAGGGCAATCTGATTCCTGTTTTGGACATACTGGACGGTCATTTTTATTTTAATATGAAAAAAAGAATGCTCCCTGCTGTAAGTGTGTCTTTAGTGATAGTGAGTGACCAAATTAAGTCAATATGTCCACTTACACCTGTATTTGAAACCTCATACTTCCTTCTTTGATACTTTCGGCTTGAATTTTTCAGTGCTATGGCTTGACTCCCTTTTACTTTTGATAAATTGGTGAATGATCAAAAAGAACATTTCTAGAACTCTCCTAAGGTCTGAGGGCCCCAGGTTCTTACACGCTGTGCCACACTCTGGTAGTGTCCAGGGCTTGTTGCCCTGACTGAGGAGAGGAAGGATTCAGACATGCTGCCCAGGGTCCCTGATTCCGTTTCTGGGCCACCCACACTTTGGGCACATGGGTTTGACGACCCATCAGCAAGAAGACACGCCATCGAGGACACAGAAGGCAAAGGACAGGTACCTTCTTGAACCCTTCCAGGACGCCCTTCAGGTTCTCGTATCTCCTGAACAGGTCGGAGAGGGACCTTTCCACCGAGTTGAGGTCAGCCAGGGCCTGCTCCTTCTCCATGGTCAGCTGCTGGAAGCTCTTCTGAGAGCTCATGCTTGTCCTCTGTTCATCTTCTGTGAGTCACAGAGAACACACATTCACTCAACAGACAGTCCACAGCTGCCCTCCTGAGCTGCGAGGCACTACTCTGGGTGGGTGGAGGGGAACCCAGCAAGGAAGGTGACCAGTTTCTGCCCTCAAGGTCTGACACTCTGGTGGGGGAAACAGGCAACAGGTGATGGGGAAAAGAACAAAGCAGGGCAAGCAGGTGGGGTGCCTTTATACCAAATGGCCTCTGTCAGAGGAGAGATGCAAGCAGAGACCCAGAGGAGCCGAGGGCAGGAGCCAGGCAGCTCCTAGGTGTCAGGTGGCGTGGATGGCATAAATTATCATCTCAGCACTTCGGTTAATGCAGAGAGACCTGAAGTGACTTGGGGACAGTCCTTACAACAGCGGCTACAAGAGGTTCTAAATTCAATGCAGGAGGATGAAGCGCTATCCTTTCTAAAGGCCTTGATGGGTCTGACGCAGGGAAAGCGGGACCTGCAGTGGAGTGAGGCCCAGAGACGTCCCACCAGAGGGGGCGGGGAGGAAGGATGTGGAGAGGGCCGCCCACCCTGGTGTTGGAAGTTTCAATCTCTACAAGGAATCTAATCTTAATGGAGCCTCAGTATTTGCAGATTCTGTATTTGTGAATTCGCCTGCTTGCTGTAATTTCCATGTCGCCTCCAAGTCAAGACATGCAGGGGGTTCCTGGCCATTCAGGGGCACGTGTCGGGTGGAAGAGAACTGAGGTGACCTGCTGAGCACATTCTCGCCTAAGGCTGGACCAGGAGATGCTCTGCCATATTGCATACTGCCAACAAGGGCCCTATTTAGTCTACTTCGGGCCTTATTTTTGCACTTTTGTGCTTCCTGTTGGGGAATTTTAAATGGGCCCCAAGCCTGGCACTGTGGAGCTGTCTTGTGTCTTAAAAGCTACAAGGTTGGAGGTGTCTTGGGGGAAAACACATGTGAGATGAGCTTCGTCCAGGCATGAGCTTAGTATTAATGAAACGACAATACACCTTAAATAAGGTTATGTATTGACAAAACTGTTGTGACCACAGGCTCATAGGCACCTGCTTTGCCTTTCTGAGGATCAATGGGTTAGAATTGCCTAATTCAGTGTTTGTGGCAATTTTATAAAAACAAGAACTGCATATAATGAGACTCAACTGTATCTCAGGCATGAACAAACTGAGATTTATATCATGATTTGAAAATCGTCTTTGGATCCTGAGGTTCATATTCTAGAGAAAAATTTCCTTACCAATCATTTGGGCAATGGTCTTCTCATACTCAGCCACAATTTTCCTTAAACAAACAGACAAGAAGTCTTATCAGAAGAGAATATCCAGACAAGGGAAGTCGCACAAATGCTGCTGTAAACAATGAAACACAGTAACATGCACTGACAATCCTACGTAACCCAGCCACCTGCTTTGGGGTGCCCCCCTGCTTTTTAAATATTTAATATAAGATTTGTTAATGCTCAGAAAGGCTTTTCTCAAGGTTCTGTTTAACAAGGCTTGCATTTTATTTGGGCTTCCCTGATAGGTCAGTTGGTAAAGAATCCGCCGAAACAACTGCCTTCATTTTTCTTTGCACCTTTGTGAATGACGCCAAGGTAGTCCATGAATTCTGCTTAGAGAAGTGACTCTTACAAAATGAGTTAATGATCTCCTGGGGGCTCCTCCTAAGAGGCCTGATCTGAGTTCAGGCTTTCCTGGCCCCAATCCACCCTTATAGGCAGTGGGTCCCATGATTCAGATCCAGGTTTTTTTTTTTATTGTCCTAATTACAGAAGCATTTTAGTTATTCAAAGTTATTTAAAGATCACCCTGTCCTGTTCATGCAGGAAAAGTGCAGTCTCTCCTGACCCTCCAGTGGTGGGTGCCCCTCCCTGAGACCCCTGGTGAGAAGAACTCCAGTCCTCACTCTGACCAGGCATCCAAGTTCTCATGAAGGCAGCGGAAAGCTCGCTGAGATCAGGGGCTGTGCCTTCCTCCCCAGCAAGCCGGCACAGGGACCCAGCAAGCACTCGAAACACCAAATAATACAAGAGCCACAAACTAGAGTGGACCCATTTAAAATGTTTCATCCAAGTGCCCACTGAACAGTCTGTAAATTATTTATGCCCCCCACTCTTTGATGCCATTTTTAGTTATTTCACAGCTCCTAAATGTAGGAATGAATAGTAAAAGTAAAGAGATTCCAAGTTAGAGTCAGTCAGCTTTGTTTCCTGTTAAAATGCTTTTTACATTCTATCTCGTGGCTATGAAATTTGAAGCTACCATGTATAGTTTGTTTTAGAAAAGGATTATGGATCGTAATGCCTCCATAACTGAAGATGTCAATAAATCTTATTACTCTGTGTTTTGAATGGGTATTTTTGCACAAATTTGTCTTTTCAAAAGACAGGGATTCTGTGGGTTCTGCTTACTTGTCATTTTCTGAACAACCCAAAATAAACTATCACATTTGAATATAGTAACTGGTCAGCAATCCTCAGGAAATGACCTTACCCATCACAAGTTAAGGTGCAAACAGCAAAACCCTCAAGTTCTCAAGAGCTGGGTCTATGTAAGCAAGTACTGTCATCACTTCCTTTGCACTAAATCTAATAATACATAAAGGTACCCACCCCTCCCTCAAACCTCCAGTCTAACCTCATCTCCAAGACTTCTTGTCGGGTTTCTTCGTATTTCTTCTTCCACTCATTTGCTTCAATCTCTTTAGTGATTATCTAGATTATAATGCAGACAAAGCTTAGTTTTACTGGCTCTGTCTCTCTACAGTTTGAATTCAAGACTAGAGCCTGAAAACAACACACAGCCAATGTTCATCCCAAGATATTCTACATTAGGAATAAAAAACCTCAACCTCTGTGTGTACTGCACACAGACACTGGGGAAATGTCAGCCACATAAGGATGCTGGAACGCGGTCACCAGGATGAAGGAGAGGAGAACCTCTCTCAGGAAAGCCCCAGGTGGGAATTACCATCTCTGTAAACTCCATGTTAGTCCAGGGTCTGGCTCTCGGCCTAGAACCCTGCTGGGTCAGGACGCCAACAGCTGAGCCACTGGTCTGGCAGACTCCTCTTAAAGGTAAGACGCCAGAACCCCACTTTATTAGTAATTAGGCTGAGACATGAAACCGTCACAGGATCAGAGCAGGGGGAGCTGGCCTGGCCAGGCAGTCTCTTTCTGCAGAGATTTCAGATTGAGTCAGAATAGGGCCCAGAAGGTCAGTGCCTCCAGGCAGAGGCATCCAACTCACAGTGGGCAAGATCCTGCTTGTTAGACCAAGACCCATATCCTACATTTGGGAGGCCCATGCTAGCTGGAAAGAAACACTCTAGATTCACGGTCTCAAATGGCTCTTCCCCTGCACAGGGCTCAGATGGGAATCTACTGTTCTCCTGTGATTATACTTCCCTGTGCTTCTTTCTAATTGGTACAATCTTTATTTTGGTGCCATGAAGCAGGATTTTAAGAACCAGAAGCCAGCCTCTCTGCTTCAGGGAGGAAGCAGGCACATCTCTGTTTTTTGGGCCACTCTGTACGGCATATAGGACCTTTTCTTAGATCCCCCTGCAGGGGGGGAAAGTCTTAACCACTGGACCACCAGGGAAGTCCTAGCATATCTTTGCTCGTAGTTATCTCATAATTGTAACTCTCAGAAGAAAAAAGACACTTTTCTCATTTACAAGACTTTGTGGAGCCTCCTGACCACAGCGTTCTGACAACAGGACTAACTGACACCACTAATTACCAAAGTTATTGCTCTGTTTTAAAGGTTTGAAAGACCTAGGTCAGCGGTACTTAATTAACCATTTTCATCACATTATAAAAATAAAATCACTACACCAAGGGAATTACCTTCTTTTAAAAAAGTGGAAGAAATCCAAGAAACATATAAACCAAACATATCAAACACAGCACAGAGGTGTAAGGGGAGGGTGGAGACGAATTAAGGGTATGTAACAAGTGTCTATTTTCCAGATCACCCAGGAAAGGCCCAGCAGTGATCTATTTCAAACAGAAGATGTTCAATAAACACAACAGAGGAAGTTGAGAGTTAATTAGCAATTTTATATTCCTACAAGTCTAGAATTTGAGGAACTTTTAGGCATGAGCCTATATCCTCTGTAAAACAAAGGGGTGCTGACTTAGTTACGTATGTGGGTAAAGTTGGGAAAATTGGGTACTTAAAACTTCAAGGATAAGCGATAAAGAAGTGTCCTGAAGTTCTCAAGGACACTTCCAAGCGTCAGCTTTGCCCCTTGGACACCAGAAGGCCAGGACTCCAGCTCCAAAGGGTTGTTTTACAGGGAGCCCTTTATATGAGCTCTCCAGCTGGGGAGCAAGAACTCAAGCCAGCAGAGATGGAACCTCCCCAACTGGCACACAGGCTTGACAAAGAAATGAGCAACAGACGACGCGGCGGGGAAGCCTTCACCTCTTCCCTTATCAGGGTGAGCACAGCGGTCTTATCTGATTCGCTTAGGCAGATGCCGTCCAGGGGGCTCTCCACCCCACAGGCCACGGACACAGGGGTCTTCTCCACCGGGGATTCCAGCAGTGCCTGTTGGGGGAGTGGGCGCAGGTTAAGACGTATGGGCCTCGGCTGCTTAACCCCAAATACCCTTCCGTGACTTCCTCCTGATGAGAACGATCACATCCTTTAAAAACAGGTTGGAAGCGGGGCAGGAACCAGCAGGGAGAAAGCTTAAAAACAAAACAACAAATCTAGCTAGAGTACAGTCTAAAGGAAAAACCATTCTTAAAGAATGACCTTATGGTTGTGAGTGGGGGGAGGGGGAAGAACAGGGGAAAGGGATGGTTAGGGGGTTGGGGATGGACAGGTACACACTGCTGTATTTAAAAACAGATGACCAACAAGAAGGACCTGCTGTATACAGCACAGGGAACTCTGCTCAATGTTATGTTGCAGCCTGGATGGGAGGGCGGTTTGAGGGAGAATCTGTGTGTTAAGTTGCTCAGTTGTATCTGACTTTTTGCAACCCTGGGGACTGTAGCCCTCCAGGCTCCTCTGTCCGTGGGATTCTCCAGGCAAGAACACTGGAGTGGGTTGCCATGCCCTCCTCCAGGGCATCTTCCTGACCCAGGGATCAAACCCGAGTCTCCTTCGTCCCCTGCACTGGCAGACGGATTCTTTTACTTCTGAGCCAGGGGGAGCCCTTGGGGGAGACTGGATACATGTGCATGTATGGCTGAGTCCCTTTGCTTTGCACCTGGAACTATCACAACAGTTTTAACTGGCTATGCCCCAATACAAAAATAAAAAGTAAAAAATTTTTTTAAAAGGGAAAAACATTCTAATGAGTATCAGGCAGGTCTTAGATTCTCTTTTAACAGGTGACTTAGAGAAGTTTTCTCATTCAAAAAGGAGAAAGTGTAATTATCTCAGAGGTCAGTCACCAGACAGTCATGTGCAGAAGAGAGAAAAACACCCGCTGTTAATATCCTGTGAACCTGGGGGTCTCGGGATGACGTGGTCCATGGAAATAAATTTCAAGACGAGCGTCAACCTTTTTACATACTGCCTTCTGTGTACTATGCTTTAGCGACTTTGGATGGAAATGTGACTTTCAGGCCTAGGCAGGCACATATGGCGAAGGTAAGTGAACGCCGACGCCCCGGGGTCGTTGGGAAGGGCAGAGGCCCCGAGGACTGGCATGCGGATCCAGCGGTGCCGTCAGGGGCACAGGCGTCAGGGTCTGGGCTGCAGTTCCTCATTTCGGGCCTTCCTGCCAGAGTTTTTAGCTCCTTTGGTGAATATGTCACCTTCTGAGGTGCCAGCCTGATTTTTTACCATAAACGTGTTCCCGGGAGCCACGTGCGGTTAGGATTTTGTTTTTCACAGGAATGTGGGCTCTGTACCACCTTTCTTCCTAAAAAGCATTTTTGAGGGTTATTTCCCCCCACCTATGTTAACTTTTTGTATAAATGGAGAAAAATCTGATCCAGTAACACCCAAAATGCCAGTCAAAGTGACCTGGGAATCTTTTTTTTTTTTTTAATTATTAGAATTAGGGTTAGGATTCTGGAATAATCTTAATAATCTAAAATGTCAGTATGACTGACCAATTACTGATTATAATCAATCTGGTTCTCTGGTGTCTTGTTTGAATCAAATTTGAATAGGAGATCCAAGGTCAACTTAGACCAGGGGGTTGTAAACTTTTCAAGGTCATTATGGACTCACCCTCACTTTAGAAAACATTCAGACACTCATTCTCACTCTAGCAAACACCTGGACACACACACACCGTTTCTGCATACAGCTTCACAGCCCTCAGCCGAGGGCCTAACACAGAAATCTGGGGCTGAGGCCACAGATACGGGAAACGCAAAAGCCAGAGGCTGGCAGGGCCCATTCCAGCAGCATGTGGGGGAGGGCAGCCCACCACCTGACAGAAGCCCGAGGTCCCCCAGAAACACTCTTATCTTGGGAGAGACCCGTCACCAGAGCCAGAAGGCATTTGCGGTCGGCAATCTCTAACAAAACAGCCCCCAGTGACCCCAGCTCCTGTATGGGTTCTCATGCAGCCTCCCACCACCCTGAGTTAGGCTGGACCCAGTGACACCTGTGTAAAAACAGAAGATGGTAAACGTCACGGAGTGTCACTGGTTTACAAACAGGCTTCAGGCTGTGAGAAGGTCTACGGAGAAGCCATGTGGGGAGGTTCTGCCTGGTGAGAGGGTCTGGAAGCGGATCCACCCCAATCGAGCCCGGAGGTGACCACAGCTGGTGACAGACCCTGAGTCAGAGGCACCCAGCCCAGCCACCCCAGGATTCCTGACCCCAAAATGAGGAGATTGAGAGTGTGTCACTTGATCACTAGCACACTGCACATCTGAGTCAGCCCCTTACCTCTTGTGCCACGCACTCCTCATCAAGAAACCTCCCCTTGGGGCCTTCCCTGGTAGGTCCAATGGTTAAGAATATACCTTGCAATGCTGGGGACTCAGGTTTGGTCCCTGGTCAGGGAACTAAGATCCCACATACCATGGATCAACTAAGCCTTCAAGCTGCAACTACTGAGCCCTCCAGCCACAGCTAGAGTCCAAGCACCGAGATGAAAGATCCCACATGACACAACTAAGGCCCGATGCAGCAAAAAAACAAAACAAAACAAAAACTAAACGAAGAAATCTCCCCGCAGCAGCCTCGCTTCCCCTGTGTAACTCGCCTACTAGGTACTGCCCACACTTTTGGTTCATCTTGTTACACTGCTGACTTTAAATTAATACATTTTATATCAGTCTTTTGTCTTTCATTACTTTAACTGAGTCAAGTCAACTCTGGGAAACTGGCCCCCTGTGCCTTCCATGACCCTCATGTTAGCAAGAATTTGGGAAATAAGCCAAGTTTTCTTGGTAGGGAAAATACTTGTCTCTTCTGGAGTTCTGCACCTCAGTCATCTGCGAGGGGATAAATGAACTCAGCCTGCTTGCTTGTTTAACGACTTCTCTCTAAACAGATGAGGTATCTGGAAGGGGCAGCACTCTGTGCTGGAAGATCAGACAGACCTTAGACGGGAGTGAACACACCCAGAGGCGTGGGCTCTCCCTGGCCACCCCTGCTGCCTGGCCACATGCCACAAGCCTAGGGCCTCAAAATGCAATGGCTCTTATGAGGAATTTATAGCTGTGGCCTATTTTAGCTGCCTTTCCTGGTCCTCTAGGATTTATTTAGCTTTTTTACATTCCTCAGTCCTTCATAATGTTTCTCAAACAACACAGAAAGCCTACAGAATCTACCATCATCAGAAACTGGCCCGGCCATCTCCTCCAGGCTGGGCAACCTAGTATGTGTTTAATGAAGATGTTAAACCAATCAGATCACTTATCACTGACATCCTTCTGAGAGGGTCCTGCTTCACATCTCCTAGTCCTTAACCCCGTCCCACAAAGCACCTACCCTGAGGGTCCATGAAGACCTGTCTACAGACAGTGGGGCCCAGGGATGTCTTGGCTGCAAGCTGACAGTGAGCACAGATGCTACAAAGCAGTTCTCTGTACTTGTCCTGGCGATGGTAGAATCTGGGTTCCTCATCTGTCAGGCTCATCCCATTTGTCCTTGAACCTGTCAGAGCAGGGGCCCCCCGCCCCCACCACTTCTAACAGAGACACACTGTGAGCTCAACGTTTGAGAAGTTTAAGGTTTCTCTGAAAAAAATAATAAACTCAATCCTAAGTGAGAGATGCTGCAGACCAGCTGCTGAGAAGTGAGACAACTGTCCTCTGGCCTGAGTAATTTCACCCTGGCCGTTCCCCAGAGCTGGATGGAGGATGCAACAGGAACGCCCTTCGGAGCAACACCCAGAGGCTCACAAAGGCAAAGGCTAGACTGAACAGGTTTCTCTCTTCTTCCTAAGTAACTGACCTCTGTTGCTGTGAGCAGGCGTCCTCAAGCTGCAGTGAGTGGGGACTGCTCTTCGTTGCAAAGCACAGGCCTCTCACTGCAGTGACTTTTCTTGATGCGGAGCATGGGCTCTAGGAGTGGGGGCTCAGTAGTGTGGCACACGGGCTTCGTTGCTCCGGGGGGAATTCTTTTTTTGTATATGAGCTGCCGAAGCGAGCGCCTGGGTAGATTCTTAACCACTGGACCGCCAGGGAAGCCCTGAGCCGGTTTCTCATGTGGCGTTTTAAATATCACAAGTTCTTTATGCAGTGTTTGTTCAACATTCTAAGCAGAAATTAATTTCAGCCAGTTCAACTGGGATTACCATTCAAAAATCATGACCCAGGATGTGCTCTTTGCAGGGGGCGCTGCAGAGAAACCCCCTCAAATCCCAGAGGAGTGCTTCTGTCGAGAAACAACTGTCCTTTGTGACGTCCCCGATCCCTGTGTGCATGTCCTCCTCCTGCCTGGTGTCCACAAGCCCCTCCCCCGCCCCACATCACTCACTCTGCACCCTCCAGGGAAACACATGGTTCACGGTGAGTCATGAAAACAGTTCCTGGAGCAAACAATGTGCATTAAAAAATGGCAATGCAATCGAAAAAAATCAGAATGAACCACTGAAAGAAACGTGGATACTGTCTTGAGCAGTTTGTTTTATAAAAATACAAATGCATGTGTGGAGACAGTTTCCTATGTATCTATTAGTTAAGATGCAAAACATGGGAATTCCTGGCAGTCCAGTGGTGAGGACTCGATGCTCTCACTGCCGGGGACCCAGGTTCAATCACTGGTCAGGGAACTAAGATCCTGCAAGCCTACTGGAGTGGCCAGAAAAAGATGCAAACATGTGTTTTTACCGTGGATCAATGTAAAGAATGTTTCCATGACAACGTCACCTACTCCTTCAATTTCAACCATCCTAAGGCCCCTGAGACCTATTAAGCCAAACCACACTTTTCTTGGGCTCGTGCTGTGCTTCACAGGGCCTACAGCAAATGTGAACCGAGAAGCTGGTCACACAGACGTCTCAAGGCCACACATCTTAACACTGAACTTGCACGACTCAGCTCTCCCTGTATTCCTAGTATCCGGGCTTCTATGTTCAGCAGTGGTCACTATGGTCAAGGCTGGGATACAGCAGTGAGCACAGTCATGGCCCCACCTCATGGAGGAAGCCAGGCAGGAAGCCAAAGAGAGCCAAGGGGCAGGTCCACAGAACCGAATGAAACCCTGTCTGCCTGGGCACGTATGTGATGTGGGAAGGAGGCAGGGTTCTGCAGAAAACCAAGTCAGCAGCAGTTGAGTCTGAGATGAGCCTAGAGACAAGGAAAGCCAATGAAACAGTTTAAGCAAAAGGGAACGACTCCAGCTTATGGAAAAGGAGGACAGAAAAACCCCAGGAAGAGGGAAGTTTGTTAGGAAACTGCCACCATATTTAAAAAGGCTGGTGGTGGCCACGGGTTTGACAAAAGTGGATGGATTTACAACACTTAATCAAAGTTAATTGCACCAATAACGGACACATGGATACACTGATACCCACAAGGTCACTTCTGACGCACTTGAGATAAAAATGCACTAACTGAATTTCCTCAGGAGGAAACACCAGACAAGCCCAAATTGCAAGAAAGTTGACAAAACAACTGACCAGCACTCTTCAAAAGAGTCAAGGTCGGGGAGGACAGAGACAGATTGGGAGCTATCACAGATTAAAGGAGACAGAGAACACGGGAACAAATGCCTTGTGGGGTCCTGCCCTGGATCCTGCACCAGAAAAAGGGCATTATTGGGGCAGCTGATAAGACCTGAATATGGTTTACAGACGGGATAGCAATACTGCACCAGTGTTAATGAATTCTGATAACTGTATTGTGATCACAGAAAAGGTTAATGTTTGAGGAGCATGGATGGGTACAGGAGGTATAGGAGTTCTCTGTACTATTTTCGTAAGCCTAAAAGTTAAAAAAAGTTTTTAGCTCAGTTAGCTCAAATCCAGCTTTCCTGACACCTGCCATACAGTGGGTCCGCCCGGGGGACGCACCCTGTGCGACATTCCCCACAGGGGAACTATTTCCACCTTGCATCTGTGGCCAGGAAAATAACGGAAGCCATGTGGAAGTTAAAAATTCTCAGAAGCCGCATTTACAGAGTAAAAATAAATAGGTGAAATTAATTTTAATAATATAGTTTTGTCAACACAACAGATCCAAAATGTCAACATGTCATCAATATAAAAAGCTATAGGTATTTCATTTTCCTTTTTTTTTGGTACTGCGGCTTCAAATGCTCGCTGTACTTTACACCTGGGGGACATTTGAGGATGTTCAGCTGCCGTCTGAGTGCTGGTGGTCTTGCTCAAGACGCCTCAGACAGGTGCTAAGCTCCCCAGCTGAAGGAACTGAGCTTTATTTCTATTTCGCGCCCATCACCAAACATGGATGAGAATTTAACTACTGAGTTAACATGGGCTTCAAAACAAAGACTGAAAGCTCCCGTGCCCACCCTGCACCCCCATGAGCCTGGGAACTCACGGGCACGGTGGATCCATCCTTCTCCATCTTCTGACACGGATCCTTCTCAGTGCCTAAAACACAGAGGGTCATTTTTATAGTCATCCCGAGAGGTGGGTGCCCTTCCTTCCCACTGAGAGACTCCGGGAAACCCCAGTGTGGGCCTGGAAGGACATCTATGGACCTCTGAACCCCAGTATCTCAAGACCCTTAAAGGTACACTGCATTCTGTTGACCGCTGTGCTGTGTTCAAAGTCCAGAACGCCCAGAGGAAAGAGCGCTGGGGCCAGTCGGCCACAGGCAGAATCGTGTCCTCAAGTGGAGAGAACGGCAAGACTGCCCCCTTGTGTCCATTAAGAGTTTTGCAAATGAGCTGTACTAACCACAGGATCATTTCACAAAAAGGAAATAGTAACACTGCTGCTGCTGCTGCCACATCGCTTCAGCATCGCTACGATAGTGTCCGACTCTATGCGACCCCATAGATGGCAGCCCACCAGGCTCCACCGTCCCTGGGATTCTCCAGGCAAGAACACTGGAGTGGGTTGCCATTTCCTTCTCCAATGCATGAAAGTGAAAAGTGAAAGTGAAGTTGCTCAGTCGTGTCCGACTCTTAGCGACCCCATGGACTGCAGCTTACCAGGCTCCTCCATCCATGGGATTTTCCAGGCAAGAGTACTGGAGTGGGGTGCCACTGCCTTCTCCAATAGTAACACTGAAAAGTATTTTATTACCAAATTGAGGAGAGAATCTAAATTCTAACCCTGAAGGGTACCCTCAATGGAATTAATGTAGCAGATCAAAAAAAAAAAAAGCTCTAAATTTTGATGCCTGGAAACGCAATATCCTCTCCACACCCTTTAAGTTGGTTTCCTCATTCTTACTCTACCACAGGAATCAACATTTACAAAAAACCAACACTATGCTTTTTCTAATGAAAGTATACGCATCTGCCGAAGAAAAATTTTAAATATGGAAAAACACACAAAATGCTAAAGCTACAATCCTCCACCTACAATCACAAATTATTATTTTAGGGCACTGTCAAGAGTGAATTATTCAGAATACAAATGGGACCATTGGTATTCCACTTAAAAACCCTATAGTCAAAAGCCCTAACTCCTCAGGACAACCCTGCCTCGAGTTCCCACCTGCCCAGGACTCCCGGGGAACTGCTGGGCATTCTAGCCATGCAGCAGGCTCCTTCCCACCCCCGTGAGAGAGTCCCCGGGGCACCTCTGCCTACATATCCATCAGGACCCAGCCCAAAGGTGGCCCCCGGGAACAGCTCAAGCACGGCACACTCACACCCTCCCGCCCCATGCAACTGGGCCTCTGCTCACTACTCAGGCATCAACAGAGTTAACAGGAGTAGCTGTTCTGTTAGCAGAACCCTGTGGCTCTGTAAGCTTCTGCCAAAGGAATCTCCTCCTAGTGAGGGAGGGCGTAATTCAACAGATATGGACAAGTCCCCGACACCACGGAAAACTTGGAAGATGAGTCATTCATTCACAGTCCTTAACCTCAAGGAGTTATCAAAAATGACCTTCTGTGACTACTACACGGAACGGGAACAGAAGAAGAGATGCAGTGGGAACCAAGTGACTTTTCTGAGAGGCCTGCAAGTAGGGGAAGAGTTTTTACAGGGTGAGGGTGCAGAAGAGTGTTTCATACATAAGAAATAAGTGTAGGCAAGAGTCCTTGGGGTGAGCCTGAGTAACAGGCAAAGGGGCACAGGGGAAAAAGGCAAAAAGGGTCTTTGGGGAAAATGTCAAAGCAGAAAGAAGCCTGGGAAGAAATCTGGAACAATCCTTGGAGTATTTATTTTACAGACGGGAAACTGAGATCTGGATAGGGGTGGGGGTGGTGGTGGCTGGGGAGATAACGCTTGCAAAGTGCAGATTTCCACCTGCTTCTCTGATTTGATAGAGCATGATCTTTTAAAATCTAAGTATAAAAGCCTCACATTAAATTATGTTGCTGAAGATACTTAGTTTCCAATAATGGTTAATGAAGTCAGGATCATGGTGCCAAGCACTTCACAAGTCAAGGTTAAGGCCACAGATACAATCTGGGACCTGGCAAAGGGCCTCGGATCTAGAATGTTCTAAGGTGGAAAACAGCAAGAAGCTTCAGCACAGGGAACTACCTGTGCTGCCTTATATAAAACAGATAAACAATAAGGACCTACTGTATGGCACAGGGAACTATATTCAATGTCTTATAATAACCTATATTGGAAAAGAATCTGAAAAATACATATATATACACACACATATATATTACATATATATATAATTGAATCACTTTATTGTATAGCTGGAGGCAACACAACATTGTAAATCAACTGCAATTAAAAAAAAAAGAACACTATCTAGTGAGGAGACATGACTTACTATGCATAAAGCACTCTAACCTGTGCCTACATGTGGAAGTAACTATATCTGTTAGTTACTACTATTTCTATACATGAAACACGAAACTCAAAAATCACAACATGGTTGCAGATCACTACACTGGAAGCTGTGGCCAGACTGAAATAAATTATTTAAAGAAATCAATCAGTCCCACACACGAGTGTTTCCGCACACTCTGTCACACTTATCCACATGTTGCCTGGCATTCCACGGATGCCCCTTGGTGTCTCCTCTCCAGGCAAAGAAGCAAAGCACAGACCAGCAGTCTAACCTATCCTCTGGGGGCCCAGTTCTCCAATCGCTCTAAGCTGCCTCCTTGCCCTAGGCTTCCAGGCATTTTTATGCTTATGTATGTAAGAAAGATGAAGATTTGCTTCCATACCTGCTTCAGAGGATGAAAACGCATGATTTATGGCAGACACGGGAACATTGGAACATTCAAAGTACTCCAGGTCGTCCTCTGGCTCACCTTTCCCCTCAGCCCCAGTGGGTTTCTGACCCGATGACGTGGATGCCAGCTTCTCCTCATCGGTAGCATGACCGTCCCTGTTGGAAATGTCTGCGATCTGGGAGATCACTGCTCCTTCATCCTGAGAAAGACAACAGAGGCGATGCTGCCATTTAGGAGGGAAACTAACACGTCAGGAACAGCAAAGCAGCCTCCATGCTATACGATGCTCTCCACGGACCTGGGCACCAACCAAGGAAGAAGCTGCAGCCTCTGAACCATGTAAGGTGTATTTTCTAGGGATTACCCTCTGTGATTCAACTCCAGGGTTTGAAAAATTAGGCTTTTCTAGCCTAAATTATAAGAAAGAAGTTTAAGTGGCCGAAGGCAGTGGTCTTCATATTTTTTGCTCCAATAGTTACTAAATTACTTGGGAAAATTTGTGTAACCCATTGTTTTTCAGGTGACATCTAAAACCTTTCAGTATGAGTTTAAACAGTCACAAAGGATATAATATCTGCTATATATTATTTGCTTATTTATCTTTCCTTCCAGTTTCATTCAGATGTAATTGACATACAGTACTATATAACTTGAAAATGTACAGCATAATGACCTTACAGACGTCATGAAATTATTACAGTAAGTTCAGAGAAAATCTATCCTCTCATATAAATACAAAATAAAGGAAAAAAATTTTGTTCTATTTTAAATATTGATTTTGCTTTAATTCAGTTACTCTAGTGATCCGATACATTATCATCTATTTAAAGTTGAACATAAATATGCTCTTAATGGTCAGAAATCTACATCATTCCGTTTCCTCTCTAAATTTGTATTTCCTCTCTACTTCCATTAAGAAATTATCCCAAAGAAATGTATTTGCATGCTTGAAAGTCTTTTGAAGTTCTGCTATTATATTTATTAAAAAAATTTTTTTCTACAAGCCTAAGTCAAGTGTCAACATTTTTTTTCTTCTGGAGAGTTATTTCATTTACAAATACACAATTTATTCTAAAAATATTAGTGTTTTATAAGTACAATCAAACACAAAAGTAAATTTTTAAAAAATGGAAATTATAACATTTTGTTGCACCGATTTTAAAAGTAATTTTACAAAGTAATACGTGTTATTTTTCCGAAGCAAGTCCAGGGTAAATTTTTCATGTGGATAATTTTCAAATGATCCTACTATACAGCACAGGGAACTCTGCTCATTGTTATGTGGCAGCCTGGATGGGAGGGGAGTCTGGGGAAGAATGGATACATGAAATATGGATGGCTGAATTCCTTTGCTGTCTACCTGAAACTATCACAACATTGTCAACTAGCTTTATTCTAAAATAAAAAAGTTTAAAAACAAAGGCAAACAAAAAAAAAAGGTAAATTTTTCATGGTTCTTTTTGCCTGCTCTTTAGCAGCATTTGAAAGTAGATAGTTCATACACTTGTAATAGATGAAAAATCAAATTGCAAATCTTTTTCTTTAATCTTAAACTATGTACCAAGTTTTTGGTCCTGTGTTAAGTTCACCTTAAAATGCATTCTATTAATCAATGAATGTATTTCTGCAATGGTTATACTGAAATAAAATTTTAAAAAGGAAAAATAAAGCACCTCACTGCAATCAAATGGGCCTGGGTTTGGGGGGGTTTGTGTTTTCCAATTAATTCATATAGTCAAGGATAAATATTCACTGCTAGAATAAAGCAAAAGTCAGCATCAATTTTATTCCTGCTTTCCATTTTTATAAAGCCGGAAGCCTTACTAAAATAAACAAGTTAAATAGAAGAAAGTTTGATAACAGAAACGTCTCAATTCTTTGAACCCCTTTCCAAGTTATGTACCAAAAAATTCTATCATCAATAATTTTCTTTTTAATGGAGATATAAGTGACATATATCACTGTGTCAAAAGTTATTTTTAATCATCTATCAGCTGACAATTCAGGTTCTCCTATTTGGTGGAAAGCAATGAACTGGAAAACGATCTGACTTTTAAAAATATATTATCCAGTTATTGCAGTCAATCACCTTAAAACTTACACCAACATTTCAAATCCCTCTTTGGTGCTCAGAGGTTCCATATCCAATAGTACAACAAGACGGAGAGTGGGTGAGAAGGAACTTTTCCCCCCAAAAAGTGGGAACAAAGTAACTATTCCCAAAGGAATAGGGCCCTTTCTCAGATCCACTTAGGATCAAGGGACTGGGAATCAGCTTCCTTAAAGCGGAATACTCAGATCCCACTGGAAAAATCTTCATTAGCCACCACCCTCATGGGGAACACTGGTCTAAGAGATAAGCTGATGAAAGGGACAGACTTACCTGAGAACACCCATCCAAAGCAAGAGACTGGGCTTCATATTTCTTCACCTTACAGCCACTCCTGGGGAAAAACAAACAGAACACCAGGCTGGTTTGGCATCACACGGACAAGCTCCCAAGCCGTGAGATGGAGCAGATAGCGGTGTGTGCAGAAACCAGCCAAAGCGCACAGCCCCACACGAGTCACACCGCCCCATGTCAGAGACGGGAACACCTTGGCGCCTCTGAATCCTCTCCCAAGAGACAGGGCAAGCGAAAACTGTAATTCAGTGATCCCCTCGCTTGTTTCTGTGGGATGCTAAACACTGGCTCTCGGGCCCCTATGGTTTTTAACTGCAACAGCGTTCACAAGAACAGCCCCAGCACCTAGAGACGGCGGGTCACGTGATCCGCGCTCACCTGGCTTTGACAGGCACCAGAAAAATTACCACGCCGGACCACATTCTTTAAAAATTCTTTATTGTGCTAAAAGCCACAGAAGTCTGGTAAGACAGCTCCAGACCTGTGTGCTCACAGAGGGCTGTGGGCAACAGAAAATATGAAGATAAAAATATCTGAGCAATCTGTTACCACAGTAGTAAGATAGAAAATGAACATCATGGCCGGAACTGGGGACACTCACACCGCCCGCTATGTTTAAACTCGCATGTAATTTGTGATCTGAAGACTAGTCCAGAATTCCGTTCTGTTTTAATGAACCTAAAACTTCCAATACCACCACTCTGACCCACCCCACCCCCATCACCAAATTGCAAGTTCTTCTCGTTTTGTGGGACAAAAACAAAGACCAGCATAGACGGTACCAGAATATGGACCCCCACCTCGTCAGTGCCTGATTTTCTTTCCTAATGCCTGAGTGTCACCCTGCTACCAAACTCAAGCTGAGCTGACTCAGGAAAATGTATCCCCTGTGCTCCAAGGCGGCAGCCTTATCAAAAAAGTCAACTGTTCCTGACACTAAACAGCCCAGAAGTTCCTCAAACCACCGCGGGGATGACCAGGCGGCCAAGCCAGCACGCAGCATCACAGCGCCACACAGGGCGTGCCAAGCCAGGGACGCAAGCTCTCGCACCTAAGGTGGGAGGGCCTGTCTCCAAGCCTTTGGGTACAGATGGCAAGGCTAAGCTGACTCATGAAGTGGCAAATGAAATGCAAAAAGTCATCAGAAGATTCAACTCAGAAAGGGAAGCCAACATGCTGTGGAGGAGATGGTCTGGGGAGGGCGGGGGAGGAACTGCCAAGGGTCCCAGGGGAGCCCGAAACAGCAGGGGTACTTACAACAGAAAACAGAGAAATGTCACTTGTTCAGTAGTCCTGATGCACCAACAAAATTAGAGACGGGAAAAAGACAGACAGATGGAGAAAAAATCATGTAAAGCCTGGAATATTTCTCTCTAGTCTGGCAGACGTAAAGGCTGCAAAGTTCTATGAGATGAGACAGAAATTATAAATGTCAGATTCATCAATATGACCACTAGTGAGTGAATGACTCTCAGGAGTAAGAGAGTGGTGGAAACACTCAGAAATGCCACACGGTCAAATTTAAGGATGAAAAGTAAACTACCAAACAGTTGTAAATGTAAAAAAAATAACATTACTGCTGAGTATGTTTACTCTTAAATGTCTAGTCATCCAGATTAAAGATAATCAATGCATGAATAAAAATATAATTGAAAATATATCTGCTTATACCTGTGTCTATCACTAAGAAACTCAAAGTGACTTTACCTAATTCATCTTATTTGCCCAACAAAATCCCAATCATAGGATGATGTTTTATTTTTTATTTCATTTTTATTATACAACAGTGACTCTATTTCCCTGTGCTATACATTAGGTCTCTGCTGTTTATTTTATATATAGGAGTGTGTATCTGTTAATCCCAAACTTCTATTTTAGCCCTGTTCCCCTACCTTTCCTCTGTGGAAGACTGTTTTCTATGTCTGTTGGTCTACACCTGTTTTCTAAATAAATTCATTTGTATCATTTTTTCAGATTTCACATACTAAGTGATGTCATATGATATTTGTCTTCCTCTATCTGCAAAGTCAGTGAGATTTTGATAGACTTAGCCAAGAAGATTTAAATATTATTTGAAATTTTTAAAAAATTTAAGTTTAAATAAAAAAGATTAGTAAAGAAACTTTAGCATGCATTAAACTGTCTTTATACTGGATGTCTATATTACAGGAGAAGAATCTGAGATGTCAGTCGTATCATCTTTTAAGAAGTCACACAAGGACCCTGTTATCAGAACTTCGAACTCTCTGCTAGGTGCTACCTACTTCTACCTGTTTACTTCTACTCTTTTCTACAATAATGGAATTTGCTAAATAAAACCCCAGAGTTACACAACAGGTCGAGCATCTTTCTCCTGTGGAAAGAAGGAGGCAAGAGTCTTGGTTGCAAACGAGTTTTTTTTTTTTTTTTTTAAATACATAAGGTATTTTAGACCAAGAAATTCATTCATCAAAAACAGAATGGAAGGAAAATGCTAGCAAGTGAGGGAAGTATGGCTGGGAGAGGGTACTTATTGCTACCGAAAACAAGATGTAGGATTAATTTTCCTCCCTTTGGATTTAGTTTTATGCCACATGAATGCACGGGCTCCACATCTTCAATAAGCGACTGAAAGAGAGGCTCCCAGTGAGCCCTTATCAACCCTGAGAGGTAGGGTCACTGATATTTAGAGGACCCCATATTAGAAAGCACCTAGGCAAAGACCTGGCCATCACATCCCCCAGGCCACACGTAACTAGATACAGGTAACTAACCCGAGCCACAGAAGAGCATCCTGAGGACAGCTGATCAATATTTTTTGGCAACTGTTTAACTGCCTGTCTGGCTCAGCAACCACTTAACAATCAAAGAACAGAGTAAGAACAACAGATGACCTTTCATATTCTAAGGCTGTTGAAGAGGTGAGTCAGATTCAGGCAACTGGTTAAAAGATTCTTGATTCTTTTTGGAAACTCACTTCCTTACTGATAAGAGCCAGAAGTTTGACCAGGAGACCTAAGAATTCACAGTAGCTCTGAGTGGTAGGTTTGTTTTCAACAGGAATCACAGCTTTCTGTTCAAGTGAAAAGACTTCTATACGCCCCTTCCCCCAGGTTACTGACACTACACAGGCAACCTGCAGCCCTGGGAGCTTTGTTCCATCCAGAGAATCTGCAGACGGTGGCTGGCACTGATCCCTGAGTTCTGTCTATGACACCCCACAGCTCAGACAGGATTTCTGAAAACCATCAGATCTCTACCTGCCTAGCTCATGATATTCTTTTTTTTTTTTTTTTTTCTTTTTAAAAGCAGGAAAAAACGTATCCAAGGTTAGGGGGTAAAGAACTCAGCTGAATAAGCTGAGGATTCACAAGCAAGGCAGATATCTAAAAAGGAGACCTCTGGCATCTCTGATTCCACAGCAGAGTCAGGCACAACAGTGAAGGCTGCGTCAGAGGCTACAAGCTGTGTGTCTGCCCCGGGGGCCTCCCCCCAAACCAAAAGCAGTGGCCAGACTCTGAGAGAGGACACAGAACACAACACCCACGCCCGGCCCCACTCACGTTATTAAACGCGACTTGGCCTTCTTGGGTGATTCTAAGATTTCATTAACTTGATTACCGGCGGGAGAACCAAAGTCACCGCTGGTGAAAGTCATACTGGGTTTAAAGGGATCTGCAGACTCGTCAAAGTGGTCTGGGTCAAAGTGGTAGGAGCCCTGGGCGGAGAGCGGGGGCGAGTGCTGCCGCGCCAGGGGGCCGCCGCAGGGCTGCAGGGTGGGGCTCGCCCCGGGGCCCGGCTCCGGTGGCGCCTTGGCGCCATGAACCTGTGGCATGACTCTGCTGCCCGGTTTCCGGCCAGGCTTCCTCGGGAGGGCTCTCCTGGACTCCACGGTCTCTGCATCTTCGGCGAAATCGAACTCGCGTTGCAGCAGGGGGCTCCTCGCATCCTCTGGCCGCTCGGCCCCCGAGTCGTGGGTATCTCCGCCTGGCGTTTCCATCATCTCAGGGGCACATTTCTGGCTCCCAGCCTTCCCATCCTCCCCGTCGGGACGCACACCCTCCAGGGCAGGGGCCGCTTCCGAGAGCTCGCCGCCCAGCGCCTTCTTCCGCAGGGGCACGGGTCGCGGCTTCCGCAGGCGGCTCCGGCCAGCCCCGGGCTCTGGACGTGGGCTGCCCGCCGCGGGGTCGGCTTCCAGGGTGGTGCCAGCGGTCATGGCTTCGCTGTCTTGCACGCCCGCGGCTGGGCCCAGGAGCACGGCTGTGCCAGGCGCCCCGGGGACGTCCCCGAAGTTCCTGGATTCTATGGAAAATGGCCTAACGACAGAGATCTTGCTTGCGTCATGTTCGGGCTCTTCTCGGAAATCCTTGACTGGGCGAGGCCCGCCAGCGGGCGACGCTGCCTCCTGCCCTGAGGGTCGAGAAGCGGCCACAGATGAACAGCTTCCAACCACTTCAGCCACCAGCTCTTCGTCCTCTTCTTGTGAGTCTGAAACAAAACACAAAAGCCGTCGGTTAACAGATGACCTTTTCGACATTAGTGAATCTTCTCTACTAGCCGAAGCCACATAGACAGATAGCAGGCTCTCTCCATTTTGCTTTTACAAGCATCCCTAAGGTTCTGTATTGATGGAGGTGAGGCCTGAAAGGGGAGACTTGGTGCTACGCTCTAAAGGGTGCCTGTGTATTACCCAAGTCATAATAATAATTTACTAGGACTTCCTTGGCGTTTGGTGGCTAAGACTGCACATTTCCACTGCAGGGCACATGGTTCAGTCCCTGGAACTAAAGATAGCCCATGCTACGGGACTTCCGCCAAAAAAAAAAAGTTATACAAATAGTAATTATACCAAACAGAGCTATTTAAGAAAAGGTGAAGTAGATCATGGGCCCTCTGCAAAGCATATTAAAATTATGCTGAAATTCCACAGGTTAAAACAACTGGTTTGGAAGAAGCTTTGAACCCTGACAGCTCACAAACAGGGATCTCATCTGGCATGGACATGGTTCCCAGGCACTGCCTGAGAGGTTCAGGGTCTGGATTTTATGCAGCAAATGGATTTTAATCTCTGGATGTTAAAAATAAGAATTCCTTCTTCCCCAGGATAGAATTTAAATAACTGGACTGTTTTAAAATTAAATGAAACACTCATCATGGTCTGCTGAGAATAACTTCTCTGTACATGTAAAAACCAAAAGAAGCAAATAAAAAAGCTAATTAGAAAAAGCAGAGATAGCAAAGTGGTTTCAGGAACAAACAGTCCTTATTTTACTAAGACACAAATCATAAAAAAGTTTTATGTCTTTAGAAGCTTTGTTTCTCAGCTGGCCAGGAATTCTCTCAAATCATTTGTGAAAATGAAAGATCCTTTTTAACTGGGGTCAGCCCCTCCTAAAGGAGATCAGTCCTGGGTGTTCACTGGAAGGACTGATGCTAAAGCTGAAATTCCAATACTTTGGCCACCTCACACGAAGAGTTGTCTCACTGGAAAAGACCCTGATGCTGGGAGGGATTGGGGGCAGGAGGAGAAGGAGACAACAGAGGATGAGATGGCTGGATGGCATCAGTGGCTGGATGGCATCAGTGACTCGACGGACATGAGTTTGGGTAAACTCCGGGAGTTGGTGATGGACAGGGAGGCCTGGCGTGCTGCAGTTCATGGGGTCGCAAAGAGTCGGACACGACTGAGCGACTGAACTGAACTCAAGGAGAAACACTGCTACCAAGAAGTTGTGTAAATGAGGGTATTTCTTAAAAGCACAAATTAAGATAGTGCTTTCCTGACTTAGGTATCTGAAATGACAATAGAGTAGCAGCAAAAACTGAGTAAACTGGTTATTATCATAGTATCTCATGATTTAACAAAAACTCAGAAATGACCATCTAGTCATACCTCCTAATCATAATCCAGGATCAAAGAGCTGAGTATCACTGGGAGAGGTTTTGAAAGCATTCACACATCTTTTTACATGATTCCTTTATGGTTGGAACTGGGCAGTGCATTTATAAACTTTTCTGCACAGATACTTCAGATATTCTACTAACGTTCAATATGTCTTGTTCTTTTTTTTTTGTCTTGTTCTTAAAGATATATTTAACTGTTATTAATGCTGGTCAAGGCTATGGTTTTTCCAGTAGTCATGTATGGATGTGAGAGTTGGACTGTGAAGAAAGCTGAGCACTGAAGAATTGATGCTTTTGAACTGTGGTGTTGGAGAAGACTCTTTAGAGTCCCTTGGACTGCAAGGAGATCCAACCAGTTCATTCTAAAGGAGATCATCCTGGGTGTTCTTTGAAGGAATGATACTAAAGCTGAAACTCCAGTACTTTGGCCACCTCATGGGAAGAGTTGACTCATTGGAAAAGACTCTGATGCTGGGAGGGATTGGGGGCAGGAGGAAAAGGGGATGACAGAGGATGAGATGGTTGGATGGCATCCCCGACTCAATGGACATGAGTTTGAGCATGCTCCGAGAGTTGGTGATGGACAGGAGGCCTGGCGTGCTGCAGTTCATGGGGTCGCAAAGAGTCGGACACGACTGAGCAACTAAACTGAACTGAACTGAATGCTGGAATTAAAAAAGAAATTTACTTTTATTGGCTGAATCAGGTCTTAGTTGCAGCATGTGGGATCTAGTTCCTTGACCAGGGATTGAACCTGGGACCCCTGTATTGAGAGTGCAGAGTCTTTGTCACTGGACCATCAGGCAAGTCCCCAATGCTGGAATTTTTAATAAAACTCTCAATGTGTGGTATCTAGGATTGAACATACTTTAAAAGGATTTTCTTTTAAAAGACAAAGCCAGTGTGGCAAAATCTTGGTAACTGTTGAATCCAGGGCTGGGTAAATTGGAGTTTTCATTGTACTATTTCCTCTATCGTATACGCTTAAAATCTTGCAAAATAAAAAATTTCAAAACTCAACTGCCTTACACACAGGATTTTAACAAAAACATTTTAAAGTGTACTGACAATTTAACTTGCATGCATATAGATTCTCTATTCTCTTCCTACATATTTGAGCTGTGATGAGGGTGTTACTGATTGTTTCTCTGTGCTGATGGGAGGTAGGTAGACAAGTAACAGTGAAAACATGCCATCAAAAACCCAGGGCTGCAAAAATCTACATGTGACAGTCTTGGTTAGAAGCCAGGCTGGGTTTGGGCACGCCTGCTCATACCCTAGCATCAGTCGGTTGAAAAAAATAAAATCTTTATTATCACAAAGTACAGAAAGTGACTACTTATTTTACATGAGCCACAGAGAGTGTTTAAGCAGATTTACTTATAAATCATATTTATGTTCTCAACATCTCTAGCTGAAATGCAGGGAAGGGATGGAAGGAGGTCAAAAAAGGAACAAACAGAACTGCTAGTGTGTTATTCTGGGGCTTTGATTAGGGCGGTGCTAATGGAAGGGAAGAGACGTGCACAGAAACTGAGAAAATGAGGTGAGACGGAGAAGGCTTGTGAGGCGCTGGATGCAGAGCTGAAGGAGGAGGAGGCATCAGGGGTGGCATGTACGTTTTCTGCTCGTGAAATGGGATGGTGCTACTACTCAGTGAGACTTGGGGGTACCAGCCAAGGAGCTTGGGGCTGTTGGAATGGGGCTCAAGGTCGGCCCCTGGACACTGAGAGCTGTCTGGGACCCTGAAACAGAGAAGCTGAGTAGGAAGTGAGTAAGTGAGCACAGAGAGATCTAAGCTGCGATGAGTACTGGACATAACTGAAGTGATGACGTTCATGTCATTACCTTCAAAGTCACACTGGATGCTACACAACTAAAAGGTATCTCCCTTCTACACACTATCTCCATCTTTGAGCCTTAGCATATTTTATAGATACAAGCTGATTATCTTTTTCTCTCAAAAGAAGGTAAACCTAAAAAAGATTAAATAAAAACTTGAAGTGTATCTTTTGTAAATTAAAAGTAATGCTATTAATAATGACATCTGTATCTTTATTAATAACAATACAATGTCAGCTACATAGGAACATGTCCACACATCTTTAAGATGCTTACTGAAACATCTGTGACATGCTATCTGGAATTTGTTTTAAAAATAACTGAAGTAATAAAACAGAAGAAAAAGAAGATGAGGGGACGATGGGACCAAGTCTGAGAAAATCTGGACAATGATTTAACCCAGGAGGTAGGAACAGAGGCTCCGCTTTTCCATATGACACTGGGAGCTGAGGACAATCAAAGAAACGTTTACGGCTGGTCTCTCTTATGGGAGCCCTGTCCTCTGTGTTCTTCCCCCACAGGCTGGAGATCAGTTGAGGGGAAGGGTGAGGCTGAGACAGGAGAAGACAGTGTCTCCAGCCCAGCGGCCCTGTCCCTTACGGCAACATTTGGTCTTCATTTCCTGATTCCTTCACCATCAATCCCGCACCTCCCAAAGATGGAGGAAAGACCTCTGGAGTCACCTTCTGAGTCTCTCCTAGCTTTCTACTTCTGTCCTAGTCTCCCCTATTAGCAAAGGCAGGGCCTTCCCACTTCCCACCCCCCTCCACTTGCCTCTACTCCTCCAGACCCCACCCTTCCCCATGTCCACCAGCCATGAGGGATGAGGGATGAGGATGGATATGCCTTTGCAACCTGGGGACACCTGGAGGGCTGCTGCATCCTAAAGCATGCCACCTGGCAAGGGCGAGGGGAAGGCAGACAAGACCCCTCATCTGAATTCACCCCCCCAGTCTGAGCAGAAGACCCCCACCCCAGGATTTCTTGTCCAACTCTAGGCAGGTACCAAGTGGGCAATCCTGCCCATCCTAAGCACACTCCCTGCAGGCCCCAGCCTGGTCTGGCATCGTCAGTCACCAGGACAGAGCACCGCCGGGCAGGAGGGTGGGGGGGGGGGGGGGGGGGGGGGGGTGGGGGTGGAGGGGGTGGGGGGATGGGAGGAGGGGGAGGACAGCTCAATGATTTAAGCCAGGGTGGGGAGTTTGAGAAAATGTAAAAGCTAAACCCAAGCTTCTCATCTAACTTGAAGTGATACGTCTGAGTGATGTTTTATTTGCATTTATACTCTCCGTCAGCAAGCGTCCCGGTGCCAGCTGACACCCCCTACCTGGGGCTGCCCTGAAACAGGACCTAAAGGGCAAGCACCGCACTACTAGTAACTGGAAGAAGTAAAACAGCCAGTGTGCTCAGGCTCCGGGTAGGTCTCCCACTGGTTAGCATGAGTTCTAACCTCGGTCTTCAGTCCTGGCTTTCATCTCAGAGCCCGTTATGTAACTAACCTCTATTCACCCTTCCATTTTTACGCAAATCCTGCTGTCCTTCAGAGCCTTCCTCCCGGGGGCGCTGATAAGCTGTATCCCTGGAATGAGTCTCCTGC
Source organism: Oryx dammah (assembly GCF_014754425.2). Taxonomy (NCBI): domain Eukaryota; kingdom Metazoa; phylum Chordata; class Mammalia; order Artiodactyla; family Bovidae; genus Oryx; species Oryx dammah. The sequence goes on along the minus strand of NW_024070191.1, from coordinate 32,634,396 downwards.
GTCTGGATGACTCTGACAAACACAGCACGGCCTGGCGGCACGATGAACAGACAGAGATGAGAGCAGTGGATGATTTCAAAGCAAAAACTGAGGCAATCCAAAACCAGACCGACATCTCCACTTCTGGCACGTCTGTTGCTGTTAATCAAACTCTTCCTTTCAACAAGCACCCTCCCCTAGATCTAAAATGTGTGATGCACCCATGGGTGCTCTAACACAGATGCCTTTTATGCTTATTCAGGATGTAGGCTAGTCTCTTGTAAAAAGGGATCTTCCCTTCCCCGCCCCCACCCCGCCTTTATAATACTTTTAAAAGAAAAGGCACAGAATGCCAAAATTCAAAAGGCTGCGGTAACAGCTTGACTTTCTGCTTTGTACTCTGGTACGATGAAAATATGGGCTTCCCTTGTGGCTCAGTGGTAAAGATCTGCCTGTAGCGCAGCAGATACAGGTTTGATCCCTGGGTTGAGAAGATCCCCTAGAAGAGGGCATGGCAACCCATCCAGTATTTTTGCCTGGAAAATCCCAGCCTTGTGGGCTGCAATCCACAGGACTGCAAAGAGTTGGACACGACTGAAGCGACTAAGCAGTAGTTGCGGCATGTTGAAAATACACTGGGTTCAAATACAAGTGTATGAAAAACCTTGAAAAGGTTTCCCCTCAGAAGAGGGGAAAATGCCATGCACAGAAAATATTTTCGAAACTCAGAAATGTATTCAGCTAGCATATACTGAGAACCTGCTCAGCTGGCTGCTTCCACATGGATAACCTCATTTAATAGGAGGTGAACCGCAACCACTCAGAAAACATTGTATATTAACACTGCAGATTTGGCATTTTTCTCAAATATGCTTGACTCTTCCACCTCAGATTTTAACTTTTGGGTGAAACGCTGTCAGCAAGCTCCTTTTGGATCTGCCCATCACTACTTCTGCTTCAGCTATAAGAGGTCTCTTTTACAGCTTTTTCTTTTTTGTGTGTGGACCATTTTTAAAGTATTGAATTTGTTATAGGATTGCTTCTGTTTTAGTATTTTTGGTCCTGAGGCATGTCAGATCTTAGTTCCCTGACCAGGAATGGAACCTGCACCCCCAGCATTGGAAGGTGACATCTTAATCACTGGACTACCAGGGAAGTCCCCTCTTTTATGGGTTTTTATATACTGGACATGTGGGACTCCCCTGGTGGTCTACTGGTTAAGACTCTGCGCTTCCACTGCAGGGGGCCCGGGTTCCATCCCTGGTTAGGAAACGAAGATTCAACATGCTTTGCAGTGGGGCCAAAAATCAAAACAAACAAATACTGAACATGTAAAGTGATAAATCCACCAAAATTTGAACAGGCCTCCTGTGTCAACACACATTCCGGCCTCTTAACCTCAAAATTTAACCAGCATCTCACATCCAAGTCTAGGATGCAAGGTCTGACTCTGAGGCTAAAACAAAATCTCCGAGTACATGAAAATGAATGTCTGTACAATAATTCAGGAAGAAAGGGTCTCAGATAAATGTTCAGAGGGTCCATGAAGCCCCAGAAACTCAGTGAAAAATTACATCAGAGCCTTCTCCAGGGAAGAAAATCCACAGCCTTCTCCAAAGCCTAGCCTCAGAAGCCACGGAGCAGAAGCTTGTATTTCAGCGGCATATTTAGGGCACCTCGAAGGGCTCCTCTCTTTACTTGAGAGTTACAACTTCAACTGCCTCTCCACCCCCCATCCACCCTGCAATCACCACATCAAGGCTTAAAGGACCCTTAGCTACTGGGGAAAATATCCTAACATCAAAGAACAAAGCTCACCACCTCCCAGAACATTCCAAGGGAATGCTGCGAGTGCTGTTTTAAGCAGTTTTAAGTGTGGAATGAACCTCTGAGAGGGAACACTCACCAAAACACACATTTCAATAGTCTGTTTAAACAGGACTGAGTCACTGGCTCTGCATATGTTGACATTAAGATGGGAATGATGAGGGGTAGGGGGGTGTGTGTGGCCAGGCCCGAAGGGGCACCGAACGTGTGGTGAAAGCTGGTGGGGGTGGTCCTGGCAGGGCACTGGTGTGGAAGGAAGTGGCGCTGGGACAGACCACCCTATGGGAAGCCAGGTCTCCGAGGAACAGACCTGGGTGAATACTTTCCTTCTCTGGAGGGTGGTTTGGAATTGGAGGGCAGAGTAAGGGCAGGAGGCAGCCAAAACCTGGCCTAAGTCTGCAGAGATTTCTCCACGATCTGCTTAAAGGAGCCCCTCACCTCCACTAACTGCCAGTACCCAAGGAGCCTGCCCTCGAGGGGCCGCCACACTGCCAGCCTGCAGGGACCCGGGGCCTGGACTGGCCCCGCAGCAGCCCAGTGTCTGAGGCCCCAAGAAGACAGGCGTGCACACCAGACAAGCAGGGGACGCTGGGGTCGTGGCTGGGCCTCAGGAGATAGACTGCCTCCAGCAGGACTGGTACCCAGCAAGGCAACACGGTGGAGAAGAGGAGGAGGGAGTCAGGCATGGATTACTGGGTTTGCTTGGGGACGGGGGAGTTAACAAATAAGACTCATGTAATCACAAGGGAAGTTAAGGGGAACATACAGAGATGGTGTGGGAATGGAGGAAACAGGTTAATATACTAACACAGACCAAAAAGACATTAATTCTATCAAATGCAATATGTGACTTAGTTTGGATTCAATGTTAAAAGACATTCTAAGGAGAACTGGGGAAGCCTGATTGAACATGGCCTGGGTTGCTGCTGCTGCTAAGTCACTTCAGTCGTGTCCGACTCTGTGCGACCCTAGAGACGGCAGCCAGGGTTAGATGATATTAATTAGGTTAACTTTACTGATATGATAACAATCTTATGGTTAACAGGAAAAACATCTTTATGTTTAGAGATACACACTTAAATATTTAGAGAAAATGTCTCATCTTATAAATCCTTCAAAAAAAAGGAGCAAGCATGGTAAAATGTTGACTGTTGTAATGGAGTGATAAATACATGCAGATCCATTATACTCTATTATTACATGCCTACCCTTTTCATAAGATTAAAAAAATAAGAATATCTAGAAAAAACTTTGGAAAGATGTGTATTTTTAAATAGTTAATCCCTTCAATTGGGACAATAGCTTACTTTTATTATTTTTCCTCTCTTATTTATCTGTTATTTTCTACTTTGTATCTACAATTAATAGGACTTAAGATAATTTTCCACAGCCACATACAATAATACATATTTCCGGAGAGTTCAAGACAAGTTCCCTCTCTTTCCAAGCACCCTCAGCCTCCCACCCCCAGCACAACGCTAAGGAACAGAAGCGCGGATCCCTATGATCCCACCCCCGCCAGTGCCTGGATGTGCTTGACGGCTTTTCAAACCTGGTTTCAGAAAACGACCTCCAGACACAGCCTGTCAGAAGGACGAGAAGCAACTTAAACACAGTGTTGGTGCACGATGCAACCAGACAAAACATTTCTCCAAGAGCTGAAGCGGGAAGGATAATCACAGTCTGGCTATATTAGCAAGTGTAAAATTGGCAAGCAAACGGCAGGCGGTTTCAGGCAGAAATGGAACAGCACAGGCTGCGGGACGGAGCCGAAGGTGAGCCAGCTGTGCGACGGTGGAGAACGCGGGAGCGCCCGACGGACAGACAGATGGAAGGCAGGCCCAAGGAAACAGATGCGTCCAGTGCAGTTGTCTGCAAAGGCTCTCAGGGCGGGAGAGGGGCCTGCCCTCACGTCCTCTCTCCTGTTCCTCCTTCACACTCAGCAGCACCTGGCATTTCTCCCTGCCCCTCCCCTACCCTCCATCCTAAAATACACACTCATTTGTTCAATTAATGACAGCAACACTGAAGTCACACTACATGGCAGGTAATTTGGCTTTTTTTTTTTTTTTAACATTTATTCATTTACTTATTATTTATTTGGCTGTGCTGGGTCTCAGTTGAGGCATCTGACCTCTTAGATGTGGGATCTAGTTCCCTGACCAAGGACTGAACCTAGGCCCCTTGAATTGGGAACAGAGTCTTAACCACTGGACCACCAGGGAAGTCCCATATCAGGCAATTTTTGAGGGTCTCCAAATTCCTTTGTCGTTCTAATCACTGCTGTGATGAACCTTTTTCTGTGTATCTTCATACTAGAAGATGTAGTATAATAAGAATGGCCTTTGTCCAAGGTTCCTGGCACAGAGCTCCTAAAACCCTCGGAACTTTCCTGGATGACTGGAGTGTCAGGCGACTGATAACAAGCCCCTTTTGATCACACCTGAGTTTAATGAGGTGTCTCAGGATGGAGGGCCCAGAGGGTGTCCAGATGGGGCTGGTCACCAGAAAGACCAAACTCGTGATGAGAAGGTGGGAACTTTCGGGAGCTGGCGACTGGTCAGGTTATAAGAAGCCTTCGACAGTGAGAGTCACAGGGCCCCCAGGCTGGTGAACCCACAGAGGTGCTGGGGAGGTGCCTGCCCCCCACCTGGCCCCTGCATCTCTGCCACTCACCTGTTTCCAGTTGCACCCTTTACAATAAAGCAGTAAGCGTATCTTCCTGAATTTTGTTTGAGCCCCTGTAGTGAATTATAGGAGCTGAGAGGGGCTTGTGGGAGCCCCCTCAGGGCTGCAGCCAAGCAGAAGGGAAATGTGGGCAGCCTGGGGAGCTGGGATACACCTGCCAGCTAAGGCGAGGGCAGCCTCGATGCTAACTCGGCATTAGTGCCAGACCAGGACTGGACTGAAGGACACCCAGTCAGTGGGTCCAGCCCTCAGGGAATTGGTGTTTGAAAAGACACCACATATTTGCTGTCAAAAAGAAAACCACTCTCAACTACAAGTGCTATTTACATTTATTCACATATTTACGTCTGCTAATAACCTACAGGTTGATCATGGGCAGAAGAGAAACATAGTCTTATCTAGTAGCAAGACAAAGGTTCTGTCTCCAAGTGATGGAAAAAGCAGCTTGATTCACAATTACCCAAGGCTGAGGAACTTCACAAGGGAAACCAGGCAGACGCTGTAAAACGTCCAGCAGTGATAACCCTGCCTGATCCCCCAGGAAAAAGAACAGAGGAAAAGTCTCCCCACGGCACTGTTTACCTTTATCGCTAATAGCTGTCTGATTCCAGGCCAATGATTAAAGCAAAACAACATATTGTGGTGCAACATTAAAAACTGTTTTTGAAGTAGTTAATGACATGGAAAGATGCTCGCTATATCTTATTAGAGAAACCAGTTTCTAGACAACACTGGGACCAGAACTTTGGCTTCACTTTCAGAATGACTTATCCACAGACTGTTTATTGTGTAATGATTTTCAGGCAATAAACCTTAGATAAGTACTAAATTATCCCTCAGTGTTTCAGATGTATAAACAAATGACTAATATTAAGCCAATCCTCCCATTTCGAGGCCCAGAATCCTTCTTAAGCACAAAAACCTCTTCTTTCTCAAACCTAATCCCCTTCTACCCTTTCTCCTCTGTCTTCATCTCAACACAGGACTCTTGTTCCAAGCCTACCCAGCCCCACCCTGCCTTCTCTTCCCAAGACAGAAGGGTGGGACTTATTATTATAAAGGGCTGTTTTTGAAGGATCTCCCTCCTGACAAAGTTCTTCATAGTTAACACTACTATTGTAACTGTGCTGTGAGTTCCAGCACTTTATTTCACACTCACAACACCCCTACGAGGTGTTCCTTAACCCCATCTTACAGGTGACGAGACCACAGCTCAGAAAGGTTGGAACCAAGAGCGAGGGAGCAGGAGAGAGGAGAGGCGTGGAGCTGGGTCGAGGGTACAGGTGGGTTACGGCTCAACCATGCTACGTAGCCTCTGAATTAATTCTAGAGCTGTCTTCAATCACTCAATTTCTCTTCACTCCTGGGATGACTCTTAGAAAACCCTAATAGGGCCACAAGCCCAAGAAGAGAGGTTTTGAGGTGGAGCTTCAATGCTACAATAGGACAGAGTCAAGTATATCGCTCTACGGGATTACATCTATGAAGGGGGTGGGCACCTGAGTCAGGATGGAAGCAGCGGGCTGTCCGTTTCTAGGAACAAACTATCCATGTCATGCTTCTGAGTGCTCACAAGGCAGGGGTGGAACCACGTGACCACACTGGGCTAGACATTCAAACAGGTGGGACTGGGGGCTTCCTTGGTAATCCGGTGGTTAGGCCTCTGGTGCTTTCACTGCCCTGGGCCCGGGTTCAATCCCCGGTTGGGGAACTAACATGCATGGAACAGCCACAACGAAAACAAAAAGGTGGGACTATTCCTCCCTCACTTCGGGGGAGGTGATCCCACAGTTTCACACAACCCTCTGGGTTGCAATGTGTCTCATAATTGGCAAAGCTCAATCTGACAGCTGCGAGAACAGGACCCCTGGTTACCAAGGCCCTGGGGCCTGGATTTCTGAACTCTAGCCCGCAGGGTGGGTCTCTGCGGTTCGGGACCAAAGAGATGATATACGCAGAAATAACACAAACTTGGAGGGTCTGGCGATGACAGAGAAGTTTGACAATTGTATTACTGACTATGAGCCAAGCTGACTTGAGTCACAGCACTAAGAAATCCTACATAAAGATCCAAACCAGATGTTCAGTGTCAGCACTCCCTAATTAGCTTAAACCCTTAGCTGCATCAGGACCTGAAGCTTTAAAATCAAATCATAAAATAATGTCTAAGATAATCATCTACCCAACCAACCACAGGCCCTGTGAACCTGCAGCACGCGCTGCACCGGGCATGAAGTGACCAGAGAATAAGCACGTGGGGTTTATAATCCCGTCAAGGAGATGAGAGCCACACTCCAAGGCCCTATGGAGAACAGTCAGGAGTTGAGCTTAAGGAAGTTCCTACCGCTTTCTCACGTGACGGCCACCTCCCCTGTTCCTACAGAAAAGATATTACCACAGCTCCATCTCTGGACTTGCCTTCCCTTTCTAAGTGGGTTATTTCCCCTATGAATCTGCCTCCATATTTAGCAAGAGAACTTTCCAGAATACAGTAATTCTTCATTTTTGAAAACCAACTCAGCTGTACTTTATTTTTATATTTTTGGCTGTGCGGTTTATAGAATTCTTAGTTCAATCCCAAGTATATAGGATTTTTAGTTTAATCCCAACTGGGGACTGAACCCGAGCCCTCCACAGTGAAAGCACAGGCTTCACCACTGGACCTCCAGGAAGTCACTAGGTTGTATTATAAAAGGACTTTTATTGCTGACAGAGCAGTAAGCTGAGAGAAGGTGAGGTGAATGAATGCAGTGCCTCTAAGGTACAGGTTACAGGAGAGAGGAGGACATCTGGGGCTGAACCAGCAGTTCTCAGGGCTGGGCAGGAGCTGAGTTCCTAATGCGGCACTGATGCCCTCCAACCCTGAAAGTGTACAAGCTATGTTCTGCCACCCCTCAAGAAGCAGGGAGGCAGGCCCCCAAACCACTGTAATTCCCCTCCAGCCCAATCTTAGCTTATAGTCCTTTGGTAACAAGGTCGACAATCTCACCCATGAAATGCAACTCACAAAGGGGGAAGATAGTAGGAATGTTAAGTTGCATAAACTGCAGACTGTGGTGCCCTGGAACTAAAAATTTACACAAATACACTACTTCACAGTCATACGGTCTTCAAGGCACTTCCATACATACTGCTTAACCTGATCTTCAAATCAACCCTGTGAAACAGGCATGGCAGGGCTGATTAATTCTGCTTGAAAATAAGAAAATGACACTATGAATAACTGTATGTTAACAAATTTAATAAGTTAGATATAAGAGACAAAAACCTAAAAAGACACAAATGACTGAAACTGACTCAAGAGGAAATAGAAAAATCTGAATAGATCTAAGGCAAATAAAAGAGATTGAATTAGTAAATCTGAACCAGATTGGTAAATTTTATCAATCATTTAAAGAATAATTAACATCAATTGTTCAAAAACATCCAAAGACTTTAGGAAGAGGAAACACTTCCCAATTCATTCCATCAGGCCAATATCACCCTGATGCCAAAACCAAACATATCTGAAAATACAAAACCAAAAAAACTACAGACTATTATTCCTTATTGAAAATCCGCAAAATACCAGCAAACCAAGTCCACCAACTCATGAAAAGGCATGATTTACTCCAGGAATGCAAGGATGGTTTAACATCTGAAAATCATTTAGTGTAACATATCATAGGAATAGAACGGAAGATAAAACCCATATAATCATCTCAATATACATGGGAAAAGAATCTAACAAAATCCAATGTTCTTTCATAATTTAAAAAAAAATTTCAACAAATAAGGAGTAAAAGGGAACTTCCTCTGACTTCCTGGAGACCCAGTGATTGAGACTGTGCTTCCGCTGCAGGGGGCATGACTTCGAGCCCTGGCTGGGGAAATTTCACATACTGCACAGTGTGGCCAAAAAAAAAAAAAAAAAGGACTTCTTCAACTTGATAAAGAACATCTATGAAAATTCCACAGCTAATATCATATTTAATAGTAAAAGATAATATCATATTTAATAGTAAAAGCTGAATGCTTTTACCCTAAGATCAAGAATGAGATAAGAGTAAGAATGTCAGCTCTCACCACTTCTATTCAAAATTGTACTTGAAGTTCTAGCCAGGTTGATTAGGCAAGAGAAAGAAAAAAAATGCATCCAGATTGGAAAGGAAAAGTATCTGTATTTGCAGATGACACAACTTTTTATACAGAAAGTTCTGAGGAATCCACCAAAAATTATTATAATAAATGAATTCATCAAGGTTTCAGGAAGGATCAATATGCAAATATCAACTGTAACTTTATACACCTGCAATGAAAAATCCAAAAACATAATTATGAAAACAATTCCATTTACAGCAATATCAAAAAGAATAAAATACTTTGAAATAAACTTAACAAAGGAAGTACAAGATGTGTTCTATAAAAATTATAAAATACTAATTGAAGAAATCAGAGAAGATCTAAATAAATGGAAAAGCATTCCATGTACATTTAATATCTTAGGGTGACAATCCACCCCAAACTTGACTATAGTTTGAACACAATCTCTATCAAAATTCCAGCTGATTTCTTTGCAAAATTAACAAGCTGATCCTAAAATTCATGTGGAAATGTAATAGACCTGGAATAGTTATAACAACCTTGAAAAAAATATAACAAAGTTGGAAGACTGACACTTACTGATTTCAAAACTTACTATAAATCTACCATAATCAAGACAGTGTGTTTAAGGAGACATATACAAATCAATAAAAACAGAATCAAAAGTTCAACTCTTACATCTCTTGTCAACTGATTTTTGTCAAGGGTGCAAAATTAAATTAAAAGGGAGGAAAAAAGTCTTTTCAACATAGTGCTAGAGCACTGGATGTCCACATGCAAAATAATGAAGCTGTAACACTGCTTCACAACGTGAATAAGAACTAGCTCAAGACTGATCAAAGACCTAAATGTAAGTGTTCAAACTATTAAGTTTTAGGAGGAAACACTGTAGTAAATCTCTATGACTGTGGTAAGGCAAAGACTTTTTAAATATGACACCAAAAGCAGGGGAAAAAAATGACAAAAACGAAGTACATAAACTGAACTCCATCAACAGTAAAAACTTTTACACTTCAAATGCTATCACAGAAAGAGTGAAAAGACAACCCACAGAATGGGACAAAATATTTACAATCAGATACCTTATAGGGGACTTGTATTGAGACTACATAAAGTACTCTTTACAACTCTCTTAAGATAAGTAACCTAATTGAAAAATAGGCAAGGAATCTGGATAAACATTTTGCTAAAGAAGATATACAAACAGCCAAAAAGTGTGTGGAAAGCTGCCCAACATCATTAGTCATTAGGGAAACACAAATCAAAACCACCATGAGACATCACTTCATGTTTATGAAGGTGGATACAATCAAACAGATAACTAGTGCTGATTAGGATGTGGAGAAACTGAAAACCCCCATATACTCTTGATGGGGATGTAAAAGGGTGCAGATACTTTGGAAAACAGTTTGACAGCTCCTCAAAATTAGAAATATTTACCTCATGACCTAGCAATTGCACGACTAGGTATACAGCAAGAGAAATGAAAAGCGTACACCCACATAAAAACTTGAACATGAATGTTCACAGCAGGATTATTCAGAACAGCCAAAAAGTGAAAACAACTAAAATGTCCATCAACTGATGCATGGGTAAATAAAATATGGTTTATCCAGAGAATGAAGTATTAATCAAGAATTTTAAAAAAGAATGAACTACCAATATATATACATGGATGAACTTTGAAAAACATTACGGTAAGTGAACAGAACCAATCAGAAAAGACTACTATATACTGTATAATTTCAATTACATGAAATGTCCGGAATAAGTAAATGTACTGAGACATAATACAGTAGATTATCAGGTGCCTAGGACTAGGGGTGGCAGAAAAATGGGGGCATGACTGCTAACGGGTATGGTATTTCTTTGGGGTAGGTGATAAAACATTCTTAAAATTAGGTTGATGTGATAGTTGCCCAACTCTGTTCATACACTATAAACCCTTTAAATGGTGAACTGCATGCAAGTGAATTATATCTCAATAAAACTGCTTACAAAAGAGACAGAACAAAGAGACTCAGAGGGTAACAGGGTAGAAAGCATGTCTTGCAATTCCTATAACATGTTCTATTACACCGCAGACTTACACTTCAGAAAATGCTTTAAATAGTCTGTTATGCATGTCCCATACTTGAGAGAGCTGGTAGGGCTCAGCATCACATCAATTTGGGATTTCAAATTTTTCTTAAGGAAGCCTACCATGTGTTAGATAAATTCTATTTACAGAAAGAGGTGAAAAAAATGACATCACTCTTTTTCCTGTAACAGATGTAACCAAGTATAGGAAGCATCTTAGAGACATGACAATTGGCACACTCAAAAGGCTTTTGGTTTTGTTTTGGGGGTGGGGGTAGGGTTGTTTTTTTAAAAAAAAATTCTTTCATTTATTTCTTGCTAACATTTGCCTTCTCAGACCTCCCTCACACATTCCCTTGCTAAAACTACTGGCTGCTAAAACGTCTAGGGAAGCCAAGGAGGCCAAGGGGCCTGGGGAACAGAAGGCAGCCAGCTCCCTCCAGACTGAGGTCAGCAGGGATCTTACCACCGATTCCCTGAGTCCCCAAAGCAGAAACTGAGCGCCCAAGACAGAGCTGAGCACAGGGTCACTGCTGAGCAGACGTCTGATACATACAGGACCCCCTGCTGCCTGATAACCTTTCATACAGAAAAATGTATACAAAGTAAGTGGGGCTACAGCCGCTCAGCGCTCCTACCCACAGGAGGAACACCTGTTCTTCACTTGACCGTTTCCCTGTGAAGACCTTCCTCCTTTCAGGGTCTTCCCTCCCAGTCCTGCTCTCCCAAGTTTGAACCAAGGCAGGGCTTCAGAAGGGAGACAAGGGGGTCTGATCTGAGAAGGCTGTTAATAAGGTACACATTCGCATTTAGGCAAGTGTCCAAAATGGGACCTTTTTCTCAGTTTAATGACTCTGAGATCCCAGTCCCTCGAATTCCCCCAAAGTTGAAATATATTTCATAAATGCATGCTCTTAGCCACTCAGTCCAGGACATCAGCCTTAAAATGGAGTAGAAGTGGACACAGTGTATTGTCCACAGACAGGATAACAGGACTGGAAGGCCTCTTCCAGGACTGCTGGGTAGACCCCAATGGTGTGGGCTGCAGGACTCACGTTCCCAACAACCAGGGGGCCCCAGGTCACACAGAGCCTGGGCGCGGCGAGAGGGGTCCAGGTGGATGAGTCAAGGCGGGAAAAAGCAGAACAGCCTCTGAGGTACGCTGCAATGTTAAGGCGTCACTACTTAACAGCAGAGAAACACCACCAACGCACACAGACACCCATGCCCGAACCCAGACAACAAACTGGCTAAATCTCCTCCCCGCAAAACCAAACAAAAATATCACCCAGGAGCTGGTGGGAGGGGGATAATTTATTTGCTTTTTGTAATAGTCAGGGCCAGGTGCTGGAAGCTTCTAACTCCTGAGAGAGGCTCACTCTAACATGCAAGACTCCACAGGTAAAGAATAATCTGGAAAGCCATTTGATAAACTGGAAAAGCTTTGTGCTAAGGATGAAGAAAGTACCTCAAATTTTCAAATGAGTGCTCAGTGCTGTTTTATTTAGAAAGAGACCCAAACCCTCCCTTTTGAAGGCCAAGGTTAAGATAAGAGGGTGGGGCCCATAACCAGTAGGAGTCGGCCCTCCCCACCCTGAACCCAAGCCTCCCTGGAAGCTGAGCCAATGACGGGTGTGCCTTCTCTTTGCACTCAGCAGGTGCCCTGGGTTTTTGCAACCACCTGGATTTGTTTAAGGCTGCATTTCCAGTGGAGCCGAGACCCCCCCAAACAGACAGAAGCCCCGGAAGGCCCCCCAGAGTCATCTGCTCCCCGTTCCCAGCAGGCAGCAGCAGGAGCAGAGGAGAAAGGGCGCGTGTTAACAGATGGCTCCTCCTCGCCGAGACCTGAACTTCACTGCAGCTAAACCACCACAACGCGCACCTTCAGAAATCATTACGAGAGCGTTCACAACACCAACTGCCTCTCTCGCAAAGTAGCAACCGCCAACACTGAGCTGGGAAGCTGACGCAGGATAGAGAGAGGGAGAATGTTCTACAGGAGAGGAGCCTCCAGACAGAGCAACCACACGCCTCTGCGGCAGGACGGGAACCCTGGCCGGAGGCCACGTCGCTGCTCCTGCCCTTCTGTTCCTGTACCTAAAAAGGGAGGCAGGGGGCTTCCCTGGCGGTCCAGTGTGTGAGACTGCCTTCCATCACGGGGGGTGCCGGTTTGATCCCTGGTCAGAGAGCTAAGATCCCACATGCCCAACAGCCAGAAAACCAAAACATGAAACGGAAGCAATATTGTGAAAATTCCATAAAGACTCTTACAAGAGCCCACATCAAAATTTTTTTTAAAAAAGAGGGGCAGAAGGAGGACCAGAGAGGCAGAGCAAAGCAAGAGCTTGATGCCAGGCAGTCTCCAAGGCAGCCCCTGCGAGTGCCACCTCCTGGGATTCACACCCTTGGGCTAGGGTAACCAAAAGGATATTGTAGAAATAACAGAGTATGGCTTCTGAGGCTGTCATCAGAGACACCGCAGCTGCCATACTGGAAGAACGCTCAGGCAACCCCAGACAGAGCCCCACCGCACAGTAAAAAACTGAGATCTTCCACCCGCAGCCAGCACCAGCGTGCCAGACGTGGCTGAGGAGGGATCCTCTGGACCTGGTCAACCTTCAGATGACTAGGGTTCCGGCCAACGCCAGGACTGCATTCTCACCAAGAACCCCAAGCCAGACCACCCAGCTGGGCTGCTCCCAAGTTCCAGACCTCTGAAAACAATGTGAGATAATAAACATCCAGTGGCTTGAGCTACTACCCAGTTTCAGAGTTATCTGCTATGCAGCAATCAGTTCAGTTCAGTCACTCATTTGTGTCCGACTCTTTGTGACCCCATGAACTGCAGCACGCCAGGCCTCTCTGTCCATCACCGACTCCCGGAGTCCACCCAAACTCATGTCCACTGAGTCGGTAATGCCATGTGACCATCTCATCCTCTGTCATCCCCTTTTCCACCTGCCCTCAATCTTTCCCAGCATCAGGGTCTTTTCAAATGACTCAGCTCTCTGTATCAGGTAGCCAGAGTACTGGAGTTTCAGCTTCAACATCAGTCCTTCCAATGAACACCCAGGACTGATTTCCTTTAGGATGGACTGGTTGGATCTCCTTGCAGTCCAAGGGACTCTCAAGAGTCTTCTCCAACACCACAGCTCAAAAGCATCAATTCTTCGGCGCTCAGCTTTCTTTATAGTCCAACTCTCACATCCATACATGACTTCTGGAAAAACCATAGCCTTGACTAAACAGACCTTTGTTGGCAAAGTAATGTCTCTGCTTTTTAATATGCTGTCTAGGTTGGTCATAACTTTCCTTCCAAGGAGTAAGCTATGCAGCAATACCAGCCTCTTAAGAACCTCCTCCTTCTACCCCAAAATGGGTGCAAAGTCCCAGGAGGCTGCACACGCCCCCATGCACCTGCCTCTCCTCACCCACACATGACTCACGGGTGGAGAGGGAAGCAAAGTGAAGGCAAATGCTCCCAGTGCCTTTTTATTTCTCACGGATGAGCAGACGCTGAGCACAAAGGAAGCAAATGTTTTTAATCCAACAGCACTGCTTACCCAGTGATGCTTTTACTTTTTCCCCTTCTGATTTGATGTCTAAATTGTACTGTAAGCTTCTGATGTTCAAAATTCCTAAAATACATTTTATCCTTCATACATCATATATGCTAAGTTAACATGTGTGAAAGATGTAATCTCTTGATTTTTTTTTCAAATTACATCATTTTACAAGATACTAAAGAACATGCTTTCCCCCATCATATACTCTGTCCTGGTAACATTTTAAGAACTTTTCATTTCCTCTGATAAGTCATTTCCTAAGGCAGTGAAGAGAGAGATACATACATTCCCTGCAGAGAAGCTGGGTGTGTGATCTTCAAAGCTGAATTTACAGGACTTCCCTGGTGGTCCAGTGGCTGAGACTCCGCCCTCCCAACGAAGAGCTAGATCTTGGTCAGGGTACTGGATCCCACAGGCCGCAACTAAAGATCCCACAGTCAAATAAACAAATCTTCCTTTTAAAAGTTGAATTTATGACCCCTGTGTACTACTAGCAGTATAGGCTCCGTTTCCCAATTTTTAGACTGGAAATCATGTGTGGTCTATTTCGGAGCATCATTTTTATGAAACCAAGTAAGATGCTGAAAAAAAACTGCATTCAACACATACGATAAATGCAGCTGGAACAGAAAGTTGGTAATCTGTTAGGTCGGAATTCTGCAGTGGGAAAGCTGGAGATCAATAATTTGCTGTCATATTTCCAGCAATGACATAGCGAACAAGGACTGGCCAGGACAGTATCCAGATCTGCCAAACAGAGCTGCCAGATCACATTTTTCCACTTGTGAATTAATGAGATAATCCATTTGATTACTATCCTCTTGCCAAGTCTGGCCATCATCAGTCTAGGCCCTGGGGATCTGATTATGTTTGTGCAAGCCCATGAAATTAGGTTCATGTACGTGTGAAGGTGAGGGTGAGACCTTGAACTTACAAGCTGCAATCCCTTTCCAGGCCCAAGGTTAAACCTTTACTGGACACTTCAGGGACCCCTAGTTATCAAATCCCTACAGAGATGGCTGTTTTGGGTGGATAAACCATGGTCTTCCTGTCACTCACCAGAGTTCAGAAGACTGTGACAAAATGGTATATTCTGCTCGGGTTTCCTATGAACAGTAAGTAGTATTACTAGTCACTTGAAAAAGAAACTATGACTGCTCTTTAAATGTGTTAAAAGGCTTCAGACCACATCCATTCTGTAGGTGGAGCACTGCTGTTGTTTAGCTGCTAAATCGTGTCCGATCCTTTGCAAGGCCATGGACTGTATGTAGCCCATCAGACTCCTCTGTCCTTGAGATGGCCCCACCAGACTCCTCTGTCCTTGGGATTTTCCAAGCAAGAATACTGGAGTGGGCTGCCACTTCGTTCTCCAGGGGATCTTCCTGACCCAGGGACAGAACCCGAGTCTCTTGTGTTTCCTGCATTAGCAAGCAGGTTCTTTACCACTGTGCCACCTGGGAATTAAGTGGTAGCAATACAGTTTAGCAGGGCTGCCCCCTCAGTACACGAGAGAAAACACCTCCACCGTCAGAAGCTCTCAAAGGAAGCTATACTGCTTCACTTGGAGCTCAAGTAAGCTCTAAACTGGGAAACGCAGGTGTGAGGTGAGTATAATCATCACGATATTTAAGAAGGTCTTGAATTCGCTATTCACCTTAAAAGAATAATAACTACTTTGACAGTTACTAAAATAAAATATTCATTTCTAGCATGCAGACTTTGCCCCGCCCCCAACTTTTTATTTAATACTCTCTGAGTCTCTGCTGGAAAAATGATACTCTTCCCCCAAGTATCTCCTTGGGTGGAGCACCACACAGAGGAAGAGGTGCTCCTTACACGGTTCCTTTGTTGTTGCTGTTGGTTAGTCACTAAGTCGTGTCCAACTCCTTGTGGCCCCATGGACTGAAGCCTACCAGGTCCCTCTGTGCGCAAGAGGACTGGAGTGGGTTGCCATTTCCTTCTCCAGGGGCTCTTCTCAGCCCAGGGACTGAACCCCGTCTCTGTGTTTCCTGCATTGACAAGCAGATTCTTTACTGCTGAGCCACCAGGGATGCCCACATGGCTCCTTTACGTTATTATAAAATAAAGCAACAGAGCCGCATGGCCTCATCCCGTTTACTAACTAGTGGGAATTTCCAAGCTGAGAGCTACAAACATACAGGGCAAGGGGGTGGGGGATGGAACTGCATCCTGCTGCAGAGGTTTTTTAAGTGCATTTCATAATAATATGAAGTAGTGTAATATAAAAACTTAAACTGTGTGAAAGAGCCAAGAAAATGAGAGCAGTAACCTGGAATGGTGTTGAAGGAGCCACTGGGGTGAACTGTCAGGTGGCATGAAGGCTCCTTATTGGTCGCGTCGTGTGTGTGTATTAGTTGCTCAGTCGGGTCTGACTCTCTGTGACCCCATGGACTGTAGCTCGCCACGCTCCTCCGTTCATGAATTTGTCCAGGCATGAATACTGCAGTGGGTAGCTATTCCCTTCTCCAAGGGATCTTCCTGACCCAGCAATTGAACCCAGGTCTCTTGCATTGTAGGCAGATTCTTTACCATCTGAGCCACCAGGGAGGTCCATCAGTCCCATTACCTCTAGGATATTCTAATAAAGCAATCCCTGCAGTAGGAGCCTGGAAAGGGTGCCAGACAGTCCCTAGGAGAACCACACTCACAGATTCGACTAGAACACTTCAATGTTTGTATATTTGCTTATACAAGTAGCCCAAAGCCTTAGGATCAAACATCTAAGGTTCAGATTTTAATAAGATTTCCCTTCTAACTCTTACATAGGTACAATCTAAACCAATCAACCATACAACCTATACCAAAAATACACCATAGCAACAGTCAAATTACAAATTCTCAAACACCCAAAGTTGCATTAGAAACAAAAGTGAAAAGTCTCTGCATTTGTACTTATATTAAATGATTGCCAAATTCTCCCCATTCTTCCCTAATTTCCTTTTTGCTCATATCTTTTAGAAAATTGAAAATTAAGTATGAGCCAGACTGAAACGTCATTTTGCAAGGGAGATAAACAGTCAGTCCAAACCAGTCTCTTCTTGATGCCATCCCTGACCGTTCAGGCCTACAGGAGTGGCACCCAGTTCCCACAGTTCACTTGCTAATTAATCAGCTAAGCCTTGTAGCTTTTTTTAAAACTAAAGTTCAATTATAAAGGTCAAATTATAAAGTATTTAAACTTTATCATTTTACCAAAATCATTGCAAGTGTGGATCAAGGTCGGCAAACTTCCTGTAAAAAGCCAGATAGTAAATATTTCAGGCATTTGCCTCTGTTCTGAGTATTCAATCTGCTATCTTACTGCAAAAGCAGCCAGACTACACCTAAATGCACAGCTGCGTTCCAAAATGAAACTTTATTTATGGGCCCTGAAATTTGAACCTCATGTACTTTTCACACAAAATATTGTTTTCCCCCATTTAAAAATGTAGAAACAGTTCTCAGCTCTCCAGCAAAACAGTAACAGGTAACGGCAGGCCCATGAGCTATTGCTGGCTGATGCCTGATTTACACTGACCCAAACTATGTCAACAAATAAGTCGGCAGTCCCCACAACCCTCCGGCAGTAAACACCTATAGACTGACCCTGTTTATCTCTCTCCTGTTCTGGAGAACTACCTTATGTGTTTGGTGTATCTAGTCATCTAATCAACACATCAAACAGGATAACTGTTCCAAGGGCATAAAGAGCTTCAGTGTGAATTAAAATTCCCTCTCTCAAAGAAAGGTAACAATTTGTAAATAAAGGCGTGTGTGTTTGTGTGTGCCGGCTGGGGGAGAGTTCAATTAACAGAGGACAGCCACTGCAGCTTTCACTTTTATAATCTAAAACATGGGACAAAACCACAGTCCATCAGCACTGGAAACAAACAAGCCAAAAAATGATAAACTTGAGACTGTACCTCTCGAACATCCTTTCCTAGGTGATGTCTCCTTACTGATACATCTCCCAGCAAAGAGAAAGAACAGTGACATCAGCAACTTCAACACCCTTTGCAGAGCTTATAGAACAGCCTGCCAGAAGACAGTCTTACATGACCTACACGCGCTGTTCCCCCGCATCAAAGACTAACCGTATTATTAGGGGGCTTCCCACGTGGTGCAGTGGTAAAGAATCTGCCGGTCAAGGCAGGAGATGCGGGTTTGATCCCCGGTTGGGGAAGATCCCCTGAAGGAGGAAATGGTAACCTGCTCCTGTATTATTCTTGCCTGGAGAATCCCAAGGACAGAGGAGCCTGGAGGGCCGCAGTCCACAGGATCAAAAGAATCAGACACAACTGAGCAAAAGTGAGAATGCACACCACCTTATCAGGAGTCGAATAATCAACAGTTTTTAGAAAGAGAAGCTTCCAGGCTGAGAAGTTAGACTTCAACATTTAGACTCCATTTTTGCCCACTGATATCTTCCCTGGTCAGATCTGTGCTCTGGCTGTACTTTTACACTCACTGTGTATGCATAACAAGGCCATCCACAGAACTCTCGACAAGGACTGGTGTTGGGGAGAAGAAGCCCCAGAGGGCAGGATACTGCCAGGTTGATGGGGAATCATCCTGTTATTTAAAGACACTAAATGGCAAGACTTCTTCATATGCAGTGCTTTTTTCCCAGTTTGTACCGCCTGCCACTTTCATGGTCCACAATCTTGAGCTACTCCGCTGAGCTCTCTTGATCCACGCTCAGCTGCATCTGACTCTTTATGACCCCATGGATTGTAGCCCACCAGGCTCCTCTGTCCATTGGATTTTCCAGGCAACAATACTCAAGTGGGCTGGCATTTCCTCCTCCAGGGGATCTTCCCGACCCAGAGAAGGAACCCACATCTCCCACGTCTCCTGCATTACAGGCGGATTCTTTACTGCTGAGCCAGTTCCTGACTTGGTCCCTGACTCTCTAAAAAGAAAAATTCTAGAGAGACCGAGAAAAGAGAGTATGAGCCGTAAGTGACCAAAACTTGTAAAAATGAGTCCGTGGCATAGGAAGGACCAAACAATTGGGTCTCTGTGGTTCTGAGGGCCTGGGCCATACTGGCCTCCATTTAATTAGCGAAGAATCTGTCAGGATGAATCAGACCACCAGCTGACAGGATGGTGAGGAAGCAGGCGGCCCAGGCTGAGCAATTCAAAGAGGCTTTCAAACTGTCTTGTGAGCTTTATTTAAATTTGAGGGGAAGGCCACAGAATAGTTCTCTCAGGCTTTCAAATCTCCCTTCAGATCTGCCAATCTTGAGAGAAGAAAGGGGAAGCTATGAAGCAGCATCTTCTGTCATGGAGACTGCTACCCAGCCAAGTGGCACACACAAGTCCTCCAACATGCAAACCTGCCTGTTCCCATGTGGTCTCTGCCTGAACTCATGGTAAAAAAAGCAGCCCAGGGCCAGCTGAGGGAATTTTCAGCAGGGCAGCCCAGTATGGAGCTCACCATTTATTGATCTATTAAAAAAAATTTTTCTGGCCACACCACGTGGCATGCAGGATCTCAGTCCCTGACCAGAGGTCAAACCCGCGTCCCCTGCATGGGAAGCATGGAGTCTTAACCACTGGACTGCCAGGGAAGTCCCTGTAGCTCACCACTGAAAGCAAAACCAAATCACAAAAAGCTGGTAACATTTCCCCAGTAAGTCCAGCTCCATCACGAAATCCAGCACGGACTTCCTGTGACCTCCCCAGGTGACCTTTGAGGAAGTTGCTAAGCAAGGAAATATAATGACCGTTGGGAGAATAAATTCATGACCCGATCAAAATTCAGGTAACAGGGTAACTGAAAGTTGGCTCTACTTTGTCACTGCAGGTGACAGTGACACACACTGGAATAGAGAAAACACAGGAAAAGGACATCCATCCTGGTGCGCCTTCTCCAGACAGCAGCCAGCTATCCTTTGAAAAAGGAAGCGAGAGCACTGTCCCTCTGTTCAAAGCCCTGCTGTGGGATGGACTATATTCCTCCCAAAAGACAAGCTCAAATCCTAACTCCCCACACCTGGGAATGTGGTCTTATCTGGACATAAATGTTGAGCCCTGAACAATGTGGGGGTTAGGGGTGTCTACCCCCAACCACTCAGCACAGTTGAAAACACTCCATATCCACGTTTCTCTATCCTTGGATTCAACCCACCGTGGACCGTGTAGTACTCTAAGACAGTGGTCCCCACCTTTTTTGGCATCAGGGACCCATTTCACTGAAGACAATTCTTCCATGGACCGGGGTAGGGGATGGGGTATGGTTTCAGGGTGACCCAATTGCATTACATTTACTGCGTACTTTACTTCTATTATTATTACATTAGATCCACCTCAGATAATCAGGAGTTAGATCCTGGAGGTTGGGGACCCCTGCTCTAGAACATACTTAGTGAAAAAAAATCTGTGTCAAATGGACCCGCACAGTTCAAACCCATGTTGCTCAAGGCTCAACTGCAGTTATCTCTGCAGATGCAATCAAGGTAACAGGTCGACTTAAGATTGGAGTGGTCCCTAAACCCAATGACTTGTGTCCTCCTCAGAAAGCCACATGAAGAGACAGAGATACACAGGGAGAAGTTGACCAGTTAAGATGGGAGCTTTGCTGCCACGGGCCAAGGAACACCAGGAATCGCTGGCAACCACCAGAAGCCAGAAGAAACAGGGAAGAATCTGTCCCTAGAATCTTTGGAAGGGGCCTGGCCCTGCCAACACCTTGATTTCAGACTTCTAGCCTTCAGAACAGAGAGGGAACCAATTTCCATTGTTTTAAGCTGCCCGGTTTGTGGCCTTTTTTAAAGGCAGCCCTTCTGATCTCACTCAGAAGGAAAAATGAACACCTTGCGACTAGAGGACCCAGAAAGCCCCCTACCTGGCTGACTCCGGCTGCTACAGCCACCAGGCCTCTTCCCTGACTTCCAACATGCTGCCCCCCTGGGCACTTCCCTCCCCACCCCTCTACCTCAGGCTGGTGCTGTCTCAGACCTTCCCAGGAGCCATGCTCTCTGCTAGAAGAGTTCTCCTCAGGAAACTGCACAGATGTCCCCTCAATTCTCTTTCAGGAATCTGCTCAAATCCCCTAACCAGTCAGGTTCCCCACCCCCATCAGCCTTCAGCACCTCCTACCAACCCTCCCCCAACTCTGTTCCCCCTTCCCCGGCTTCATTTTTCTCCGTTGTTGTACTTAGGCCAAAGCTGACGGGTGCACGCGTGCATGCTAAGTCACCTCAATCGTATCTGACTCTTTGTGACCCCAGGACCATAGTGACCCCAGGACTATAGCGCGCCAGGCTCGTCTGTCCATGGGATTCTCCAGGCAAGAATACTGGAGTGGGCTGCCAGGCTCTCCTCCAGGGGATCTTTCCAACCCAGGGATCGAACCTGTGTCTCCTGCATTGCAGAAAGGTTCTTCACCACTGAGCCACCAGGGAGGCCAAGCTGACAGGTAGGTACACTCTGCTTAACCTCTGAAAGGCCCGTCTCCCTCCACGACGCTGGCCTGCAGAGATGGGGACTGTTTCCACTGCTGAATCACAGCCACTTTGAACATCTAACTGCGATCAGGCCAGGTGAGATTTTGGCTGTGGGACAAAAACGGTTTCCGCTAATCGAGAGGAACAGCAGCAGCTTCTGCAGATGAAATGCAGGCTCAAGGTTGGGCTCTGAGGGCAGCAGGGCGTCTCCACGCCAGGCTTTCTTGGGTAGACTGGGGCTCACCACCATCCCTGGCAGAAGCGGGGGCGGTGAAGAACTTTGACACCGCCTCTTAAGATTCCTCCTTGTCTAAAAAAATTCAACTCCTACCTATAATTCTTGTCTCCAGCCACACCCTGGAGAAAATGCGAAGGCCTGAGAAATGTGTGAAGCCAAATCTAAACACACCTCCATCCCAACACCACCACACACATTTTTGTTTTTCAGGGCCCAGCAGGAATGTTCTGATAATGATAATTTCATACTGCAAAATGTACAACCTACTTAGGGAAGAAAGATTCTGGCTTCCACACTTGGAAAAATACAAACAAACCAACCATTTCAAATATGCCAGGAGCTTTCAAACAGCTCCTGCTGAGTAAGGAGACAACCCCCCACCTTTTAAAATGGCCCTGCATTAACACTTTTCCTTCCCTTATTTACATTTTCAAAACTTTAAACAACAGCAGCAAGAAAAAGGCAGAACAAGGGAAGTCTTTCCTTACCTTGGGTCTTGGCCCCAGAGCCTGCCGGTCCAAGGTGCGACTCACAGGATTCCTTGAGAGGGGATCGGATGGGCGTTTCAGTTTCAGGGGTCTCAAAATTACCTTCAGAATCCGAGCTGCCAAGGGGGAAAAATGAGGAATTACCACTTTCAACGGTATTTCCGATACCTCTTTACAGGCTACATCTCCACAAGGTCCAATATTTTTTGCTAACTTCGCACCCCGCGCGGGGGTCTTCAGTGTGGACTGGCCCGGGATGGGGGGGAGGGGAGAGCAGTGCTGAGGCAGCGCCCTCCTCCAGCTTCCGTCTCCCTGAAATCTCCATCCTCCGGGGCCTTTCTCCAGCAACGTTTATTTCTGAGGTCATCCTTCCCTTCCTCTGACAGCCCCCCAAAAGCTCCTCAACAGACTCCTTTTCTCAAAAAAGCCCTTTGCCACAGGCTTAAAAATTCAGATCGCCTCTCTCAGCCTAAAATCACGAAGCCAGCTTTCGCCTCGATGCCCTTTTTCTGGAGTTAGGCCTCTCTCTACCTGTTTGCAAGGCACCCGGCCAGAGGCCGAGGACGCTGTCACCTGTCTCCCGCAATCACACGGGTTGACAGCTCAGGAGAGACGACCGTTTCTCCCCCAGCGGCCAGGGGGCCCTGCATCACGCGACCTTCTTCACCAAGGCTGCATTTTCGGGGACACAGGGGAGTCCCAGGAGGGCCTGGGAGCGACTTCTTCCCCGTAGGGAGGGCCCCAAGTGCCAGCGGGTGGGATCCACGACAGTGCGTGTGTGTGTGTGTTTGTGCAGGGGCGGGGGCTGGGGTCTTGAAGCTTAGAGAAAGGGACTGAGGCACACGGGGATGCGGAGAGACTGCAGATTCTGGGTTAGGTTCAGAAAGCTCACACTGAAACGAGGGGAGGAAAGCACCCGGCGGGAGGGCACAACGTCCTGAACTTCCGACTGCACAGCGGGGACCTGGTTACGGGCAGGGACGGCAGCACTGCCATGAACACGGTTAACGCGGGTGGCGACCACACACACACACGCGCGCGCGCACACACACAGAATGAGCCGCGGATGGATGGATGGATGGCAGCGCGTCCGAATCTTGGCAGCAACGCGTGTACTTGCCTGAAACTCAAGGATTTGGTCTCGGCTTGCGAGTCCTCGTCCTCGGGGTCGCCCTCGGGCCCTCCGGCCTCCTCCTCTCCGGCGCCCCCGCCGCGCACCGCGGACCACGTCCATCTCGCCCACTGCACGGGCGACAGGATCTGCCAGGGGCTGAACGCCATGCGCGCGGCTCCTGCGGCCCCCGGCTCCTGGGAGGAGGGGAGCGGGGACGGGAGAGCGCTTTTTTCTCCCTTTCAAGATGGAGGGACCGGGTGACAGGGGCCCGGACGCGCTTCCAGCGGAGGCGCGGATGTGGTTTCACGGGCGCCGTCGGGGGCGCGGGCGCAGCGCTTCCTCTCAGCCGGCCGGCCGCGCGCCGCTCCTCCCTCGTCCTCCTTCCCGAACGCGCGGCCGCGGCGCCGAAGCCCCTCCTGGGGCCTCCTCGGGGTGGGGTGAGGGGAGCCCGGGTCGGCAGCTCGGCCTCGGCTGCCCGGCGGTTAGGCGTCTGCGTTCCGAGGGGCCCGGCTCCCGGCTCCCGCCTCCCGGCCGGCCGGCCGCGCCTCAGCTGCCGCGGAGCCGCGCCCCGGGAGCCGCCCCCCTCGGGCCGTACCACCCGCGCGCGCGGCGAGGGGCGCCGGCGGAGGCGGGGCCTCGGAAGCGCACGGCTCAGCTGCCGAGCCCCCCCCCCCGCCTTCGCGCCGCGGTGGTCGCGCCCGCGCTGCGGGGGAAGGGGCTTGGCGGCTGCGACTTCGGAGGCGGTGACGGGCGGAGGACCCGGGCGCCGTCAACGGTTTTTGCCGGCTTCCCGTTTTTCCGAGTCGGCGCACGCTGGGTGTCCCTCCTTCTCTGTTTATTTTTTCATCTTGCTACTGCGACTTAATGGCGTTGGTGATACGGGCTCACAGAGAAGTTAAGCCTCTTATTGTAAAAAAAAAAAAAAAACAACCCCAAACCAACTTTTGAGGCTGCTGTTAACGGCGTTTTCCCCTCTCTGATAGAACGGCGTGGAAAATGTCAGCCTTTTCACCCTCACCCGTCAGATCCCTCAGCGGTGGTACAAGAGTAGCCAAGGGCTGGAATTTTTCGATACTTTTTTAGCTCCCCAGTCCAAACTGGTGGACGCGCCGTGGCCAGGTCTTGGGTAAAGGGTGCTAAATGACACTGAAATTATAGCCTGATCCGTTTCCCATTCTTTTTTTTTTTTTTTTTTTTTTTTTGAGGCTTTTCATAAGTTCTGATTCGGCTTCTGACTCCGATTGCTCCTTCGAAAGTCGGTCAACAGGCCTGGTGATTTCAGCCTTCAAAGTAAAAAAAAAAAATTCTGTATGTTTGAAGGGAGAGGGAAGTAAGTAGAGCTGTCCTCGGATTTTCTTCATTTTCATTCCAGGAATTCAGTTCAGAGTCACCAATGCACCAAGCAAATGGATTGCCTCAACTTCATGATCTCCGTGCCTGGATAAAGGCGTTTCTTATCCTACTCTTAATTTTCAGAGTTGCAGGTTCCCACAGAAAGAGCAGCTCTAGATTTAAGAACAAAGGCTGACACTGCCAGACAGACGTCTTCCCCTGAAAGGGGTTGGCATAGCATACTGTTGATGAATCATGACTGCCTTACACATTTTGATAACAAGAACAAAAGCAAAAAATGATGCAAGATAAGGCCTGGCGGGTGGGTCTTAACCGTAACAGAAGGGGAGGGGTTTGCCTGAAGTCTAGACAGGAGGGCTGGGGTGTCTGGATACTTTACAATTCATCCAGCTCCCAGAGATAAACACAACAGTTTCGATCATTCTGGAGACTACAAAGAATAAGCAGGAGTTGTTTTTTTAGGTCTACATGAAATATGCCACAACACGCTCCCATTGTTTGTATTTTTAGATTTATGGCTCACCACCCAACCCTTCAGATTATAAGGTTCCGCAGGTTCCTGGATCTGACACAAGCGTTTTGCTGCTTGAAATGATATTGTCCACATACATCAGTGGGCTTCCCTGATGGCTCAGTGGGTAAAGAATCTGCCTGCAATGCAGGAGACATAGGAGACGTGGGTTCGATCCCTGGGTCAGGAAGATCCCCTGGCAGAGGAAATGGCAACCCACTCCAGTATTCTTGCCTGTAAAATCCCATGGACAGAGGAGCCTAGGGGGCTACAATCCAGAGAGTGGCAAAGAGTTGGACAGGAATGAGCAATTAAGCGCACACACAAATATACATCAGTAATTGTTATGTACTAAGTCCTGTTCATTCTTACTCCTGAATGTTCTCGAATCCTTTCAGTTCAGTTCAGTCGCTCAGTCGTGTCTGACTCTGCGACCCCATGAACCGCAGCAGCACGCCAGGTCTCCCTGTCCATCACCAACTCCCAGAGTCCACCCAAACCCATGTCCATCCAGTCGGTGATGCCATCCTGCTATCTCATCCTCTGTCGTCCCTTCTCCTCCTGCCCTCAATCTTTCCCAGCACCAGAGTCTTTAAGTACTGGAGTCTCAGCTTCAACATCAGTCCGTCCAGTGAACACCCAGGACTGATCTCCTTTAGGATGGACATTCCTCTGCAATTCCATTATGATTCCTGCAGTCCCCATTTTTCATAGATCCTCTGTAAATGTCTCCCAACCGCTTCGACCTCTGAGGGTTTTTCCAGCCCAGGTCACCCTTGCCTGGCTGATCTGTGACTCCTACTCTAGCCTTGCTGTTCCTGCTCTCCTCTGCTCCAGCCCTTTATAGTCGTAGCCATAATCCCTACAGAATTGGTGCCGAACCTTTACTATGTCCAAGAATCATTTGTGGCCCTTCTTTAAAAATCCAAATCCAGGGGAGGTCCTCAGTGGTCTACCAGCTAAGACTCCAAGCTCTAGGTGCAGGGGGGCTGAGGCTCGATCCCTGGTCATGGAACTAGATCCCACATGTCGAAACTGAGACCCAGTGCAGACAAGTAAACATTAAAAAAAAAAAAAAAAGACAAGCACCTGGACTGAAAAGAAAAAAATTTTTTAAAATCCAAATCCAAATTGCCCCAGCAGGTTCTAGAAATCTGTATTTTGACCAAGTGTCCTGGGGAATTTATTCCACAGGATAAATTTGGGAACAATGACTAGCTTGAGTTGACTAAATGTTGCTTCTGGAACAATTTCCCTTTTGCCTGCAGTGTTTTGCACACTCTTCCCCCCACCTCCACCCTGACCTCAAGCCCTCAGACCTTGAAGGTCCAAAGATACCAGCGCAGGTGTCTCCTCTGGGAATTCTCCCTGCTTTCTACCATCTCTATACCCTAAACATTCATAGAGACTCTCACTGTGGCTCAGTTGTAAAGCATCTGCCTGCTATTGCAGGAGACATGAGTTCAATCCCTGGGTTGGGAAGATCCCCCAGAGGAGGGCATGGTAATCCACTCGAGTATTCTTGCCTAGAGAATCCCATAGACAGAGAAGCCTGGTAGGCTACAGTCCTTGGGGTCGCAAAAGAGTCGGGCACTACTGAGCGACTAAACAACTATTAATCGTTATCACCATGACAAGAGGCATACAACAGGATGTCCCAGGACATAAGGTCATCCTACACGCTATACATAACATGTTTGTTTACATGTCTTTCCCATGTCTGAACCATAAGCTTCTAAACAGTAGGGGCCACATCGCAGTTATGATTTATTTTTGTTTGCCCAGAGATCAGTACCGGACCGCACTGTCAGTAGGGTGTTGAATTAATGTGCAGAAAAGGAATATTCCAGTTTACAAACAGACCTTCTAAGTTTGGCTACAGTGCCAGAAATTCCTAAAGCCTGACTCTTCCTGGCAAAATCAAGATTTTGAACCAGCCTACAACGAAAACCAGACAAGTGATGGCCCCAGCAAGACAAAAGCTTATACAGAAATTTCTTGAAATTGGAGAAACAAAAGCTCAGGTTTCTGAAAATCTCTGCAAACTTCTGGACTTAATGGGAACAGCAATAAAATAAGTATTCAATAGCTTGAATTAATTTTATTGTCTAGAAGAACAAATAATGAGGCTGATACATCAATTTTCCTATAACTCTGGAAGGAACAGGCAGTGTTTGACCAAGAAGGTAAATCAAATCACTTTGCTGCTACGCCCTTAGCTTCAAGGACTAGATGTCTGCGAATGGAATGTCTTTGTTTTGGAAATGACCGGAAGCACAGGAAGGGCCCATCTGTTCTCTTCCTTCCTCTGCTTCTTGCCCTTCACAGAAGCTTTGGGTCAATACTCCATTAAAATCTAAAACGAAACTCGTTGACACGTCCACAGTGGTGGCCAGGGCAGACACACATACCTTGCCACTAATGAATGCCCCAGAGGAATCTGCGAAATGGGTCTCTTTGGTAAAAAATAGAATAATATAGTAAGCTAACTCCACACAAGCAAACAACTCTCCATTTGTATGGCACAGCTACTGGGAGAATGTCAGGGGCTGGGGTGGGGGTGGGGTGGGGTAGGGCAGGGCCTGACCAGGAAGAATTCCTAAACCTAATTAAGGTGGTGGTGGTTTAGTTGTTCAGTCAGGTCGCCCACCAGGCTCCTCAGTCCATGGGATTTTCCAGGCAAGAATACTGGAGTGGGTTTCCATGCCTTCCAGGGGATCTTCCCAACCCAGGAATTGAACCCGGGTCTCCTGCATTGCAGGTGATTCTTTACCGACTAAAAATCACCAGGGAAGCCCATTAAGGACTGGGTCTTAACTCAAACTGAACTTTATCATGCAGTAGGCAAGCAAACACAACTCCCTTCCTAGACAATGTGTCGGACATGACTTAGCAACTAAACAATAACAACAAATCTTTCACTCGAGCAGTATCGGAGCTGCAAGCAATCCACGCACAATGGGAACCCTTTTACAACAGAAGGAAGGAAAAACAGCTACTGTGAACAAAATCTTTTCCGACGGCCAGTGAAACGAGAAGGCCGTGTCTGTGAGATGATGTTCCAGGAGAGGACGAGGGTGGCTCCAGGGTGGCAACAGGGAAATCACAGAGTTGAGGTCACCACCGAGAGAAGAGAAAGCTCAGGTTGGCGGACAGGCAAACCCATCAACTTATCTGTATTTCCTAACAATTTACAAATTCAGTGAGCAAAAGGTACACCTAACTTCAATTAAGATGAAATGACAAATTGAGGGATTCCCAGGTGGCGCCAGAGGTAAAGAACCTGCCTGCCTATGCAGGAGATTCGGGATACACGGGTTCGATCCCTGGGTGGGGAAGATCCCCTGGAGGAGGAAATGGCAGCCCACTCCAGGATTCTTGCCTGGAGAATCCCATGGACAGAGGAGCCTGGCGGGCTGCAGTCCACGGGGTCGCACAGAGTTGGACGCAACTGAGCACA
Source organism: Oryx dammah (assembly GCF_014754425.2). Taxonomy (NCBI): domain Eukaryota; kingdom Metazoa; phylum Chordata; class Mammalia; order Artiodactyla; family Bovidae; genus Oryx; species Oryx dammah. Next base: position 32,605,559 of record NW_024070191.1, on the reverse strand, counting down.
CGCATGCCAGATGGATGAATGTCATCAAACCAGAGGAGTGGCTCTAAAGGGCTGAGAAAAGGCCCTGGCCCATGCGACTTGAAACAGCTGATGGCAACGAAGTATGGATGCCTCAGTAGACCATCTCCCCTCCCCATCCTGCTTTTGAGACCCACCTTGTTCACGGAACATACGGCACAGTGGGGCGTTCCCGGTGCGTGCTCATTCCACCAGCCCGACCACTGGATGGTCTCATCTCACCCCACACACTGAGCTAAGCCCCCTCAACCCTCCACTTTTGTCTTCTCGAATATAGAAGAGCAGAAGGTCTCTAAGATGCAATGATAACAGTACCTTACATAATCAAGTTTCCTCTGATCTCTACAACATTCTCCGGGAGTGGGGCAGGTTTTCTCATCCTCAGTTTGCTGATGCGGTAACTGAAGCAGAAAAGGCAGTCACCAGCCTAAAACTGTGGCACAGGGCTGACTCAGGAGCCTAGTCCTACCTTTCAGTGCTCTCCTTGAAGAACGCAGAAAGCACTCGCAGCCACTTGGCAGCTTGAGATTCCATCAGCGGGACACTCTACTCAGCTTCTTGCTGCTGCTGCAGTCTTGGCTTCCTGCTTACCTGGCCAGGGCTACAAATTCCCAACTAGGAGTACCTCACTCCACCCACGAAGAAATGCCATTGCCAACAATGGCATCTGAGGTATTCAGGTTAAGTTCAACATTACAGTCTTAAACCTTGCAAGATCTAATGTTATCCTTTACCTGCAGGCTACAGAATCTCAAACTTCCCTCCAACATGTCCAAACCAGGGGACTTATATTAATACTATGCGTTTATACCAAAAATTACATCCTAAAGAGAACTGTCTCATTTTTTTAAAAAACAGAAAACCTGGATTTATGTCCACAGCTAAGATGCTTGAAGAGCTCCAGAAAGATGAAAAGCGATCCAGATTGCATCCATTAAAGACTTCACCAAGCATCCCACCTAGGGGAACTCCTCAAAGACCCTTGTCCAGGCTCTGCTCTGGTGAACGACTCTCATCAGATCCACTTTCTCATTTATTTTGTTCTCTATCACTAGAGCAAAGTTTGACTTCCCCAGAAAGTATGTCATTCCACCTAGATCACAATCAGACCTAGCGGAGAACACAACAGAGTTACACCATGCCAGCTTTCAGAGAAGTGAGAAAAGGAACAGATATATGTTATGATGTTTACACGCAGCTAGTGTCATGGAAGGAATGATGCTAAAGCTGAAACTCCAGTACTTTGACCACCTCATGCGAAGAGTTGACTCATTGGAAAAGACTCTGATGCTGGGAGGGATTGGGGGCAGGAGGAGAAGGGGACAACAGAGGATGAGATGGCTGGATGGCATCACGGACTCGATGGCCTTGAGTCTGAGTGAACTCCGGGAGATGGTGATGGACAGGGAGGCCTGGCGTGCTGCAATTCATGGGGTTGCAAAGAGTCGGACATGACTGAGCGACTGAACTGAACTGAACTGAACTGAGTGTCATGGAGGGGCTTCCCAGATGGCGCTAGTGGTAAAGAACCTGCCTGCCAATGCAGGAGACACAAGAGACGTGGGATCAGTCCTTAGGTCAGGAAAATCCCCTGGACGAGGGCATGGCAACCCACTCCAGTATTCTTGCCTGGAGAATTCCACGGACAGAGGAGCCTGGTGGGCTATAGCCCATGGGGTCGCAAAGAGTCAGACCTGACTGAAGCGACTTAGCATGCAGTATCATGGAAGAACCCATTCTGTGAGGTTTTCTGCTCTTCCCCAGCAGATGTCATGACTATATGTTTACTGACTTTATAAGAAAGTTCACTTTCACTGGAATATAAGAGTACTAGGAAAACAGCTGTTGAGTACAAAAGATATAAACAGACTTAGGTCAATCAGTCTGTTCTATGTGAGGAAAATAACAAAAAAACATTGTCACTGATCCTTCACCAACTACCACAAATCTACAGTTGAAAACAAACACAAAAGACCCACTGAGAGCAGTGAACTATCTTTAAATTCAGAAATACCTGTCCTAATAGATAAAGGTTTTTCCTGCTAAACAACATCACTGCAATTGCAGAGCCTGTTCAACAGGTATATCAGAATTACTGATTTAGCACATTCTGTTTTCTTCTGTGGAACTTACACTCTTTTCAGAAGATGAAAGATTAGAAAAGGTCAGAGAGCTCCAAGACAGAGAGCTTCACGCACAGAACCTTAGACAAGACACCCATCTGAAACCCTAACTTGTTTATGAGTTTTTCTAATAATACACATTGCTCCAAATCTGAGAGATCTACTTTACTTCATGAACCTGTGAAGGGAGACTGGAATTGCGACTGGTTGGAGTGAAGGAGGCTGAAGGAATTTGGGAAACCTGGGGAACCTAGGAAATCAAATTAGAATACAATTTCTTCTTCTGTTTTGACTCCGTCTCTTCTACCTTACCTCCAAAATAGAATAAACCTCCCCCAATAAACCTCTCCATCTATTAGACTAGAAGATCATTAATCAGATGGCCTAGATTTTCCATCCACCATTCTCATAAATATATGTCCCCATTTTCACTTATGAAACATTGTCACTAAAAAGTTAGAAGGTACAGGGACTTTCCTGGCGGTCCAGTGGCTAAGACTCTGCTCTCCCAGTGCAGGGGGCCCTGGGTTTGATTCCCAGTCAGGGAACTAGACCCTTCACGCTGCAACTAAGATCGAAGCTCCCACGTGCCATTACTGAAACTAAGACTTGGCGCAGCCAAATAAATAAATACTGAAAAAAGAAGAAGAAAAGAAGTTAGAGGGTACAGACTGGGAGGGCAATTAGAAAGGGCAGCAGAGAGTCATTGTAGGAGGATGGGAGAAGGGTATGTACTCAGAAGAAAGAATGAAACCACATAAAGGTTTCCAGAGTAACTGGGAAACTCACTCCACCAAAAGGCTCACTCTGGACATGTGTGGGGATTTCATCACAGGACCTCATGTGTTTGTGGCTGAAAATCTCATGTTTCTCAAAGACAAAGATAGGAAGCTAAGAAGCAAATTCCGTAACATGGTATGCAACCTTCTGTTACTTCTGGCTTTTATCCTTTTACAGTAAAAGATTCACTGCCATAAGTTGGCTCTGAGACTACATGTGTGTGGAAATTCAAGGAAACTGTGTCCTTTTATATCTCTGTTACAGTACAAAGCAGGGAGAAGGGAAGTCTGTCCTTTCTGTGGGTGTTAAAATTTGTGACAGTGCCAAATGTTAACACATTCCTCATTTTCCTCACTAATAAACACAAGCTAAGTGACTAGCTGAAAGTCAAGAAGGGGATTAGTTCTGCAAGACATTTAGAAACATTTATGCAGAAACAGGCATATCCTGGTTCTGTGAATCAGAACAAAAAGCCCAGAAAGGTAAGATATCTTACCTTGTCTTACAGGTAAGATACAAGAAGTTATTATATGATAGAGGGGAGGTTACGATACAGTGGAGAAAGGAAGATGACTTAATATGTGGTTGAAGGACTAATTAGTTGGCAATGGGAAAAAGATCACATTCAACCCTTACCTCAGAGCATATACCAGGATAAATTCCAGATGGATTAGATGGCTAAATAGTACAAATCAAACCACGGGGAGAAAACCATCAAGAAGCAACAGAATCTGCCAGGGCTCTGTTAGAAGGCTGACTGTCCAAACTTCGGCATAATTAACAAAATAACACACAAAATAATGATCGGAGATTTGGCTCCATAAGAGGAGGAAAACTCCTAATGTCTGCCTTCAAATTAAAAGGCAAATCAAGAGACATCCCTAGCGGTCGAGTGATTAAGAATCGGCCTTACGATGCTGAGGACACAGGTTCAGTCCGTAATTGGGGAACTAAGATCTCGTAGCCATGGGACAGCTAGGCCCACACACCACTAGAGAATCCACACACGACTCAACTAAGACCCAAAGCAGCCGAATAAATAAATACACGTTTAAAAGGCAAATCGACAGGCTGAGGAAAATAGTGGCAACCCAAAGCTGGCACTGTTATTATCTAAGGAACTCAGTAAGAGCTCCCCTCTCTCCTCCTCTGAGCACTCAATTCTTTCTAGCAATCCTCTGTCCGAATGTCTTTCTACTCTGAAGAGACCACAACACAATAAACAAAAATCCACCAAGTTTGTAGGCTCACAGACACCCCCATATCTACTCTCAAAGGAAGGCGCCCCCTTATGGGCCTTTCCCAGCATTGGTTCCTAACCTCTGGACCACCAGGGATGTCTCTTGATGAGTTGGTGAGTTCTTTACCAGAATTTTCTGGTAAACCACGACATTATTCCCTTAAACTGCCAAGGGAAACTAACATTCATGAGAAACCAGGCTAAATTCTGGTAGATTACTGGTCCTCCCCTCTCTACTCTGAATCCTACTCGTGGCCTCTAGACGAGGCCACCTAAGGGTGGCAGTTCTCACCACAGTCGGCTCTTCCAGACTCGCCTAGAATATCTTTAAAAAATCTGTTTATTTGTGGCTGTGCTGGGCCTTCGTTGCTGCACGTGGGCTTTCTCTAGTTGAAGCCAGCGGAGGCTCCTTTCTAGTTGTGGTGCATGGCTCTTGCTGCGGAGCCCCGGTTCTAGGGCACATGGGCTCAGTAGTCAGGCACAGGCTTGGGTGCCCCATGGAATCTCCCCAGACCACAGAGAGACCTCGTGTCCCCTGCACTGCAGGTGGATTCTTAACCACTGGGCCACCAGGGAAGTCCAAAAATAAAATACCTTCTGTGCCCTCTTTGCAGGTACCTCTTGAATCCAAGCGGTTGTTCAGTACTGTCAGAAATATTTACTGTTTGTCCCAGGTGACAGCTACGAAGTATCTCTGTGGTCAGAAACTGGCCACGTTGCAGAGCCTGATAGAAAAACGTTAAGGCCTGCTTCCCTAAAATAAAACTATGTACTCAGAAGGAAAGAAAAACCTTCTAAAGCCCCTGTAAAAGGATTTATAGGTGGATCGACCTATGATATCATTTAAGTTGCAGCCCAAATCCTCAGGAATTAAAAGCAACTGTCCTTCTCTCACATATCTTTGAAAAACCAGAAATTCTGTTCCAGCAACTTTTATTTAGGTCATCTCTTTAAAATACCAACTTCAAGGAGGTGATTCTTATCAGAAGGAAAACAGAAGGGATAAAAGGTATTTTGAAACTTAGGCAACTGAAAAATCCTAAAGGTCTTCTCCATAAATATTAATAAAAAGCTTTAGCCATCTCAACAGGTCACCTTAGGTTACTGCAGCTGTTAGAAACATAATTTGGATCCAATCTCTTTTATACTACCCGATTCATGGCTAAATCTTTCAACAACAGCTATAAGGTCTCTGCTGGCCTCTGTCTGTGTGTGTGTATGTCTATGTATATGTGTTGTATGGTACTATCCACCTTCAGATGGTATTGCTAAAATTAATTTGTAGAGCTCTATTTAATTGGCTTGAAGAGAATAAAGCACTTGTATATATGAAGGATACCTACAACTTTCAGACATATGATAGAAACTAACTCAAATATTTTTCAGGTTTACTTGATCTGAGAAAATCTTTGGTAAATAAAGCCTAGTTTAAATTTGTTGGATAGGTATGTCTTCAGAATTATCAGCATTAAAATAATGCCAAAGCATATTATCTTAGTTGGGTCCATTGGTTAAAAAAAGTTCATGTTATCTCTGCTATGAAATTTGTCAGCAAGAAAAACAGCTTGGGATGATGGCTGATTTTGTCAAAACATCTTATGAAAGTTCTGTGTTTAGTCTAAGCATAATTATTGAGAACAGGAGAAATAAATACGATACTGCAGAATAAAAATTTTATGTGAACTTTTGAAATAATTTCCCCAAATCTTTTTGGTAACCTGAAACCTTAAAGTTTTGCCAAGTTAAATTAAATGGTGGATAGTTATCAAATACCTAAATCATTTCCAAATAAGACAAAACAATTATTGAACACAGATTTGTCCATTTGGGGATTTCTTCTACAAAGGACCTAAAGATATTTGGGTTTATTAGTAAACATGTTTTGTGCCACACTGAAAAATTTACTATGAGAACACATTTCTACAGATTATAGAAAGCATTTATACACAGACACATACACAGAGTATTTACAAATTCACAGGCCACAAAATGCTAATATGAAAGAAGGTTCACAATTGTTTATCACTTTATCTTCACTAAAAATTAAGGTTTTTAGCAGCCATGAAATTAAAAGATGCTTGCTCCTTGGAAGGAAAGCTATGACAAACCTAGACAGCATATTAAAAAGTTGGGACATTACTTTGCCGACAAAGGTCCATATAGTCAAAGTTATGGTTTTTCCAATAGTCATATACAGGTGAGAACTGGACCACAAAGAAGGCTAAGAGATGAAAAATTGATGCTTTTGAACTGTGGTGCTGGAGAAGAGTCTTGAGAGTCCCTTGGATTGCAAGGAGATCAAACCAGTCAATCCTAATGGAAATCAACCCTGAATATTCACTGGAAGGACTTATGATGAAGCTGAATTTCCAATACTTTGGCCACCTAATGTGAAGAGCTGACTCACTAGAAAAGACCCTGATACTGGGAAAGACTAAGGGCAGAGGAAAAGGGGGGGTGGTGGTGACAGATGAGAGGGTTGGATGGCATCACTGACTCAATGGACATGAGTTTGAACAAACTCTGGGAGATGGTGAAGGACAGGGAAGCCTGGCATGTGGCAGTTCATGGGGTCACAAAGAGTTGGACACAACTTATTGACTGAACAACAAAGAAAATCATTGCCTGACAGGCTCAGGAACCCCAGGATATTGAAAAAAGAGGAATTCACTCAAACTACAGATATTATAGATAAACTCTCACTCCTTCAGTGGAGTCCTTCTTTGACTTACTTGATGTTGATTGGTTTGTATCACGGGGACCATGGCTCCAAAATGCACTCCAAACATTAGGAAATTTTCCTGTTTGTAATAATCATAGTAGTCTCCCTGTCATGCTGTATTTTCTCAAAAGGTTTAAATGTATGTTCGTACCCACTAACCACCAAGCAAATGATCTCCCTAAGACTGGAAGGCCAGAAAAGGAATGAAGACAATGACCAGCCGAAAAACAGTGAGCCTGAAGTTACAACCTGTAAATCAACAAAAACAGAGAACTTGAGAACAGTATCTGAGAGTGGCACTAACACCTTAAATTTTTACCACATTTCTCAGTGACAAATGGGCTTCCCTAGTGGCTCAGACAGTAGAGAATCTGCCTGCAATGCAGGAGAGCTGGGCTTGATCCCTGTTCCGGAAAGAGTCCCTGAAGGGAATGGCTACCAACTCCAGTATCTTGCCTGGAGAATTCCATGGACAGAGGAGCCTGGTGGGCTACAGTCCATGGGGTCGCAAAGAGTCAGACAGGACTGAGTGACTTTCAAGGTCTGATCAAAAGGGGAAACTGTTCAAAAAAAGACAACAGGCCCAAATGGAGTCACTTGTGCTAAGCATACCATGCCAAATGGAGACTTAATACCTAACCTGCTTGCAGTTTCAGCCTCTCGCAGGAATATGATCTTAACCAGACAGTCTGGAATTCCCTGGTCAGCACTAGGGAGGCAAATGCCTCATAGCCCCCTACAGTGAGCCCCCCATAGGGAAGTGATCTTCCCTATGAAAATGACCCACTCTTTGCTAGTTCCTCTCTCCTTCCCCTCTGTCCATAAAAGCCTTTCATTTCATGCAGCTCCAGGGAACTCTTTCCTATTTGCTCCATAGGATGCTGCTTGATTCTTGGCTCATAGAATAAAGCCAATTTGATCTTTCAGTTGACTTGGTTGAATTGTTTTCTAACATTCCCATTAGGTTGGTTTCTTCCAGGAAACCATGTTGCTGAGGCAGATGGCACTATTGGGAGCTTTTCTTCCCATCTGGGAAAAAGTGGGAAATGTGGGGGGCTCTGAGGAGGGAGGTGGCAATGGAGCAGGCTGCCAAAGCCCCATTTTGTGAAGCAGGAAGCTTAGGAATTTGGGAGGCAGGCAGGGGTCGGGGGCTCTTCTGAAGAAAACTACAAAAGAACCTTACAAATAGAATGCCAGAGCCCCTCTGGAGACCAAGGAGGGACCGCATAACTGAGGAGTCTTGAAGTTCAAGCTTCATTAGCTTCATGGTAAATTCAAATTGGTAAGTGGAAATATTGATACATTGAGGGAAAGGAAGGTTGGATATTGTGACAAGAATATTATCTTGTTTGGGGAGATTTCCTTGAAAATAACGGTTTTTATAAATCCGGAAATACTATATAATAAATATGAGAATCTTATCCCAATTCAAAAACTAAACTAATAACTGGCTTCCCCGGTGGCTCAGTGGCAAAGAATCTGCCTGCAGTGTAGAAGCCACAGGAGATGCGGGTTCAATCCCTGAGTCAGGAAGATTCCGCTCGAGAAGGAAATGGCGACCCACTCCAGTATTCTTGCCTGGAGAATTCCATGGACAGAGGAGCCTGGCAGGTTACAGTCCCTGGGGTCGCAAAGAGTCGGATACGACTGAGTGACTCAACAACAAAATAACTGGCCGATACTCTATAAATAAATTAATCGTTGTTATCCTTTGTCTGTAACACTAACTGGTGTTAGTGATGATTTTCAGCATGTGCATGTTCAGTCACTCAGTCATGTTGGACTCTTTGTGACCCCATGGACTATAGCCCGCCAGGCGCCTCCATCCATGGGATTCCCCAGGCAGGAATACTGGAGTGGGTTGCCATTTACTCCTCCAGGGGATCTTCCTGACCTAGGGATAGTACCGGTGTCTCCAGCATCTCCTGCATTGATTGGCAGGCGTAGTCCTTTACCACTGAGCCACCTGGGAAGCCTGATGATTTTCAGCACTCACCCAACAAAGGATTTCCTTAGTATTTTCTTCTTCTTTTTTTTAACTTTTTGACTAAGCCATGTGGCATGTGGGATCTTAACCCCCTGACTAGGGATCAAACTCTCACCCTGTGCATTGGAAGCACAAAGACTTAACCATTGTACCGCCAGGGCAGTCCCTAGAAACTATTTTCTTATGGACACATAATTAGTAAATACATATATATATATATTTGACCATGCCCCATGGCTTACAGGATCTTAGTTCCCTGACCGGGGACTGAACCTGGGCCCTCAGCAGTGAAAGTGCGGAGTCATAACCACTGGACTTGCAGGGAATTCCCAGGATATTTTGTTAAAATTATCTTACAAACCTAGTGTAAGCAAGGTTACCCTTTGCTCTTTTTGGCACCTCACCACATAGGATATAGTAAGATCACGTGTATTTTCTATTTCCTTTGGTCAAGGCACAGCTGGCTACTGAGTAGAATGTATTTGTGTTCAGCTGTTTCCTGAACTAACAAGTCACTGACGCCCAGCCTAAGCATGCACCCCAGATCTCGCAGAACCACAGGAAGTTTTAGCTGGAAAGGCCCTTTGCCAAAGATCACTGGGCCCAGTATTCTGGTTTCCAGACAGGCCGGTGAGTCCTCGGCGTTCAGGAGTACGTCTGAGGAGTACCAGGCACCAAAGTCTGCATGGCTGGGACTCAGACTTCTTGGGGAGGACATCTGAATTCTAAGCTTTCTCCCCAACCCTGAAGGATATTATAGGGAAGCAAAATTCACTACCCCAAAATGTCTCTTTGGCATGTGGATTACTTTAAGGTAAAAATAATCAAGGCCCCAAAACTCAGGAAGAAATTCTGACCTTCCCTCAACTGATTAAAACCATTCAGATAGGGAGTTCCCTGGTGGTCCAGTAGTAAAGAATCTGCCAGCTGATGAAGAGGACACAGGTTTGATCCCTGGTCAGGAAAGATCCCACAGGCCAGGGAGCAACTAAGCCCGCTCACCACAGCTACTGAGCCAGCACTCTAGAGACCCGGAGCCACAGCTACTGAGCCTGTGCTGCCCAGAGCCCATGTTCCGCAACAAGAGAAGCCTGTGCATCGCAACTGGAGAGTGGCCCCCGCTTGCTGCAACTAGACAAAGCTGCAAGCAGCAGGGAAGACCCAGTGCAGCCAAAAATAAACAAATAAATAAAATTATTATTTTTTAAATATCAAATAGAGGTCCTCTTCCCAGGATAGAGCTGTCACCAGGGTCATCTGCAGAGTGGGCTTGGTGTGGCAGGGGACAGGGCGTAAAGACCAGGGTCCTCTCTGGGTCCCAGTGTCTCCACAGGCCCAGCACACAGCTGCTTACCAAACATTTGCTTTTCCATCTTGATGTGACTTTCCTTCCATCCCTTTGAAGTCCCAAAACATTACCTCCAACATCCTCTCTCATCTTCAGCTGAAGGTGGTATATAAGGTGAGGGTTTCTGCCACTTTGGTGAGTGACAGTTTTCCGGGGTCTCTCCCATGGACATATGTTATTGAACTTTTGTTTGATTTTCTCCCATTAATCAGTCTTGCTGGTGGTTTAGTCGCCCAGTCTGACTCTTTGAGACCCCATGGACTGTAGCCGGCCAGACTCCTCTGTCCATGGGATTTTCCAGGCAGGAATACTGGAGCGGGTTGCCATTTCCTTCTCCAGGGGATCTTCCCCACCCAGGGACTGAACCTGGGCCTCCTGTATTGCAGGCTGATTCTTTACCAACAGAGCTACCAGGGAAGCCCTTGCTGCTACTAAGTCACTTCAGTCGTGTCCGACTCTGTGGAACCCCATAGACGGCAGCCCACCAGGCTCCCCCGTCCCTGGGATTCTCCAGGCAAGAACACTGGAGTGGGTTGCCATTTCCTTCTCCAATGCAGGAAAGTGAAAAGTGAAAGTGAAGTTGCTCAGTCGTGTCCGACTCTTAGCGACCCCATAGGCTGCAGCCTACCAGGTTCCTCCGTCCATGGGATTCTCCAGGCAAGAGTACTGGAGTGGGGTGCCATTACCTTCTCCAAGGAAGCCCTTACATCCATTTACTTCCTAGACTAGCTAGAAGAACCCTGAAGGGCAGAGGAAAATATCTTCTTCCCCAACAATGTACACAGTTGACCTGAGCAACAGAGATACAACATCTCCCCAAATTCACCTCGTTTGAAAAGGCAACATGAACTGTTTAATAAAGAAAAGGAAGGGACTTCCCTAGTGGTCCAGTGGCTAAGAACCTTCCTTCCAATGCAGGGGATGTGGGTTGGATCCCTGGCCGGGGAAGTAAGATCCTACATGTTGTGGAGCAACTACTGAGCCCGTGCCACAAGGAGAGAGCCCACTCACCGCAACTAAGACCTGATGCAGCCAGAGAAATAATTTTTTTTTAAAGTACACTTAAAAAAAAAGGAAGAAGGAACTTCTCCGATTGTCCAGTGGCTGGGACTCCACGCTCTCAGTGCATGGGGCCTGGGTTCGATCCCTGATCAGGGAACTAGATCACACACAGCAGATCTAAGATGGAAGATCTTTTGTGCCACAACTAAGATGCGGCATGGCCAAATAAATATTGAAAAAACAAAAACAAAAACAAAAAACCCAAACACTGTCATGGCTGAGCAGAATCTCTGGAGGTGGTCTCAGGACATGAGTCCGCCTTCTCCCTGCAACTGCCAGCTTTTCTGATGAAAGCACCTTTCCTTTCTATTGACCCTTGCCTCCTGAATTATTGGCTTTTGAGTGGCGTGCAGCCGAACCTGAGTTCAGTTATCCCGCACACTTTACAAATGCCTAGGCAGACCCATTTCTTGCCATCACAGAGCCTGCACAGTGTTGAGTTCGGTAAGCAAAGAAAGTGTGTAACTTATTAGTTGTCATGAGTGATGTATAAGGAAAGTGCAGGACCTCCCAGAGAGGCACAGCAGGCTGAGGAGGGAGGATGAGTCGGGGTGAATCAGGGAGTCGGGGAGGCTGCTCTGAGGATCAGCTGAGGGAGGAGCCTGAGGACTGTGTGGTCAGCAGCCCTGGCTCGGCAGCAAGTGGGACTTAAGCCAAGTGATCGGGGGGAGGATCCTCGAACATCAAGGAGCACAGTCTTTGAAATGGTGGATTCTGGATGGCACAGAAAAATACAAGGAAGAAAGGAAAACTTACCCAGAGTTCTGTTTTTGGCTAAACAGCCAACTGTTAAGATGATGGTGAGCAACACCCCCGTTTTTATCTTTTTCTTAAAGCAACTTTTATACTTGGAATGAAATTATTTCTATTTTTCCACTTACTGTCTTTCCCAACCAGAAGTGTGTTCTGTGAACACAAAGCGTCTTGTCTACCTTGATTTATTTGCTCTGTAATATGTGGCGACTAGATGAACAGACAGAAACCTCCCAAATCATGCTGTTTTCCTACATGCAAGCATGTACTATGAGCATGGATAGACAGACAGATAAGCAGACAGACAGATGAGCAGTTAAACAGACAACAGACAGACAGATGGGTACTTTTAAACAAACGAAATTTAAATATACATATTGAGGGGATATATTTATACGTATGGGCTTCCTCTGTGGCTCAGCGGTAAAGAAACCTCCTGCAATGCAGGAGACACAGGAGACTCAGGTTCGATCCCTGGGTCGGGAAGATCCCCTGGAAGAGGGCATGGCAACCCACTTCAGTATTTTTGTCTAGGAAATCTCATAGACAGAGGAGCCTGGCAGGCTACAGTCCATGGGGTCGCAAAGAGTTGGACAGGACTGACGTGTCTGAGCACACACATGTATACTTACAGCTGATTCACACTATTGTACAATAGAAACTAACACAACACTGCAAAGCAATTACCCTCCAATTAAGAAATGTGTTTGGGTTTAGTCGCTCGGACGTGTCCGACTCTTTGCAACCCCATGGACTATAGCCCACCAGACTCCCCTGCCCATGGGATTCTCCAAGGCAAGAATACTGGAGTGGGTTGCCATTTCCTTCTCCAGGGGATGTTTCTGATGCAGAGACTGAACCTGCACCTCTTACATCTCCTAAGGTAGACCATAATGAAAAAGAATACTTTTAAAATGTATTAAAAAATAAATGTACTGTTCTCAGTTAGAGGTAAGGGTTTATTCCCAGCGTCTCCTGTTTTCATCACAAGCTCTGCTCCCAAAGGGAGGAAGTGGAATTCAGGCAGTGGGGCCAAGACCCTTCCTGACCCCGCAGAGCCCACGCTCTCATCTCCTTTCAGCCGCATAACAAGCCTTGGTGTGTCTATGTGATTTACAAAACTTGCTCCCTGTGGAGGGATGTTTAGGCGGTTCACTGTTCCTCCTTACAAAGGAAACTGGGATGAATAACACATCTTGTCCCATATACAGGATTACTTCCTAGAGTTAAAACTCTAGATCACGTTTTGTACCTGGAGACACAGAGCCAGACTGCCCACCAGCAAGGCTGTACTGATTCACAGTTTTAAACAACGAGTAGGGGACAGCCCCTTCCCTAAATCCTCACCCAGGCCACGTCAGTCCATCTTCTAAAACCCTGGCAACTGGGAAGGAATGCGATGCTTTATCTGAACACATCTGATTATCCATGAAGTCTGAACATCTTGTCCTGTATTTATTGAAACGCTGGCGGACTTTCTTCCTTTTCTTCTTTATTTTTTTTTTTTTTTTTTTTTTGTTTGGTAAGTAGAGTGTTTCAATCCTTTGCCCGAAATTAGTAAAATGAAGGGGGGAGGGGTCCCTGACCAGGTAGCATCATCACCTGGGAATTAGAAATGCCAATTCCCACGCCCCACGCTGGACTTGTCGAATCAGAAGCTCTGGGCATGGGTCATCCAGTGGATGACCACTCTGGATGGACGCTGAAATGCCTTCAATCGTTGGGATTTCAGTCATACTAGACTCTCATTCTTTGTATAAGAAACATGTCCCTAACTTCTAAACTGGTGACACAAAGCTTTTCGATCAACTGCATCCTCAACATTTCCTCCTTAAATCAGCATTTAAGGACCTTTAGTCCAGAAGATTCTGTAAATAATTAATTAAGACCCTGGTGGCTCAGCAGTAACGACGCATCCCTGGGTTGGGAAGATCCCCTAGAGAAGGAAATGGCAACCCACTCCAGTATTCTTGCCTGGAGAATTCCATGGACAGGGAGTCTGATGGGCTACAGTCCATGGGGTCGCAAAAAGCTCGACACGACTTAGCAACTAAACCACCACCATCACCATATAGCACAGGGAACTCTCTTCAATACTCTATACAGGGCTGAAAGCTAAAACAGAGTGGATATATGTATATCTAAGTCTGATTCACTTGGCTGTACATCTGAAACTAACACAACATTGTAAATCAACCACACTCCAATAAAAACTTTTTTAAAAAGAGAGAGACTGTGAATTAACACCACAAAACTCACCTAACTCACAACAGCCAAATCAATGCTGAGAAGGGACTCCCTGTTCTCATCTGCCCAGCATCGGTCCCCTTTTTTGAGCCACAATCTGTCTTGTCTCTGACCCTCCACTCTCAGGACCTGTGGTCTGGCTCTAGTACAGGGGTGGGAAAGCGACTCAGGCCTGACTCGACACCACCTCCCCCCCACTCTCTCCAGTCCTCCCACGCCGACAGCTCGGCTCCCCCAAGGGCCCAGGACCCAAGCCCGCAGAAAGTTTGTTTCCTGGACAACCTCTCTCAACTCTTCCATCACCACCCCTCCTACTTCCTGCAGCAAATCCAGGCCCTTCTGCAGGATTCCCAAGGGAGAGAGGGTGTGCTGACCACTGCCCAGAGGGGCCACTTGCGTCCCAGGGGGACAGGCTGAGCTCACTTCAGCCGTATTCAGGGACCGGACGTGCAGAAACGTGACTCTGTGCTGGGATCAGCCACCAGGATGGGCATTTCCATTAGTCACCAGCCTCCTGGGTCCATAATCCCTTTGAGACGCTCCGTAAGCCTTCAGCAGCGACAGCTGGCAGACACATTTCCCAGGCTGGCGGGTGTTGGGGTGGATACGTGGAGGCCGCGTGGCAACATTCCTCAGCCTCACTCCAGGGCTCCCGGTGTCTGCTGGGGCAAGCTCAGTCTCGGACGTTCCTAGAACTGCCCCCCTCGCCAACACCAAGGGCCAAATGTGCAGAACTTCCCCAGCTCAGAGACATCACCTGCCCTTGTGCTGGGACCTTCACTTTTTCCCTTGGATGCTAATTGTTGTTGTTGTTCTTGTACTCAAATAAGATATTCAGGATGGTTTTATCTCTGCATCCACACTCTGATGAAACTGACTTGTTCAAGAGCGTCTATGGGGCGGACCCAGGGCCCCGCTGGCACTCTCTGAACTCCAGAGGCATAAAGCAGACACGTTACAGACCACACAGCGCGAGGAAATGATGTGCTGCACACCCTCGAGTGACGCGAGTGCAGGAGAGCTCCAGGCTGGCCAAAAAAGGAAGCGACACGCTTCAGCTTCCATAGCGGGCTTTCGACCGCGTGAGGGACGATGCGTGCGTGCAGGCAGCGAGGAGGGGCTGCGGGCCGGGGAGACGCGGGACCCGGAGAGAGTTTCAGGCTGGCGAACCCCCTCCGCGCTTCGTAAAGAAAGGGAGAACGCAGGATTTGATGGGTCAGTGGGGTGTTCACGCTCCACACCAGACTCACCGCGGACCGTCAGCCCAGCGGGGAAGGCGCGCCTCCAGACGTGTGTGTGTGTGTGTGTGAAAGGGTCACCGCTCCGTGACAAAGGACGCGCCAGCAAGTCAGGGCTGGCACCACCGGGCCTCCTTCACACACACACACACATCTGTACACACCCACACACAGCACACACCTACACACAATCACAAACACCCCCCCCACAGACACACACCTTCACAACACACAACACACATAGGTACACACGCACACACCCTCACAACATCCCACATAAACACACACAGCACACATAAACACACTCAGTCACACGCACACCCCCCCACATCTGTACACACCCACACACAAGCACACACCTACACACAATCACAAACACCCCCCCCACAGACACACACCTTCACAACACACCACACATACAGGTATACACCCACACACCCTCACAACATCCCACATAAACACACACACCACACATAAACACACAGTCACACGCACACACCACAGACATATACACACATACCTCTCACATATAGTCATGCACATACTTTCACCTCCTACACAGTCACACACACACCCACATATATGTACGCACCTACACAATCTCACACACACACACCCACACACACCCCTTCACAACACACATCCACATACCCTCACAACATCCCACATAAACTCACACACACCACACATAAACACACTCAGTCACATGCACACCCCACACACATATCTGTACACACCCATACACCATCACACACCTACACACAATCACAACACCCCCCCCAGACACACCCTTCACAACATACTCCACACATATAGGTACACACCCACACACCCTCACAACATCCCACAGAAACTCACACACACCACACATAAACACATTCACCTCCTACCCAGTCACACACACATCCCACATATACGTACACACCTAATCACACACAAACACACACACCCACAGATGTACACACACACCTTCACAACACACATATATATATTCACCCACACAGTCACACACACACCACACATATATGTACACACCAACACACCCTCACAACATCCCACATACACTCACACATACCAGACATACACATACACACACAGTCACACACACACCCCACACACACATATATATATACTTCCCACACACAGTCACACACACACACTCACATCCTATACACTACAGTCACACACACATCCCACATATACGCACACACCTACGCACAACACACACACACACTGCCACACAGACGCACACACACCTCACACATATATATATATATTCAGCCACACATAGTCACACACACACCGCACTCAAGCATTTCAGTCCCAAACACAAAACCCTCCCCAGTCGCACTGACCATCCAAACAGGGGTATGGAATCAACCAAACAAAACAGACAATTGTCATGGATTAAAAACAACTTTTCCTTAAAAGAAAAAGGCCTTGAACTGGGCAAAGATTGCCAAATGGGAAACACAAGACGAATTTGAAAGTGCAAGGCAAAAGAAAGTGCGAAAAAGGCACGTTGGAAGAGCCAGTCAAGTCCTAGAACTGTCTGGGCTTTGGTCTCTGAAGAGTAGCCCTTGAAGCTGGGATGACCCAGGCCTATTGAAGGGGACGCCGTGAGCTGTGGGGTGGGGGGTCTCCCCCTTTCTGAGGACGAAACCGAACTCCACAGTAGCCACCAGGGGGCGTCAGAAAACTCTGTTACACATTCAATCAGCAGATTTTTTTGAAGGGCATTTCTTTCAGCTTTGTTTTTCTATCCATCAAAAGGTCACAGTGAGCCCCGTCTGAGTCCAACCCTGGGTGTTTATACTGCAGTTCAACCGGTGGACAATGGGAAGGAGGGGGGAGACTTCCACAAAAATATGCTCTGAACCACGCAGTTTGGAGGAGTGATGAGAAATAGCACACCCAGGAGAGGTGGATCCCAGCCAGCAGGAGGAAATGGAAATAAATATCAAAACCTTCAGCTTCATCCTCCTGCGCCCCCTAGTCTGTTTCCTTTTCCCCTACATGCACATGTAAGCTAGCATCCTTAGACTCTCTGGTTTTTATCCCACCCGGCCAAGGAACCGGCTAAAGACCGGCCTGGTCACCTCTGGCCAACCAAGGCCAGAAACTAAGCACATGGTGGCTGGCGCCCCCTGGTGGGAGAACTAGAGAACAGCACCCTCTACCGGGCCACAGGCCGATGGACAACAGGCGAAGTCCATTGAGGATCTCTGTCTCCTCCTCCTCCCCGCCAGCCACTCCTGAAATGTGGGCACATCTCTCAGTTCTAATCTTGTCCTCAATAGAACCTGCCAAGCCCCAGGTATCACCTGTAAAGGTGGCCCATGTTATTCACAACTTGTTTCCCCAAATATCCATCAGTGGACATTTCACAGGAATCATGGCTTCACCCGTGGTGGAGCCAGAGAATCACGGATCGAAAAAGGCAAAGGAGGCAACTGGGGAAGGGACAGACAAGACACCACTGGACTCAGAGAAATGCCAAGAAGGTGATATTCAGTGGGGAAAACGTCAGCCCTCTTCCCACCATTATGTCCGGCCCAAGCCTTCCGAGTTTTGTTTCCTCAACCCCCTACTTAAGAACAGTTTTGAGGTTGCCATGGAAACATAACATTTTGCAGTTGTTAGGAAAGAAGACTCACAGATGAAAATAATTCAGCAAAGAAACCCCAGAGAGGCGTTCTAGCCGCCCTGTGTAAATGCAACACAGTGTTCGGGTATCTGTCTACAAAATGGGCTGTATTTTTCGAACATTTACTTCTCTCAAATATTTACTTTCCTGAAATTGTGTTATCAGTAGGGAGAGACCCATAAAAACTTATTTTCTAGCATATAAACAGAAGCCTGAGCTGGTTAATAATTTGCTCCACGGTAGACCCACTCCGGAAATGACCGGTAATCGTTTCCTTTCAGCCAGGTTCACTTGAATTCTGCCAGCTCTGCAGCCTTAGTTTCTGAACTTTTCCAAGCCTCAGTTTACTCACCTGTAAAATGGAGGAAACAGACCTGCTTCACAGGGTCCCTGAAAGGATGAAACGAGCGAATGCCTAGGCCTCAGGATCTCTGACTCTCGTAACTTTTCTATACTGTTCGTTGATCAGTTGCTCAGTTGTGTCCGACTCTTTTGCAGCCCCATGGACTGTGGCCTGCCAGGCTCCTCCGCCCATGGGATTTCCCAGGCAAGAATACTGGAGTGTGTTGCCAGCCAGCCACTCCTCCTCCAGGGGATCTTCCTGACCCAGGAATCAAACTCACGTCTCCTGCACTGGCAGGCAGATTCTTTACTACTGAGTCACCAGGGGAGCCTCTTCTGTACTGTGTGGATGTGTCTTTTTGTTTGAAAAAAGTCTATAAAAGTTTTATGTTATCACGGGATCTCTGACTCAATGAGTTTTCAGAGGTGTTGCTCTAAAGTGAAGCCTCTCTGTCAGGTTCCTGGGAGGTCGCATCCTCACCAGCGACTTCTTAAGCTATCAGGCTTTTATGGGGACATGCAGTGCAAGACAGATGTACGGGCTATATTAGAAAGAGAACTATCTTGCCTTCAGAAAATAGATACGATTCTAACCCCTAAATATAAGTAAGCCAAATATAATTTCTTTTTTAAAGCCAAATATAATTTATTTTGCCTAAAATTGCTATTAATAACACTCACAGCAGACACATCATCAGATTGGCTAAAGGTGAAATTGTACCAGGCACAGCAAAACAAAGTAAAATAAAGATACCCAAAGTATCCTTAACAGTAAGAATCCAGAGAATGAAGAAATGTCAAAGTGAAGGATTCTCGCACTTTCCAAGGTTCCCAAGTCTCCAGAGGTAGAAGAGGTGGATGATCAGGAGGAGGGGAGGAGAGTGGGTTATCATTTGTCATTCTTGATCTAAATCTGCTAGGACTTTATATCATGTTACTGCAGAAACTAAAGTCTAGACAGTACATGAAAAATGTGAGCCTGCCAAAGCATGCGGGTGACCTGAGAACATTTGAGGGCACTACTGTTTCTGCACAGGATGCTAAATTGTTTGAAATGAAACCTTCAGACGTACTGCAGAGTGACCCAGGGCGGTGTAAGACCTACAAGAAAAGTTAAGTTATTAATGTCCTTTTGCCCCAAACTCCTTTCACAAGTTACCTCCCCTTGTCCTGCTGCTGCTGCTGCTAAATCGCTTCAGTCGCGTCCGACTCTGTGCGACCCCATAGATAGCAGCCCAGCAGGCTCTCCCGTCCCTGGGATTCTCCAGGCAAGAACACTGGAGTGGGTAGCCATTTCCCTCTCCAATGCATAAAAGTGAAAATGAAGTTGCTCAGTCGTGCGACCCCATGGACTGTAATTTCTGGCAAATGTCCTGCCCCTAATACTATCAATGAATATTCAGATTTTATACATTTAGAAATGCTTTCCTCGGCCCTTGTAAATTTCCATGTAAATAATAAATAACAGTCACAGTGCCTGAACATAAGAAAGTGGTCAACTCAAATTTGTTGAATGAGTGAGAATAGAGAAAAAGCCATCAAGGGTTAAACAGAAGGAAAGAATTTTTTAAATGGTGTTACTGCACAGGGAATTCCCTGGTGGTCCAGTGGCTAGGACTGGGTGCTCTCACTGCTATGGGCCTGAGTTCAAGTCCTGGTTGGGGAACTAAGATCCCACAAGCAGCACCACATGGCCAAAAAAAAAAAAAGTATTACAAATCGGTGGGGAGAAAAAGGATTATTTAAAAATACTAGTACTGGAGTAACTGGTTATCTATTTTGAAAAAATACATATTAGAGCCTTATCTTACACTAGTAATTCTAGAAATTTCAGTAATTGGAGTAATTGGTTTCTTATAAAGAGAAGGACTTCATGAAACAACTGGAAGAAAAGAGTTATCTCATTTGAGGACAGGGAAGAGCTTACTATAAGTACAAAACAGAGGGGGGAAAACCCAAAAGCAAAGCATGATAAGTTGTTTTATATTAAAAAGTAATGTGACTACTAACTGTAATATGCTCTAGAACAGAAAAAAAAATCAGGTTAAAAACTAAGGAAATCTAAATAAAATATGGACTTTAGTTAATAACAGTATATTAGTGATGGTTTCAATAACTATAACAAAAGTACCATAGTATAGCAGACGTTAATAATAAGGAAAACTGCTTGTGGAATTTATGGGGACTCTTGGCACTTCTGCCGAAATTTTCTGTAAATCCAAAATTGTTCTAAAATAAAAAGCTAATGAACAAAACACCTCCCCTTCAAAACAAAACAAAAATGGAAGACAACAGCCAGGCATGTAGGTCTCTGGATTCAAGCTGCCTAGGCTTGAATCTCAATTCTGTCACTCCAGCTGTGACAGTCTAGACAAGTTAATTAACCTCTCTGTATCTGTTTCCTTGGGCTTCCCAGGTGGCACTAGTGGTAAAGAACCCTCTTACCGATGCAAGAGACATAAGAGACAAGACTTTGGTCCCTGGGACTGGGTTATTTGGGGCTTCCTTGATATCTCAGTTGGTAAAGAATCTGCCTGCAATGCGGGAGACCTGGGTTTGATTTCTGGGTTGGGAAGATCCCCTGGAAAAGGGATAGACTACCTACTCCAGTGTTCTTGGGTTTCCCTGATGGTTTAGCTGGTAAAGAATCCGCCTGCAATGTGGGAGACCTGGGTTCAATCCCTGGGTTGGGAAGATCTCCTGGAGAAGGGAAAGGCTCCCCACTCCACTATTCTGGCCTGGAGAATTCCATGGATTGTATAGGCCAGGGGGTCGTAAAGAGTCAGACACAACTGAGCGACACTTTCACTGGGTTATTTTAAGAGGTTTGACAGAAAACAACAAAATTCTGTAAATCAATTATCCTTCAATTAAAAAATAATTTTAAAAAATCATATTAGTGAATGCACGTGGGAGACTAACATTTTCCAAGAACATAGTAAGTGCTCAGCAAATGTTAGCTGACTTCATAGTATAAAGAATTCTCACCAAAAAATGTAGAAAAATTAGTGCGTGCATGCATACTAAGTCACTCGAGTCATGTCCGACTCTGTATGATGCTATGGACTGTAGCCCTCCAGGCTCCTCTGTCCGTGGGATTCTCCAGACGAGAATACTGAAGTGGGTTGCGTGCCCTCCTCCAGGGGATCTTCCCAACCCAGGGATTGAACCCAGGTCTCCTCCTGCATTGAATGGAGATTCTTTACCATCTGAGCCACCAGGGAAGCCCTGAAAAATCAGTACCTCGGTATAAAACTGGCAAAGAGAAATTAAGATATTAAGAAATTACAAATGACTGATAAGGAACTGGGTGCTTAACCACTGTGGTCCAGTGGTTAAGAGTCTTCCTTCCAATGCAGGGGATGAGGGTTCAACTCCTGGCCAGGGAACGAAGATGCCACATGTCTCTGGGCAACTGAGCCCGCACTCCACAACTACTGAGTCCCTGAGCTCTGGAGCTTGTGCTCCAGAACAAGCCTTTAAACTAGAGAAGGCCTGTGTGCTGCAGTGAAGACCCAGGGCAGCCAAAAAAACGGCAAATAAACATACAGGGGGGAGTTCGCCCTCACTGATAAGGAATGTAAAAAGTCAAACCAAGATTATAATTTTTTCCTCTTACCAAACTGGCAAAGTGCCTAGCATAGGAAAGGATACTATTACACTGCTAAAGTGGCAGTGGAAAAAAAGTTATGACCAACCTAGATAGCATCTTAAAAAGCAGAGACATTACTTTGCCAACAAAGGTCCATCTAGTCAAAGCTATAGTTTTTCCGGTAGTCATGTATGGATTCGAGAGTTGGGCTATATAAGAAAGCTGAGCGTCGAAGAATTGATGCATTTGAACTGTGGTATTGGAGAAGACTCTTGAGAGTCCCTTGGACTGCAAGGAGATCTAACCAGTCCATCCTAAAGGAAATCAGTCCTGAATATTCAGTGGAAGGACTGATGCTGAAGCTGAAACTCCCTTCTTTGGCCACCTGATTCGAAGAACTGATTCATTTGAAAAGACCCTGATGCTGGGAAAGATCGAAGATGGGAGAAGAAGGGGAAAACAGAGGATGAGATGGTTGGATGGCATCACCAACTCAGTGGACATGAGTTTGGGTAAACTCCAGGAGTTGTTGGACAGGGAGGCATGGCGTGCTGCAGCCCATGGGGTCACAAAGAGTCAAACATGACTGAGCAACTGAACTGAGCTGAAAGTGGCAGTGTGAGGGTGGGGGGTATAATTTGGGATGACTTTGGGGGGAATAATTTGACAATATACAGTAATACATAACAAAATATACCCTTTAGAATATTTACATTTTTTACTCTATAATTAAACTTCTAGGAATGTGTTCTAAATTATTGACCAGAGATGCACAAATAATTATAAGAATATTTATTAACTGTGTTAACTTAGATGAGCAAAAATGGCAAGCCTCATGCATAACTGGCAGGAAGGTAAAATGGTAAAGTCCTTTGGAAAACAATTTGCTGGTTCCTTCATAAGTTAAACATAGAGTTACTACGTGCATGCGTGCTCAACCGTGTCTGACTCTTTGCGACCCATGGACTGTAGCCCCTCTGTCCACAGGACTCTCCAGGCAAGGGTACTGGAGTGGGTTGCCATTTCCTACTCCAGGGGATCTTTCTGACTCAGATATCAAACCTGTGTCTCTTGTGTCTCCTGCATTCACCAGCAGATTCTTCACCACTGTACCACCTGGGAAGCCCCAGAGTTATGAGGTGACCCAGCAATGCTGCTGCTGCTGCTAAGCCGCTTCAGTCGTGTCCAACTCTGTGCAACCCCATAGTCGGCCGCCTACCAGGCTCCCCCGTCCCTGGGATTCTCCAGGCAAGAACACTGGAGTGGGTTACCATTGCCTTCTCCAATGCCTGAAACTGAAAAGTGAAAGTGAAGTCACCCAGTCGAGTCTGACTCTTAGCGACCCCATGGACTACAGCCTACCAGGCTCCTCCATCCATGGGATTTTCCAGGCAAGAGGACTGGAGTGGGGTGCCATTGTCTATTGCTGCTGCTGCTGCTGCTAAGTCGCTTCAGTCATGTCCAACTCTGTGTGACCCCATAGACGGCCGCCCACCAGGCTCCCCCGTCCCCGGGATTCTCCAGGCAAGAACACTGGAGTGGGTTGCCATTTCCTTCTCCAACGCATGAAAGCGAAAAGTTAAAGTGAAGTTGTTCAGTCATGTCCGACTCCTAGCAACCCCATGGACTGCAGCCTACCAGGCTCCTCCATCCATGGGATTCTCCAGGCAAGAGTACTGGAGTGGGGTGCCATTGCCTACTCCTCAGCAAATACCCACAAAGAACTGAAATCAGGTATTCAATCAGATACTTGCACATCAGTGTGTGTATCGGCACTATTTACAACTGCCAAAAGGTGGAGGCAACCCAAGTGTCCATCAAGAGATGAACAGATAAACAGAATGTGGTCTCTACATACACAGGAATATTATTAAGCCAGTCAAAGGAATGAAACTGTGAAACATGCTACACATGAGTGAACCTTCAGGACATGATTCTAAGTTAACTAAGCCAGCCATAAAAGGACAAATATTCTATGATTCCCAAATATTCTATGATTCCACTTAAATGACAGTTTCGATGGATGTTCAAAAAATTTCTACAGCAACTGGGGACCTAAATGATTTCAATGACTCTATTTAACAGGTAAATAGAGACATAAAGTAGAATAGAGGTCACCGGTGGCTGGGGGACGGAAGCAAGGGGAGTGATTATTTACTGGATGCAGAGCTGCTCTTTGGGATGATGAAAAAGTGTGAATGGATACTTGTGACGGTAACACAACATGGTCAGTGGACTTAATTAAACACAAAAATGATTAAAATTGTGAATTTTATCTTACATATACTTTACAATAAAAAATTGCCAAAAAAAAAAAAAAAAGCATCCTATAGGACTCAGAGCGAGTTTCAGAACATGGACCTGCATGGTACGTTCCATGGCCATTCAGGATGCTACCGATTCATCTCCTGACCTGGGGTGAACAAATTCACACAGCCTGCAGCCCACTCTGGCTACCAGCCAACAAAGATATTAAATAACCCGCTTCGCTAGCCCAGGACACCAGCAGCTGTGCCCATCCGCCCTGCTCCCCCCCACCTCTTGATTTTTGACATGAAATATACACCAGCCGAAATATACACCAGCCCGGAGAAGCTGTGGGGTGGAGTTAAGGGTGGGGAAGTGCTCCCTGATGCTCAAAGAAAGAAGCAATTGAGCAAAACCAGACCAGAACCTCCTTGGAGTCTCAATCCTTGAGAGAGTATCTCTCTTACCTTTTAATAATTTGCAAAAAGGGATTTTTTTCCCTTAGTAACTCTTGTTTAGTATATCAGCTACCCTCTCCATCTAGAAGTTGTGCTATCTAAACTCAACATACACACACAAATAATTCCCATGTCCTACAATGCAAACCATTTCCTGGGGGGGCTGACTTCACCAGAGAGAGAGGCAGCCAACATCCTCTAAAAATTATATATTTCCACCATGTCACCAGTCTCTCCCTCAAGCTAAGTACTTCTTTTAACATTTTTTCATAGAGCAGGTTTTTCTGGATCTTGTCCACAAACTGACTCTAAGTCTCTCTCTTAACTGTACACTAAAACAGTTTTGATGGATGTTCGAAAAATTTCTACAGCAACTGGGGACTGAAATGTTTTCAATGACAGTAAAAATTGAGCGGTGAACAACATTATGAATTTGAAAGCCGTGGGTTTCAAGTACGTTGCCTCCTAAGATTACTTGTTTTGAATCCTGTTTGCTTGTGTCTAAAACTTCAAAGCCAGCACCTCTTTATGTCAGGACTTGCGTTCATCAAAAGGCTCTATCTTTTGTTGTTGTTATCTCTGTTGTTGTTGCTATCTCTGCAGTTCATGAGACCTTTATAGAACCTGCATATAATTCACGTGATCAGAAAACCCCAAGGCAAAAACACTCCAGTTCTCAGAAACTCTTGACTTTGCCCATAATCTAATCCATTAGAATATATTCCAAATGCAAACCAAGATTGCCCTAGAAATTTAACTGAAAGCGTTGACAAGTGCATTATAGTTCATTCCTCACGGACAAACTCAACACGCCCTAGATGAGTTAGTTACACACCACAGTCCTTACGGAAAAATAGGTTCTGCTTTATGTCATTGTCCAAACCGCTCCACAAATTATTTACTGCTCTTAGAAAACCCATCTTGGCCCCATTGCCAAAAACAGTTCAACTCAGGAGTTAGTGTTTTCAAACATTTCACCAAACTACCACATCCCCAAACACAGGGCCATTCTCAGGACAGTGCTTCTTTCTGGAAAACGGAAATTAATTGAGGAAAAAGTTAATTCGAAAGAGCCAGTCTTGGTTCTCCAAGAGGCCTCGCTGAATTAGCACGCAAGTCAACCTTCCCTTTAGAAGAGAGCTGTGTGTGGGTGCTAAGTCACTTCAGTTGTGTCCGACTCTTTGCAAGCCTACAGACTGTAGCCCTCCAGGCTCCTCTGTCCACGGGATTCTCCAGGCAAGAATACTGGAGTGGGTTGCCATGCCCTCCTCCAGGGGATCTTTTTGACCCAGGAGTCAAACCCACATCTTCTGCATTGGCAGGCAGTTTTGTGTTTGTTTTTTTTTTATCACTAGAGCCACCTGGAAGGGCCCCAGAACAGACTCAGTTCAGTCGCTCAGTCATTTCCGACTCTTTGCAACCCCATGAATTGCAGCACGCCAGGCCTCCCTGTCCATCACCAACTCCCGGAGTTCACTCAAACTCACGTCCATCGATTCGGTGATGCCATCCAGCCATCTCATCCTCTGTCATCCCCTTCTTCTCCTGCCCCCATTTCCTCCCAGCATCCGAGTCTTTTCCAATGAGTCAACTCTTCTCATGAGGTGGCCAAAGTACTGGAGTTTCAGCTTTAGCATCAGTCCTTCCAAAGAACACCCAGGACTGATCTCAGCCTTACTCAAAATATACATCCCACAGAAGCGAGCATAGCACCTGGTTTATAGGTACATATACATGGGAATACCAGAAATATCAATAACCTCAGATATGCAGATGACACCACCCTTATGGCAGAAAGTGAAGAGGAACTAAAAAGCCTCTTGATGAAAGTGAGAGTGAAAAAGTTGGCTTAAAGCTCAACATTCAGAAAACAAAGATTATGGCATCTGGTCCCATCACTTCATGGGAAATAGATGGGGAAACAGTGGAAACAGTGTCAGACTTTATTTTGGGGGGCTCCAAAATCACTGCAGATGGTGATTACAGTCATGAAATTAAAAGATGCTTACTCCTTGGAAGAAAAGCTATGACCAACCTAGACAGCATATTCAAAAGCAGAGACACTACTTTGCTGACTAAGGTCCATCTAGTCAAGGCTACGGTTTTTCCAGTGGTCATGTATGGATGTGAGAGTTGGACTGTGAAGATGGCTGAGCACCGAAGAAGTGATGCTTTTGAACTGTGGTGTTGGAGAAGACTCTTGAGAGTCCCTTGGACTGCAAGGAGATCCAACCAGTCCATTCTGAAGGAGATCAGCCCTGGGATTTCTTTGGAAGGAATGATGCTAAAGCTGAAACTCCAGTACTTTGGCCACCTCAAGTTGACTCACTGGAAAAGACTCGGATGCTGGGAGGGAATGGGGGCAGGAGGAGAAGGGGACGACAGAGTATGAGATGGCTGGATGGCATCACTGACTTGATAGACGTGAGTCTGGGTGAACTCCAGGAGTTGGTGATGGACAGGGAGGCCTGGCGTGCTGCGATTCATGGGGTCACAAAGAGTCGGACACGACTGAGCAACTGAACTGAACTGACACATGGGAATGTATTAATAACTCAGGTAAGCAAGCACGCTTTAGGTACCAACCCTGCACTAATAATACACACTAGTTCATAAGGTAGGTATGATTATCATTGCCATTTTAAAGATGTGGACATCTGCCCAACTGAAGAGTTAAGTGATTACTTTCCAAAGCTTCCTGAACTAAGCTACTGCTGGAATTCCCGCCCAGGTCTGCCTGATCCACAGCTTCTGCTCTTAATCACTGTCTGTGCAGCCTCCCTGAATAACTGAAATGACACTTCCCTGTAGCTTTTACCAAAGCCAACTCACTTGCTTCCTCCGGTTTGGGGAAGGTAGACCTTCCTACAAGCCTATAAGCTATAATTTTCCATAATAATCAGTTTTATCTTAAAATCAGAACTTTCTCTTCATACATGTCCATACTTGTTTACATTTCTTTTTTAAAGTAATTTTATTTTATTTATTGGCTGCACCTCATGGCATGCGGGATCTTAGTTCATCGACCAGGGATTGAACCCTTGCCCTTTACAATGGCAGTGTGGAGTTTTAACCACTGGACCACCAGGGAAGTCCCCCATATGTGTTGATATTTCATAGTAGAACTCTGTTAAGACAGATTTACCTGGTTAAATTTCATACCTGATTAAATTCTTCTAAAATATAAATTGTGAGCATTCTGAAACATACTTTTCTCCCTCAAAAGACAAATGCCAGTATTTACACATCACTTGTGAGATTTTCGTATATTTTTATTTTTTAAAAAAAGGAACAATAGATTTTGAAAATGCAACAGCCCGAGTAGGGGAACTTCCTTGAGGTCAGTGTTATCCGTGGCCACCATGTGTCCGGCAGGAAATCTGTAGCCGGTGACATTAACAATGACCGTGGAGACACTTGTGGCTGTACATCCGAATGAGGCAGGATAAAAAGCATGCTTTTCGCTTTTCATGTATATCACAGGCATCAAAGCTCGTATTTCTCATCTTTCACCCGGTCTGTGCCAAGTGGTTTGTAGGGCTGACTCATTAAGCCTGCACACTCTGATGAGGCCGAAACTCTCAACACAGCCCACATGTGTTTATGTCCTTCTTAATGCCCTCATTCCAGCAGAGTAGGGCATTCCTGGGTGGTATTCCTAGGCTTAGACCAAAGTTGGCTTTAATGATTATTTTTAGGCAAGCTTTGGTAAATACATAAGGCATGTGCAGAATCTCCTTGGAGAAAGAGACCCTCTATTCCAAAAGCACAGGATAATCTGACAATCGAGAATCAATTCCTCACCTGGACAGCTGAATCCAGCACAAAAAGCCCTGAGTTCATTTCTCCAGCATCCTATCAGAGAAGATTTAAATATTTACTTTTGAGTTACACCAGCCACATGCTCACCAAGATTAAATAGTCAACCGTCATCCTTGGCTAAAACAACTTATTGCTCAGAGATAAAACCTATTAGCTTGGTTTTCCTATAAATATATGATCTTTATGTCACCCTCAGAGCAGCCTGTGAAGTGGCGTTGTCATCATTCCCAGTTTACATACAAGGAAGCAGACTCAGAGAGGTTAAGGACCAGATAAAAGAGGTCCAGATACTCAGGAGCAGAGCCTAAAATTCAACCCCAGGCAATCTGCCTCTCAAACTCTGAACATCATCTCAGTTATTACACTGCCTCTTCTATTTGCTTGTTTATTTAATATTTATTTATTTGGCTGCATTGGGTCTTAGTTGTGGCCCAGGGATCTCCAGAGGAGGGTTCAGTAGTTGCGGTGCAGGGGCTTAGCTGCCCTATACCCGCCACACCCCCCACAACATGCTCCTGCCTCATGAAAGCTTAGTTCCCAAACCACGGATCGAACTCTCATCCCCTGCACTGGAAGGCAAAGTCTTAACCACTGGACCACCAGAGGCATCCCTTACGTTTGCTTTTTATAAAGTTAAATCAACTTTGGCAATTTTTTTCTCATTAGCTATAAGCATTGCTAATTCAGATTTCCCCCTCATTTGCGAGGAATTAAAGGAAAAAGTGGGGTGTGTTCTGCCTGCTGAGATAAAAGTTTGTTTCCTAAAATCAATCCCAACGCTCCCATGGGAAATGGCTGCAGCAGGACCTCTGGAATCAGAATCTCGGTCCCCTACTTTGTAGCTCTGTGACCTTGAACAAGTCACTTCTCTTTGTATTGATATTTCAGCTTCCTCACCAATAAAATGAGGGTCATAACAAACGAATTCAGTGTTCTTGGGGACTAACACGCAGAGTATTTAGAACAGGGTTTGGCACATTTTTAATCTACTCAATAATTCTCAACTATTTTTATGATTAATAAGATGCCTGGACTAAGTTTAGATTCGAGAACATATGTAAACCATCAGGAGGAACAACTAACATGTCTATCATCTGGATATTCTGGAAATTACTTTGTCTTGAAAAGAGAATCCAAAGAGGCCCCTCCCATGGCCCAGGCTGTCTGTATGTGATGGCTAAGTGTATCTTTCTCAAACTAAACAGCTTTGGCACTGGCTGAATTAAAATAGAGTATGGATTCTTTGACATTACCTCCAAGACACACACACACACTTTAAACATTTTTAATTAAACGCTTAAAGATGGCTTGGGTTCTCAGATAAATAGTTATCATCAACACATCCTCTCTGCGATAAGACAGCAAGGCCATCTTTCAAACCGCAGCAACTTGCTCTAAATCACGTTCCTAAAAATGGCCCTTCGAAACTTGCATTTCAGTACTTGGTGTCCCCAGTTGTTGCTGTCCCAGAACAAAAGCCTAATTGCTGCCGCTACAATACAGTCCTTTCTCTGAGATCATCGCGAAGCCCTCGGAGCAAACAAGAGGGAGTTCTTGCGCACAACGAGCACGGCATCAAGTTCCAGGACCCTGAAGGCCAACACGAGCTGAGTTATCTTTGCGACTCGAGTCCCTTTCTAATCTCTACTCCTGCGGCAACTGGCTCCATCTCGGGGGTGTTTCTGAGCCCTTGAGGACACGTGTGTGTTCCTGCTTGGACGAGTCTGGAAAACTTCGGGGTCCTCTAATCCCCGCCTCCCCCCGCCCCGGGCTCAGCAAGGGCGGGCGCGGGTCAGTAGCCCGCCTGCCGGCGATACTGTCCCCGTGGGGTCGTGGTCGTGCGTCCCTCGGGCCCCGCAAGGTGAGGCTCGGGGCGGGATGTCCCACCCGGCCCACCCCTGCACCCTGAAGGCGCGCGCGGGAGTCCCCACTTTCCCAGCCCGGGTGGGACGGGCGCCGTGCGCTCCCATCCCGAGCCGGTACTCAAAGCCCCAAACAGCGGCCCCGGGGGTCTGGGGGGCGGGGAGTGGGGGGTGCTGGGACTCACGCGGTCTCTCGGGGTCTCGGGGACCTCTCCGCGGTCGGCTCCCGGCCCCTCGGGCTCTGAGAGTGGGCACCTCCCATGGCTCAGAGCGCGGGGCCCCGGCTGCGCCCACCGGTGCTTGCTCCGCGGCGCGCCGGCCCGGCCCGGACCCCGCCGGGAGGAGGAGGCGGGCGCCGGAGGAAGGGTGGGGCCGCGGGGTGGGCGGGGGTGCCGGGGACAGGGTCCCGGCCGCCGGGAGCGCCGGCGAAAGGGCGTTGCTGGAGACGCTGCGACTTCTCCGCCAATCGCAGGGCTCGGCCCGCCCGGCGGCCCGGGGACCCCCGCGCGGAGATCCCGCCCGGGCGAGGCTGAACGCGCGGGTCACGCAGCCAGAGAGCCCCGCTCCGGGCGGCGGAGGGCGACAGGTGGACTCGGGAGGGGGGAGCCCGGCTGCAGTCGCCCTCCCAGTTCGCCCGGGCCGCGGGCCGGCCCCCGGGGAGCCCCCGCGCGCGGCTGCCAGCGGCGCAGCTGGGAGGGGGCCCCGCGGGGCGGCGGTGCAGAGAAGCCCCGGGAGGGGGCGGTGTGCGCCGCCACCCCAGACCCGGGCCGCCTTCCCTGCCAGGCGGCCTCCCCCAGCTGCTTGTCCGGCACAGAGAGCTGCGCAGAGTCGTGTAGAAAACGGAGGGGACCTGTTCGTGCCCCCCCAAACTCGAGACAAGTTCCTGCGCCCTCCCCGAGTCTTGCTCTCTTTTCATTTGTAAAATAAGAGGGCTATGATCATTCTTGACCTCTTAATGTCCCTTCCGGTTCTGACAACCAGTGAATGATTCCTCTTCCGAACTCTTGTGTTGGAAATAAGATCCTGTCCCTCCCATCACCCCTGTGTTGTACCTACTCATACTCCTTACAGGGTTTCCCTGGTGGCTCAGATGGGTAAAGAATCTGCGTGCAATGCAGGAGACCCAGGTTCAATTCCTGGGTTGGGAAGACCCCCTGGAGCAGGGAATGGCAACCCACTCCAGGATTCTTGCCTGGAGTATTCCACGGACAAAGGAGTCTGGTTGGTTACAGTCCTTGAGGTCACAAAAAGTCGGATTCAACTGAGAGGCTAACATACACCCCATACTCCTTATAACTTCCTTTCAAAATATTTCAGGCTCTACTTCATCCGTTCCCACTTCCCAATTCGCTCCCCTCCAGCTATCTCTTCTCCATCCCAGGGTTTCTTTTAGTTTAAAATATGGAATGCCCTCTTTTCCTAACACCTGTTTATCCTTCCAGACCCAATTCAGATTGCCTTCCACACCACTATCCTGCATTCTGATCTTACAGCTTTTCATTATTGCCTGTCCTTCACTAGAAAGTAAACTCCGCGAAGACTGGGAGTTTATTTCGTTTTGTCTTCCCAGTACTGCCGGGCACATACCTAGTAGATAACCATCAGTGCTGATAAATGCATCCATTCTACATATGTTAGCACCCTGCTCCCATACCACTTGTTAATTCCTCCAGCATAGCACCTACCTCGGAGAAGGCAATGGCAGCCCACTCCAGTACTCTTGCCTGGAAAATCTCATGGACAGAGGAGCCTGGTAGGCTGCAGTCCATGGGGTTGCTAAGAGTCTGGCACGACTGAGAGACGTCACTTTCACTTTTCACTTTCATGCACTGGAGAAGGAAATGGGAACCCACTCCAGTATTCTTGCCTGGAGAATCCCAGGGACAGAGGAGCCTAGTGGGCTGCCGTCTATGGGGTTGCACAGAGTCGGACACAACTGAAGCAACTTAGCAGCAGCAGCAGCAGCACCTACCCATCTTATTTTGCAACTATCTCTTCATTTATTTGTCTTTCAGTTCTTCAAGGGCAAGAAAACCCTTATCTCTGTACCCAAGTTTACTGCCTGGCACAACGCCTGTATCCTGGTTTATGTACAATAAATATTTGCCAAATGAATGAATGAGTCTGTGGTTAAGCACACAGACTGGTGCTGAACGTTAACTTCCTCCTTGAATGGAAGCTACAGCTAGGAAAGAAGTATGCGGCTACATTTTCATGTTTCCACAAAGGATGGGAAACCCCTACTATATTTACAATGACTCTCTCTTTTTTTTATGTCAAATGTTGACTTCCTGTTTATACATTATCTTTACCCTCCCATAGCCAGCAAGTCCCCAGCGTTCAGGATGCTGCTGCGTTGTAGATAGACATAAACAAGCAGAATATTTGGGGCTGGGAAAAGAAACATTAATTAGTACATCAGTAGAGTGAGATGGGGGAATGAGGTTTTGTGGGGAGGATTTCATAGAGCTGAAAAAAGTTAACTCTTGGCAGATAATTTTTTTTAGAAGTTCGAATTCTGCCGGCATTCTGTCTGGAATATTAAGGCAATATGATTGAAGTGTCATTGAGAAGGCCAACAACCCTGTCAGAGCTGTGGCCCCTTCCCGAGGAACTCTTCAGCCCCTCTCAGGGAGAAAGGTGAGTCATTCCAAGGGGGAAATGGGAGGGGAAGCCTCGGCAGAAGGAAAAGCGGGATGGGAAAGTTTTATCCCCCTCCCCACCCGTAGTAGACAAGACGAGCTGTTGGGAGGAGCTTTCTTACTGTTTCTGCAGAAAAGCAGAGGGTAGCATCACTAAAATGGTTGAAAGGAAAAGAAATGAAGCCTATATCCTACTTCGGTGCAGAGAAACAGAGAGAATGAAGG
Source organism: Oryx dammah (assembly GCF_014754425.2). Taxonomy (NCBI): domain Eukaryota; kingdom Metazoa; phylum Chordata; class Mammalia; order Artiodactyla; family Bovidae; genus Oryx; species Oryx dammah. The sequence goes on along the minus strand of NW_024070191.1, from coordinate 32,572,204 downwards.
GGAAAAGGAGTCTGCACAAGTATGTGAAAGGTAGTCCCACAGGGGCGCAAAGGGCGTCTCTACTGAGACGCTTGTGTTTACTGCTCTTGCTGCCCGGGCTAATATAGAGCCAGGAGTCATCAGTGAAGTCAGTGAAGGGAATTCTTTTTTTTTTTTAACTTTTTATTGGAATATAGCTGATTAACAATGTTGTGAGAGTTTCAGGTGCACAGCAAAGGAGCTCAGCCATGCATATCCATGTATCCATTCCACCCCAAACCTGCCCTCCCATCCAGGCTGCCTCATCACACTGAGCAGAGTTCCCTGCGCTGTACAGTAGGTCCTTGCTGGGTATCCATTTTAAATATAGTTGTGTGTACATGTCAATTCCAAACTCTGCAACTCCCCCTTCCCCCCACCCTTCTCCCGGGCAACCATAAGTTTATTCTCTAAGTCCGTGAGTCTGTTAGTGAAGGGAATTACTGTTTTGGGGGAAATAAACGTAATGAGGGCTTTTCAAAGAAAAGGCCTGATGGGGACCAAAGGGGTAGTATCTGATAGCCAGTGTTAGGGTTTCCCTTTGTGCTTTGTAATTCTGTTAGTAAGGCATTTTTTAAACATTGAAAAAAGAGTAAAAAAAGAAAATTTAACCAACCAAAATTCAAGATTTCCCCTGAGATGGCAAAAGACACCCTTCAGTGTCAAATCCTACCCCCCGAAGGTTACTTTTGCTCAGAAGAGGGATGTGAGCTAATGCTTAATGGGTACCAGCGTACCCTGTGCTCAGTAGTTGACAGAAGTAACCACAGTTAGTCCTCGGAGTACTGGGGAAGGATCACAGTAGGTAATATCTGTTGAACACTTTATGTGCCAGATACTTTTCTCAGTGCGTTAGATTTATTAACTCATTTAGTACATCACGGCATCTGGGGTAGGTACTTTTAGTAGCCTCAATTTACAAAGAGTGAAGTAAAGCACAGAAAGATTCAGTTCAGTTCAGTTCAGTTCAGTCGCTCAGTCGTGTCCGACTCTTTGCGACCCCATGAATCGCAGCACGCCAGGCCTCCCTGCTCATCACCATCTCCCGGAGTTCACTCAGACTCATGTCCATCGAGTCCATGATGCCATCCAGCCATCTCATCCACGGTCGTCCCTTTCTCCTCCTGCCCCCAATCCCTCCCAGCATCAGTCTTTTCCAATGAGTCAACTCTTCGCATGAGGTGGCCAAAGTACTGGAGTTTCAGCTTTAGCATCATTCCTTCCAAAGAAATCCCAGGGTTGATCTTCAGAATGGATTGGTTGGATCTCCTTGCAGTCCAAGGGACTCTCAAGAGTCTTCTCCAACACCACAGTTCAAAAGCATCAGTTCTTCAGTGCTCAGCTTTCTTTATAGTCCAACTCTCACATCCATACACGACCACAGGAAAAACCATAGCCTTGACTAGATGGACCTTTGTTGGCAAAGTAATGTCTCTGATTCTTAATATGCTATCTAGGTTGGTCATAACTTTCCTTCCAAGGAGTAAGCGTCTTTTCATTTCATGGCTGCAATCACCATCTGCAGTGATTTTGGAGCCCCCCAAAATAAAGTCTGACATTGTTTCCACTGTTTCCCCATCTATTTCCCATGAAGTGATGGGACCAGATGCCATGATCTTCGTTTTGTGAATGTTGAGCTTTAAGCCAACTTTTTCACTCTCCTCTTTCACTTTCATCAAGAGGCTTTTTAGTTCCTCTTCACTTTCTGCCATAAGGGTGGTGTCATCTGCATATCTGAGGTTATTGATATTTCTCCCTGCAATCTTGATTCCAGCTTGTGTTTCTTCCAGTCCAGCATTTCTCATGATGTACTCTGCATATAAGTTAAACAAGCAGGGTGACAATATACAGCCTTGACGTACTCCTTTTCCTATTTGGAACCAGTCTGTTGTTCCATGTCCAGTTCTAACTGTTGCTTCCTGACCTGCATACAGATTTCTCAAGAGGCAGGTCAGGTGGTCTAGTATTCCCATCTCTTTCAGAATTTTCCACAGTTTATTGTGATCCACACAGTCAAAGGCTTTGGCATAGTCAATAAAGCAGAAATAGATGTTTTTCTGGAACTCTCTTGCTTTTTCCATGATCCAGTGGATGTTGGCAATTTGATCTCTGGTTCCTCTGCCTTTTCTAAAACCAGCTTGAACATCAGGGAGTTCACGGTTCACGTATTGCTGAAGCCTGGCTTGGAGAATTTTGAGCATTACTTTACTAGCATGTGAGATGAGTGCAATTGTGTGGTAGTTTGAGCATTCTTTGCTCAACAGAAAGATTAAACACACCTAAGTCCACTCAGTAAGAAATAGCAGTGGTCCAGTGGTAAAGAATCTACCTTCCAGTGCAGGGGAGATAAGTTTGATCCCTGGTCTGGGACGATCTCACATCCCATGAAGCAACTAAGCCTGTGCGCCATGACTACTGAGCCCGCATGCTGCAAAGACTGAAGCCCACATGCTCCAGGGCCTTTGCTCTGTGACAAGAGAAGCCATCACAAATGAGAAGGCCTTGCACCGCAACTGGAGAAAGCCATCTCACAGCAATGAAAATCCAGCACAGCAATAAGTAAATGAATAAATAATAGCAGAGCCCAGGTTCTAACCCAGGTAGGCTGGATCCAGAGCTATCACACAGAACTTAGCTTCTATGCTGTATTTCCTTAATTTTTACACTGTGCACCCCACTTTAACCTGAAGAAACTGACAACTAGAGAGGTAAGTGGTATATCCAGTATTTAAACCCAGTTCTGTCTTGATTACGAAACTTATGTTTCACACGTATTTCCCCCCATCCTCAGTAATCATGCCAAATGAATACCCTTCAAAGTAGACAAGTTGGGAAGCTATATGCTTATCTTAGAGCTGTACCATCCTTCCTGTTTTGGAAATTATTTAATGCCAGCTTATAAGCCATAGGATAAAACTGGATTTACTGCTTAAGAGTCACATACTGTTCTTGAAACCAGGTAGTCCTCCAACACTGTTCTCAATTTTCAAAATAGTTTTGACTACTCTAGATCCTTTGTCTTACTGTATAAATTTTAAACTAAATTTTATTTAAATCATTTTATTTAGTAATAAAATGATTTAAATTAAACTAAATTTTATTTATTTATAAAATTATTTAAATAAATTAAAATAAAATTTAAAGTAAAATTATAAATTTCTTTTTTAAAAACCTATTTGTATTTCTACAGGGATTCTATTGATTCTATTGACTAATTCAAATGGAGATTCCCAGTTTAACAGTTTTAAGACTGTCGATCTGTGGACATGATACAGCTCTCTATTCATGTAGATTTTCTTGAATTTCCCATAGTTTTATAGTTTTTAGCCAACAGGTCTTACATAGCTCTTGCTAAATTTATTCCTAAGTGTATTTATACTATGTAAATGGAATCGTTTTATAATTTTACTTTCTAAATGTTAGTTGCTAATAAATAGAAATACAGTTGATTTTTGTATATTGTATTGTGCAGCCCTGCTAAACTCACTTATTACTTCTAATAGCTTTTTTGTGTGTTCCTTGGGTTTTCCTATACAATATCATTTGCAAATAAAGGTAGTCTTACTCCTTTCTTTATAATCTGTATGCTCTTTTCCCCTTGCTTTGCTGCATTGACTAGGCACTTCTATACATTGTTAAATAAAACTAGTAATGCTTGCCTTATTCCTTATCTTAGGTAGAAAGCATAAAATCCTTCACATTGTAGTATATTAGCTGTCAGATTTTGTAGATGCAGTTGAGAAGATTTTTTTAAATTTATAATTTACTAAAACACTTCTATGATAAAAAGATGTTGAATTTTGACAAATGCTATTTCTGCATTTATTAAAATGATCATATTGTTTTTCCCCATATTTTATTAATTTGTTGAATTGCACAGATTTTTTTTGGATGTTAGATCAGTCTTGTATAGCCACTTGATCATGGTTTATAGTTTTCTTATATGCTGCTAATATTTGGATGGCTCATATTTGTTGAGGAATTTTGTATCTATATTCATGAGGGATATTGGTCTGTAGTTTCTTTCTTAAGATGTCTTCATCTGGCTTTGGAATCAAGATAATACTGGCATCATAGAATGAGTTGGAAAGTGTTTCCTCTCCCTTTATTTTATTTTATTTTATTTTTTTTACACAAAAAGGAAGAAGTTTAAAGGAGGGAAAATGGTCTGAATACAATTAGATTAAAAAAATAAATTAGATGCATAATAATTGTGGGAAAGGATAAATCTACAATTGTTGAAGGTGATAATGGTTGTATTTTTGGAAAACACAAGAAGGTCAACTAAAGAAACTATGACAGTAAGAATTCAACAAGATAGTGGGAACAAAACAAACATAAGGATAACTTTCATTCATCAGCAACAACAAACAGAAGATATAATGGGGAAAAGATAGTACTGCTGACCTTTGAACAAGGCAGGGGTTGGAGAGGCTGGCCCCTGCACAGCTGAAAATCCTCATAAAACTTGACAGTTGGGTCTCCGTATCTGTAGTTCCACATCCATGGATTTAACCAACCATGGACCATGCAGTACTGACTGCAATATTAACTGAGAAAACAATCTTATCTAAAAAGCGGGCCTCCACGGCTGCAGTCTGTGCTGTCCAAGGCTGGTGTTGGCTGCTACCATTGTTCAGTCGCTCGGTCATGTCCAGCTCTTTGCAACCCCATGACTGTGGCCTACCAGGCTTCTCCGTCCACAGGACTTCCGAGGCAAGAATACGAGAGTGGGTGGCCATTGCCTTCTCCACTCCCTTTATTTTTTTAAGAGTTTTAAGGAGGGGGGTTCATGTTTGGGAACGCATGTACACCCGTGGTGGATTCATGTCAATGTATGGCAAAACCAATACAGAATTGTAAAGTAAAATAAAAAATAAATAAATAAAAAAGAGTTTTAAGGAATGGTATTAACATTATTTCTTCTTTAAATGTTTGATAGGGTTCACCAGTGAAACCATCTGAGCCTGGAGTTTTCTTTGTCAGAAGGCTTTTCAACTCCAAATTCTGTCATTGATACAGGGTTGTTCAAGCATTCTGTTTCTTCTTGGGTCAGCTTCATAATTTACATCTTCCCCAGAAAGTGTCCATTTCACCTAAGTGGTCATTTTTTGTTAAGCAATAACCTTTCTTGCCTTCCTTTTTCTTAATACTGGTTGATTGGTTGCATCCGGCCTCAGTTGCCACATGAGGGATTTTCCTCACAGCACGAGGGCTCTCCATTCAGCTGCTGGCTCTCTAGTTGTGGCACACAGGCTCCAGAGCACATGGACTCTGTAATTGTGGCGTGTAGGCTTAGTTGCCATGTGGGATTTTAGTTCTACAATCTGGGATTGAATCCACATCCCCTTAGGTTTTTCTATACAATATCTGTATTGATAAGCAGATTCTTAACCACTGGACTGCTGGGGAGGTCCTTAGGATCACATTTAAAGGCATAAAGTTATTCATACTACTAATAATGGATTGTTGTTTGGATCTGTTTTAATGTCTGAGGGATCTATAGCAACATCTTCTTTCATTACTGATATTGGCAATTTCTTTTCTTCTTGTTTGTCAACCAAGCTTGAAATTTACCAATCCTATTAACTTTTTCAAATGACTGGCCTTTGGTTTTACTGGTTTTCTTTTTTCTGTTCTCTATTTCATTGATTTCTGTCTTATCTTTATAATTTCCTTCCTTCTGATTGCTTTGGGTTTAATTTGGTCCACTCTTTTTCTAGTTTTAAAGGTGGAAACTTAGATCAGTGATTTGAGACCCTTCTTTTTTTCCTCTTAAAGGCATTCAAAGCTATAAATTATTTCTCTGTAAGTGCTATGTTACTTACATCCCACAAATTTTGAAATGTGTTTTTGTTATCCTTCAGTACAAAATATTTTCTGTCTCTTGTGATTTCTTCTTCACACCAGTCAATATTAAAAGGGTGTTGTTTCATTTCCAAATACTTGGGATTTTCCCCACTCTCTTATTGTTCTTAGTTTCTAATTTAATTTTGCTGTGATAGGAGGACAAACTTTCAAAATTTACCGAGACTTGTCTATGGTCCAGAATATAATCTATCCTGATAAACCCACTGTGTGCACTTGCGTATATACTTTGTGGTTGTTGGGTGAAGTGTTTCTCTAAATACCAATTAGGTCCTGGTGGCTGATACGGTTGTTAAGATTTTCTGTCTTTGCTCACTTTTGTTTGTTTATTCAATTTCTGAGAGACATTAAAATCTCCAGTTATGATGGCCTATTTCTACCTTTAATTATGTCCATTTTTGCTGCATGTATGTTGAAGCTGTTATTGAGCACAGACAAATCTGTGATCTTTATGGCGTTTTGAGTAAATAACACTCATCATTCTGTTATCTTTAGTAATAAATTCTTTTTGGAATTCTCTTTTGTTTGATGCTAATATAGCCTCTCTAGCCTTCTGTGCTTAATATTGATATATCTTTTACTATCCATCTGAAAGAGGAGAGTGGAAAAGTTGGCTTAAAGCTCAACATTCAGAAAACTAAGATCATGGCATCCGGTCCCATCACTTCACGGCAAATAGATGGGGAGACAGTGGAAACAGTGGCAGACTATTTTCTTGGGCTCCAAAATCACTGCAGATGGTGACTGCAGGATGAAAGAAAAAGACGCTTACTCCTTGGAAGAAAAGTTATGACCAACCTAGATAGCATATTGAAAAGCAGAGACATTACTTTGCCAACAAAGGTCTGTCTATGGTTTTTCCAGTAGTCATGTATGGATGTGAGAGTTGGACTATAAAGAAAGCTGAGCACAGAAGAATTGATGCTTTTGAACTGTGGTTTTGGAGAAGACTCTTGAGAGTCCCTTGGACTGCAAGGAGATCCAACCAGTCCATCCTAAAAGAGATCAGACCTGAATATTCATTGGAAGGACTGATGTTGAAGCTGAAACTCCAATACTTTGGCCACCTAATACGAAGAACTGACTTATTTGAAAAGACCCTGATGCTGGGAAAGATTGAAGGCAGAAGGAAAAGAGGATGACAGAGGATGAGATGGTTGGATGGTATCACCGACTCAGTGGACATGAGTTTGAGTAAACTCCAGGAGTTGGTGATGGACAGGGAGGCCTAGCCTGCTGCAGACCGTGGGGTCGCAAAGAGTCGGACACGACTGAGTGACTGAACTAACTAAATAGTTTTCATCCATTTCTATCTTTGCATTAAAAAGTTTTTTAAACTGGACTTTATTTTTCAGAGTAGTTTTAGGTGCAGAGGTAAAATGAGCAGAAAGCACAGAGAGTTTATATATGGCCCCTGCCCTCAAACTCACACCCCCTCCCTCCAGAGTGATACATACGTCACAACCAGTGAACCTGCACTGACATGTCATTGTTACCCAAAGTTGATAGTTTACATCAGGGTTCACTCTTGGTATGTAGCCTACAAGTTTTGGCAAATATACAATGACACGTCTTCACTATTGCTGTGTCATACGGAATAGTTTCACTGCCCTAAGCATCCTCTGTTCTCTGCCTGTTCATCCTTCCCCTTCCCTCTCCCCGGCAACCAGTGATATTATGTGTTTATTGTCTCCATAGTTCTGCCTGTTGCAGAACGTCACATAGTTAGAATCACACAATATGTAGCCTTTGAAGACTGACTGACTTAGGACATGCATTAAAGATTTCTCCATATCTTTCTTGTGGCTTAATAGCTCTTCATGAAAAGTGAAACTGAAAGTGTGAGTCACTCAGTCGTGTCCGACTCTGCGATCACACAGACTATAGCCCACCAGGCTTCTTTGTCCATGGAATTCTCCAGGCAAGAATACTGGAGTGGGTAACCATTCTTTTCTCCAGGGGATCTTCCCAACCCAGGGATCGAACCCAGGTCTCCTGCATTGCAGGCGGATCCTCTACCATCTGAGCCACCAGAGAAGCCCAATAGTTCTTCGTATGTTAGATATCTAATTTTGGGCTGTATCGTGGACATCCTGAATACTAAGTTGTGGCGATTTCAGGCTCCACTACTTTTCACTGGTGAGAGTTCTTCTTTCATTTCAGCAGATCATTTTCTCGATGGGCTTGAACTTCATTCCCTGCTTCTTGGGTGGCAGCTCCAGTCTGAGTGCAGACCTTCTGTGTAGCGGAACTGCTCTGAGTGTTTTCTGCACTCGTGTTTCAAGGGTCAGTCAGTGACTTGGTTTGGGGATCTCCTCTTTGACTTTCTGGGTTCCCCCACTTTTTCAGCATTCAGCATTTCCTGACTTCACTTCTTTCATCCCTTAGAAGAGCAGGCAGGACTTGAGAGCTTCTCATGTATGCCTCTTTATCACACAAGCCACTGTGTGGACTACACTCAGCCCTGTGCCAAAAACATTGGCAGCAGGGACTTTCCTGGTGGTCCAGTGGGTAAGTCTCCAGGCTTCCAGCGCAGGGGGTGTGGGTTCAATCCCTGGTCAGGAAACTAAGATCCTACATGCCTTGAGGTGTAGGTACAGCCAAAAAAAAAAAAAAAACCTGTGCCACAGAGACCGCTTGTCTGACTCATCTCCTCTTCTCCAAGCGACATGTAGCACCAGAATCTAACTATTTCTGTTTCTTCAATGCCTTTAGGTAATTGCATTATGTTTCCTATCCAAGTTCTAGAGTTTCTTTTTTTTATATATATATTGAGTGAGTGAGTGAGTGAAGTCGCTCAGTCGTGTCCAACTCTTTGCGACCCCGTGGACTACCAGGCTCCTCCGTCCATGGGATTCTCCAGGCAAGAATACTGGAGTGGGTTACCATTTCCTTCTCCAGGGGATCTTCCCAACCCAGGGATCGAACCCGGGTCTCCCGTATTGGAGGCAGATGCTTTAACCTCTGAGCCACCAGGGGTTAATCTATTTTTGGCTGCTTCAGGTCTTAGCTGCAGCACTCAGAATCTTTCCTTGTGGCATGTGGAATCTTCATCGTGGTGGTGGGCTTTCTCTCTAGCTGCAGCTCATTGATTCAGTTGTCCCAAGGCACGGAGGATCTTAGTCCCTGACCAGGTATTGAACCCATGTCTCCTATATTAGAAGGCAGATTCTTAACCACTGGACCACCAGTAAAGTCCTTAGAGTTACTTCTGTCAGAATGATCCTAATGCCCAGTAGAGCCTATAATATCCAGGAGTAAAAGCCCGTATCTCATTCTTATGAAATGGTAATTCTCAGCTTTATCACACATCTTACTCATCACAGTTTTGGCCTGCTTTCAAAAATCAAAGTCACCTCCACAAGATACAGATTCATTTATTCATTTGGAATACTAAAAATAATTTGCTATGGGCCCTGCAGATGTTTTAAGAGATAAGTACCAAAGTAGTTCATTGCATAACTGTAATAAGTTTGTAATCTCTCAAGGTGACAGAGACTAATATTCCCTAATACCTGTTTTCCCCCTCTCTCTTAAAACAAGTGAAAACAATGCTGGTTTTTAGATATTATGAACAAAACTATGTTTCCTAGTCTCTATTGCACTTAGATGTGACCAAGTACCTAAATTTTGGTCAATGGAATGGCAACAGAGGTGTCAAGTTCAACTTCCGAGAAGTACCACTCAGGGCCAGTGGGGAGGGTACTATGGCTTAAATGTTCGTATCCCCCTAAAATTCATATTAAAATCCGAACATGCAAAGGTGATGGTATTAGAAGAGGGAGCCGTTGGGAGACACTAAAATCATGGTGGTGGAGCCCTCATGAATGGGGTCAGTGCCCTTATAGAGCTCCAGAGAGATTCTTTGCCCCATTCACCTCGTAAGGACACAGTTAGAAGGCATTGCTATGAACTGGGAAGAGGCCCTCATTGGAAAGCAGCATGCTGGTACCACGATCTCAGACATCCAGCCTCCATAATTATGAGAAATTTTTGTTATTTATAAATGACCCAGGCTGTGGTATTTTGTAATAGCAGTCCAGATGGACTAAGACAGGAGGTGATCCCCCCCTACCGTTTTTTGTGTTTTTTTTTGACTCTTTCTTTTCCCTGCTGGCTGGAATGCTGTTGAAATAGCTGAGTTCACGAAGCCCTACATAAACTTGAGGTGGAAGGACTCTCATCCATAACACCACAGAACCTCTAAGCCTGCCCTGAATTGCCTACCAACAGATTTCTTTTAGGTAAGTGAAAAACAAACTTACATACAGTTTAGCCACTGTTAGTTTGGATTTCTCTAAGACTCAGCCAAGGCAAATACAAATCAATGTTCTCGTCATTAAAGCGGGGAGAAGAAGAGTCCCATTGTCTTGAAGTTTAAAACTCCTGTAGCTGTAAGAATTATCGTACTAGGCAGGCTACCAGTAATCACCCCATTTTGTTCTATATATAAAGAGTGCTATGTAAGCTAGTCTTAACCTTCATATTTCCAGGCCTGAAGTTCAGCTCTGGCTGAACCTCTCCATAAAACTTCTTCCCAGGCATCACTGCTAAGCAAATCTATTTGTTGTTATTTGTCGTTTAGTCCCTAAGTTATGTCCAGCACTTTTGCGACCCCATGGACTGTAGTCCGCCAGGCTCCTCTGTCCATGGGATTTCCCAGGCAAGAATACTGGAATGGGTTGCTATTTCCTTCTCCAGGAGATCTTCCCGACCCAGGGGTTGAATGTGTCTCCTGCATTGCAGGCAGATTCTTTACCATCTGAGCCACCTGGGAAGCCCAAGCAAATCTATGCCCTACTCCAAATAAACTTCCTCCAATGGAATGCTAAAGCATATTAAAAAGCAGAGACACTACTTTGCCGACAAAGGTCCATCTAGTCAAAGCTACGGTTTTTTCAGTAGTCATGTATGGACTATAAGGAAAGCTGAGCACCGAAGAACTGATGCTTTTGAGTTGTGGTGTTGGAGAAGACTCTTTAGAGTCCCTTGGACTGCAAGGAGGTCCAACCAGCCCATCCCAAAGAAAATTAGTCCTGAATATTCATTGGAAGGACTGATGCTGAAACTGAAACTCCAATACTTTGGCCACCTGATGCAAAGAGCTGACTCATTTGGAAAGACCCTGATGCTGGGAAAGATTGAAAGCAGGAGAAGAAGGGGATGACAGAGGATGAGATGGTTGGATGGCACCACCAACTCAATGGACATGAGTTTGAGCAAGCTCCGGGAGTTGGTGATGGACCGGGAAGCCTGGCGTGCTGCAGTCCATGGGGTCGCAGAGTCAGACACGACTGAGCCGCTGAATTGAACTGAACTGAATGGAATGCTTCCATTCCCTTCTCCCTCGGTGCTATCCTGACTGATTGATTCACTCACTCATCTGACAAGTATATATAAACGCCTACCTTGAAGCCTGTCTTAATCTCAGTTCATCTTTGCAAACATACTGGATGAAGTGAAAATCGCCTGAAGCCTGCTACCAGCCTCAAGATGACCAACCCTCTTGCAAGAAAGACAAATATCATAAGATATTGCTAGTATGTGGAATCTAAAAAAGTGGTACAAGTGAACTTATTAGAGTCACAGATGTAGAAAACAAACTTTGGTTACCAAGGGGGAAAGAGGTAGAGTGAGGGATAAATTGGGAGATTGGGATTGACATGTACACACATATACACACTGCTGCTGCTGCAGTTGCTAAGTCGCTTCAGTTGTGTCCGACTCTGTGCAACCCCATAGACGGCAGCCCACCAGGCTGCCCTGTCCCTGGGATTCTCCAGGCAAGAACACTGGAGTGGGTTGCCATCTCCTTCTCCAATGCATGAAAGTGAAAAGTGAAAGTGAAGTCTCTCAGTCGTGTCCGACTCTTCGCGACCCCACGGACTGCAGCCTACCAGGCTCCTCCATCCATGGGATTTTCCAGGCAAGAGGACTGGAGTGGGGTGCCATCGCCTTCTCCACATATGCACACTACTATATGTGAAATAGATAACTAATAAGGACTACTGAACAACACAGGGAACTCAGTGCTATAAAGACCTACATGGGAAAAGAGTCTCAAAAGGAGTGGATATATGTATATATACCAGTCATTTGTATATATATGACATATATATATGTGATATATGTATATATACCACTCACATATATATTTATATATATACACAACAGTGTAACTGATTCACTTTGTTGTACAGCAGAAATTAATACAACATTGTAAATCAACTATATTCATTAAAAATAAATTGTTTTAAATAAAATTTTTAAAGATGACTTTCTTGCAAATCCACATCCTAATTCCACCTTGCATCATTGTTTTGGCCTAAACAGAACAAAAATGAAAAAGTAAGAGGCTGATTCCTGAAACAGAGCTGGAAAGGCTTTTAGAGGCCATCTAGTTCCACCTTCTTTTTTTTAATATAAGTCAGCCAAGGCCCTGGTGCACCAGCAACTTGCCCAAGGTCAAGAGACAGAGCCAAGGTTGGAACCCGGAGGCATATTTGCCGATCCCTGCACAGTCCTCTGTTCCTCCCTCATTCACACCTAATCCAAATACAAAGATTACAGGGCTGTTACTTTGATTCGAAAATAAAACATTTTACTTTAATAGCTCTCCCATATATCCTCAGTGTCAAAAGAAGTTACCTTTGTTGATTTGTCTTTGAACTGATTCCCAATTGACTGTGAAGAATGAACATGCCAGCAGCCCAGACCAGGACCTTTTTTCCTCTGGCTTGGAACCCTTGGGACTGAAGAAAATTAAGTCAGGTGGAAGTCACATGCTGACTCAAAAAGTAACTTTTCAGTGCAAGTTTACAGCCAAATGCCCTTCGCCCAAGGCGACTTCTCAGCAATTCCTCTGTAATTTCAACAGCCACTTGGTGTGACTGTTCTCCAACACGCTGTGCTAGCAAAAAAAAAAAAAAAGTGGGGGTGTTGGGGGAGAAAGTGTTCCCCTATTTCAAGGTGAGGCAAATGTCATCCATCATAAGCGGAAAGTTTCCAGACGAGAGCTCGTTCTTCAGACCTGTGACCTTGATCTCCTGTAGAAGCAGCTGTTCACGATTTCAATCTGTATTCTCAGGGAGAGGAATGAATGCACTTAAAAACCTTCTTCTTCTTTTTAAAAAATTTCATTTAGTTGCCATTTCTAGTTCTATATAATGCTTCAGGGACACTGCAAGCTTTGTGAGCTTTTTATTGATTTACTTTTTAGGCAGAGTATTTTTTTGTGCTCTGGTATTGTATTCAGAGACAGAAACTGCCTCTAATTCAAACATCCTGGATTCAGTAACCACAAGTATCTTCTTGGAATATTAACTCTTAGGACTTTTCTGGGTCTCATGTAATTTTGGGGTAGTGACCTGGAATAGCCATTGGGTATTTAAACATGGATTCCCACTCCATTGGGCTTCCCTGGCGGCTCAGTGGTAAAGAATCCGCCTGCCAAGCAGGAGATGCAGGTTTGATCCTTGGATCAGGAAGATCCCCTGGAGAAGGGAATGGCAACCCACTCCAGAGGAGCCTAGTGGGCTACAGTCCATGGGGTTGAAAAAGAGTCGGACATGACTGAATGACTAAATCATCACCTACCAGCTCCCACCCCACCATCTGGCCCTGGGAGTGGAAGGTCAGAAGAGTTCATCCACCAATACTTTATTTCCACCCCCTGACCCAGCAGGTTTTTACTTCAGTTATTCCACCAAAAAATGACAAAGCAGACATGAGAATGAGAAGCCTGGCAAAAGTCCTAAGGGTCTGGGTTCAAGGAAGCACTTTCATATGTGAACCTTTAGAGTAAAATCAGTATGCATGGTTCACTGTTTAAAAATAGCAGAATAAATATAAGAAAAAGAAATCTACTATTCTCTGGCTGGGCAAAACAAACAGGGTCTATGGAATCTGAAAACACTTCAAAGCAGAAACAAACATTAAAAGGAAATATTTAAAGAGAAACAAAGTAAATATTAAAAGTCCTTTTGGCTCAGAAGCTAAGACTGTCCTAAGAGGTTATGTACAGACCTTGCTTGTTTATCTTAGGACATTTGTGAGCCAGGCAGAGCTGCCAAGTTGCAAGAATAAAACAGGCTTTTAACCTTTTAAATAAGTTAAATAAAAGAAAAAGTAACACAGGTAGAACAAAGCATCAGAGCCACACTTTCTTCAGGAAGTTTTCCACTTTCCTGCAGGTTGAAAGACCAGAGTTGCACTGCAGTGATTCCACATCTGCAGATAAAAATCCAGGGGCACCCATAGGAGTTAAGATGGAAGAAAACAAAAGTATCCTGCCTTGCCAGGCGTGGCATATGCACAGATCAGAAGGTAGTGCTGTTGTTCTGCAATTTTTCATGTTCAAGGCACGGGATATTTCCAAACAGGATTTGGCCTATGTAGTCTTAGCTTTGAATTTTTCAACATTTTCTTGCTGATACTCACAGCCTTTTATTTACACTCCACATTGCTATTGGTACTGTAATCTACCCTCGCCCCCCTCCTTTTCTTGAGCATCTGGAGTCTAAGAAGGTGTGGGCAACAGAGTGGGAGTCATAGTTTCCATCCTCCATGAATATGCTTGGTCCCTGATCTTATCTCTAGGACAGAGCAGGGCATAAGCTAGCAAGTGTAAGAAGAGAGACAGGGGCTTGAGCAAGGTGGAATGAATATGCGAAATGGAATCCTTGAGTCTTCAGGATCAAAGCAGCTCGTCATGGGGCCCAAGAGCTGAAAGAAGCCAGTGGGACCACCTCTGCTCAAGATTCCTGACCAATGGTCAGCCAACTTCTCCTTGGAAACTTCAAAGGTCTTTCTGGCAGACAAAGAGTTGCAGCACTCAGACTCTTGTGAAAAATGGATTTAGCAACCCAGCATCAAGGAATGTGGGCTTCCCTGGTGGCACAGTGGTAAAGAATCTGCCTAATGTAGGAGATGCAAGAGACGTGGGTTCCATCCCTGGATGGGAAAGATCCCCTGGAGGAGGAAATGGCAACCCATTCCAGTATTCTTGCTTAGAAAATTCCATGGACAGAGGAGCCTGGTGGGCTACAGTCTACAACTGAGCAACTGAGGACACAGCATATGAAGAAATATGGGTAGCTGCTAACATCCAGCTGTTATTGCTTTCAGAGTCTGCCCAGGCTTTTTTTTTTTTTTCCTTTATATACAATCTGGCTAAACAAAACATTTATTATCTTAACTTAAACAAAAGCCTTTTATATTGGAATATAGCTGATTCACAATGTTGTGATGGTTTCAGGTGCACAGCAGAGTGACTCAGCCATACACACACATGCCTCCATTCTCCCCCAGACTCCCCTCCCATCCAGGCTGCCACACTGCACTGAGCAGAGTTCCCCGTGCTACATAGTAGGTCCTTGTTGGTGATCCATTTCACATATAGCAGTGTGTACATGTCCACCCCCAACTCCCTAACCATCCCATCCCCCATCATGCTCCCCTGGTAACCATACATGCGTTCTCCACGTCTGTAAGTCTGCTTCTGTTTTGTAGATAAGTTCATTTATATAATTTCCTTTTAGATTCCACATTTAAGGGATATCATACGATATTTCTCTTTCTCTGTCTGACTTACTTCACTCAGTATGACACTCTTAGCTCCATCCACGTTGCTGCAAACGCCTGGGCTTCTGAGCTATCAGCCTTCTCTGGCAGCCCCCAGTCAATGGCTGAGCAAGGTGGGGGTACAAACTCCTGGCCATTCCAGCCCAGTGTGGGCAGTCTCTCTCTGCCAGTCTCTGCTTTAGAGTTTCACGTTAGCTCAGCAGAGACTTAGTCCGACCTGTACCATCACTGTCTGAAGGCTGTCCTATTCAATCTCGGGAACAGAAAGTGGACATTAGGCAAAAACTAATGAAATCGAAATGACGTATGGTCTTTAGTTAATAATAATGATGTATCCATATTGGTTCATGGCAGTCCAGGAGTTAAGACTTCACCTTCCAATGCAGGGGGTACAGGTTGGGGATCCCATGTGTTTCAAGGCTCAAAAACCAAAACATAAAAATAGAAGAAATATTAAAACAAATTCAATAAAGACGTTTAAAAAATGGTCCAAAAAATATTTTTAAAAATTGTTACACATGCACCACGTGCGTGCGTGCTGAGTCACTTTAGTTGTGTCCAATTCTGTAACCCTGTGGACGGTAGCCCTCCAGGCTCCTCTGTCCATGGGATTTTCCAGGCAAGAATATTGGAATGGGTTGCCACGCCCTCCTCCAGAGGATTTTCTTGCATTGGCAGGAGTGTTCTTTACCACTGGGGCCACTTGGGAAGCCCATGTACGCCTCACACAACTGTTAGATGATAACAATAGGGGATTTTGGAGCTGGGTTATATTGGAGCAGTCTGCACTCCCTTCAACAATTTTTCTGAAACCGTTGTAAAAGACAAAAGTTATTTTTAAAAAATCACTCCCTTATATTAACTTTCCTATATTTAGTTAACATCTGCCTGTCAATCATTTTACTCAATGCCATTCAGTCTTAAAGAGTAGCTCCAGATCTGAACTCTACCAATAGATGCACTCTGGACAGCGGGACTATTGTCTTCTCTGATGTATTCTTCTGTCAATATGACTTGAGGGGATGGTTTGCTTAATCAGCAGTGAAGTGATGCCCTTCCAGTGGTCCTCTATCCAGAGATCAGCACGCTAGTGTGTGATCAGATAAAGAACTTGTAGCAGAATGAGTATCGACTACATCGTCAATGCATTGTTTAGCCGGGCTGACTTGTTTCCATAGCAAGGCTTTCTCAGTGAAGGGAGCTGTGTGTGGCCTCTCCTCTGCCTCAGCCTGCTCACCTCATGTGGACTGGGTCACTAATCGGCCACAACCCTCAGCACTGCTTCCTCCTTCCACGTAGTAACATACAGTTGACATCCAGTGCATTCCTGCTGCCCACCAGCTTCTAGTAGGTGGGACTTAACTGGGGTAGCAATCCTACAAAGAATACGCAAAGACTGTTCAGAGGAGGGCACCGGGGAGGAGCTGTGTCACACTGAGTGCTGAGACATCCAGTCTTCTCCTGGATCCGTCACTGACCAGCTGTGAGTAAGGACATTCCCCTGTCCAGACCTCACTTCCCTCATCTGTAAAACAAGGTGGTGGATTCAGGTAATTTCTGAGGGTATTCGGATTTGTTTTGTTTTTGTCTACTGGCCATGCCACGTGCCATGTGGGATCTTAGTTCCCCAGCCAGAGATCGAGTCCATGCCCTTTGCGTTGAAAGCACAGAGTCTTAACCACTGGACTGCCAGAGAAGTCCATGGTTTGTTTTTTTTTGGGGGGGTTGTTTTTTGGGGAGCATTCTAATTTTTGTGCTCCAGGATTCAACTCTTTTCTTCAATCTTACAGAAGTGTAGCTGATTTACAGTGTTGTGTTAATTTCTACTGTAGACCAAAGGGATTCAGTGATACACACATATATATATACACATTCTTTTTTATATTCTTTTCCATTATGGCTTATCACAGGGTATTGAATATAGTTCCCCATGCTGTACAGGAGGACCTTGTTGCTCACCCATTCTATATACAATAGTTTGCTTCTGTTAATCCCCAACCCCTACTTCTAGGACTCAACTCTGGAGTCAAACGGCCTCCGCACCCATGATGTCCCTTGGCTGGGCTCTTCCACAATCTTGCTGTCCCCATCACACCTGCCAGCATTTTGCCTCCTATGGTGTTTCATCTGGTGACAAGTCGGCTGGCTTCAGCACGGGAATGTCACTGTGATGGCCAGCTGCCAGGCCCAAAGATAAGAGAACCAGAGAGTCTGGGGGCTGAAAGGCCTTCTCAGCAACATGTATCCCCCAATGACTGAATGATGTTTCTGTGAAGCATGTCAACGTATGTGTGGAGTTTTCCAGTTCTGCATATAGAGAGCTTGGAGGTCACCACTCTGTCCTAACAACAAGTAAAAAGATAAACAGACTGAAAAGTCAGTAACTCGTCTGGGATTCATGAGAGGAGGGGAAGACAGAGCGCAAACCACTGCAGCCAGGGCTGAAGAGACGTACAAGGGAAGGCAGGAAGTCACCACTTAGCAGAGCAGAAATACACAATCAGAACCACCACGGAAATCACGCTGGGATGAACAGTCCCTGACGAATTGCGGGGGGCTCAGTATGGACAACTTGGAAGGGTTAAAACTCCAAGGGGACCCAGCATTGTGAGATTTACCTCCAGGAGCTCAACCAGATTCCCACAGAGAAAAATCACCTTGGGCTTCCAGCAAAGGTAAGGGGCAGGAAACCATTTGAAACACGCCAGAGAATTCCGTTCTTCTTTTTCAAGTTTTAATTTATATTGGAGTATCGTTGATTAACAATGTTGTGTTAGTTTCACATGTATAGCAAAGTGATTCAGTTATACATACACATGTATCTATTCTTTTTCAAATTTTTTTCCATTTAAGTTATTACAGAATGTGGAGCAGAGTTCCCTGTGCTATCCAGTAGGTCCTTGTTGGTTATCTGTTTTAAATATAGTAGCGTGCATATGTCAATCTTTCAGTGATAGTGAAGTCATGCATGGATGTGAGAGTTGGACTATAAAGAAGCTGAGCACCAAAGGATTGATGCTTTTGAACTGTGGGGTTGGAGAAGACTCTTGAGAGTCCCTTGGACTGCAAGGAGATCCAACCAGTCCATCCTAAAGGAAATCAGTCCTGAATATTCAGTGGAAGGACGGATGCTGAAGCTGAAGCTCCAATACTTTGGCTACCACCTGATGAGAACTGACTCTTTGAAAAGACCCTGATGCTGGGAAAGATTGAAGACAGGAGGAGAAGGGGACGACAGAGGATGAGATGGTTGGATGGCATCACCGACTCGATGGACATGAGTTTGAGTAAACTCTGGGAGTTGGTGATGGACAGGGAGGCCTGGTGTGCTGCGGTCCATGGGGTCACAAAGAGTCAGACACGACTGAGCGACTGAATTGAACTGATATGTCAATCCCATACTTCTGCCCTGCCCCCATTTCCCCCTTGCCTTTGAATTCTGTGAGTCTTCAGCAAAAACTAATTAACCAGAGTCTACCCTGCTATGATCAGAGTCTAACTGATCTGGGAAGGGAAATACTCAACTCCAGCCCACATGGACCATCCTCTCTTAGGCTGGAGTGAACATGGCCCTGATGATGCCTTGATTTCTGCCCAGTGATGCTGAGGTTGGACTTCTGGCCCCCAGAACCTTGAGATATTAAATGCCTGTTTTTGTTTTGTATTGCAATTTTATTTATTTTACTTTTGGCTGTACTGGGTCTTCATTGCTGCACAGGCTATTTCTCTAGTTGTAGTGAGTGGGGGGCTACTCTCTAGCTGCAGGGCATGGGCCTCTATTGCAGTGGTTTCTCCTGTTGTGTGCGGACCACGGGCTCTAGAGCACAGGCTCAGTAATTGCGGGCACGAGTTTAGTTGCTCTGCGGCATATGGGATCTTCCTGGACCAGGGATCGAACCTGTGTCTTCCACATTGGCGGGTGGATTCTTATCCGCTGAACCACAAGGGAAGCCCACGCCTGTTGTTTTAAGCCTCCAAGTTCACGATCATTTCTCACGGCAGCCTCAGGAAACAAACCCACCCTCTTGCTAAACTTCATCTTCCTTTCGTATAGACTTTTCTTTCTCTAGTACACAGAGCCTCTTTTATCTGCCAGGACGTGGCAGGGTAACACTCTCCAATTGGAGAGCTTAATAAAGGGACTGTTTACAAAGGCCTTGTGCAGTCAGGAGACGGGAGACAGGGCTGTTCTCCAGGTGGGTACAGTCAGGGAGACGCTGCCGCCCTGGGCCTGCAGGGGTGGGAGGGACAGAGCTCTGAGGAGGGCCACTGACAGGAGTGTCACGGGACACGGCCGGCCCAGGCGACACAGCAGGAAAGGCAGCAAGGGGAATAACCGCCTTCGCGTCCCTCTCTCTTCCCTCTGGCCTCCCGCCTGAGGCCTCGGTTGGCTGAACCTGAACTAGCAGCCAGCTGCAAAGGAGCCATTCGGGTCAGCCTCCCGGATGCAGAGGAGAGTGGAGAAGGGGGTGGGAGGGGACTTGGGCGCCCATGGAAACATCCAGCACCTGAGATACTGTAACCCTCTTCCAGACCACCCGTCCAGCAGGCTGGTTTTGTGGGTCCAAGCTCTCCTCCACAGGAAATGGTCTCCTCATCTGTAAAATGAGTTTTTTTGTCTTTGTTTTTTTTTAGCCATGCTGCAGGGCTTGTGGGATCTTCATTCCCCAACCAGAGATGAACCCACGCCCCCTCCCTCGGAAGCTCGGAGTCCTAACCACTGGACCACAACGGAAGTCCCCACAATGAAGCGTTTGGACCAGGAAGCCTCTGAGAGCCCTTTCGGGGATCTGAGGCTCATGGTTCCAAAAGCAGACTGATCGCCTTCCCAGGCTAAGGCAGATCCGAACATGCCTGAAGTCCCACAGCTGTTTCTTTCCTTGCTTCTCTTCTCTGGGATGCCCCACAGATCTGGGCGGGCATCACAGTGCACACAGCCCAGAGCATCTTCTGGGAAAGGAGCTGGCCGGGGAGGCTGGAAAAGGAAGCCCGAGGTCGGAAGAACAAGAAGGGGCTCTGGACAGCCAATGGGGAGAGGCCAGCCCCTCAGCTCCGGGGCAAGTCCGCCTGTTCCTGAAGAAAATTCTAGGGGCCTCAGGCCTCTAGGCTGGCTGACCCAGCACAGAGGAGGCTGCCAGTCCCACGCAGCTGGTAATCATTAGCCAGAAAGCCAAACTGTGGAAAGTTCCAAGGGTCCTGACCGAGGAGCAGACACCAAACCTTCCCTTGCTGCCTTGGGGCATTCTGTTCTGCACTCTGGCTGCTTTTTCAATCACTCCTGTCTGCTTCTGTTTCATGGAACATCCTTTTGAAGATAGAAGGTGAAGCCAGGAGACTCTCCAGGGCTGAAAGTGCAGAAAGTGTTACCTCTCCCAACCCCCAGTCCCCTATCTTGGGTGGGCTGGGAGATACAACAGATTCCTCTTTTGCCCCTAACTCTGCGTGCGTGTGAAGTCGCTTCAGTCGTGTCTGACTCTCTGCAGCCCTCTGGACTGCAGCCCGCCAGGCTTCTCTGTCCACGGGAGTCTCCAGGCAAGAATACTGGAGTGGGCTGCCATTTCCTACTCCAGGGGATCTTCCTGACCCAGGGATCAAACCCGAGTCTCCTGCACTGCAGGCGAATTCTTTACTGTCTGAGCCACCAGGGAAGCCCGAAGTAAAGGAGATTAGGAAGTGAAAGTCGTTCAGTCGTGTCCGACTCTTTGCGACTCCATGGACTGTACAGTCCATGGAATTCTCCAGGCCGGAATACTGGAGTGGGTAGCCTTTCCTCCTCCAGGGGATCTTTTCAACCCAGGGATCGAATCCAGGTCTCCCACATTGCAGGTGGATTCTTTACCAGCTGAGCCACAAGGGAAGCCCAAGAATACTGGAGTGGGTAGCCTATCCCTTCTCCAGCAGATCTTCCCAACCCCGGAATCAAACCGGGGTCTCCTGCATTGCGGGTGGATTTTTTTTACCAACTGAGTTATCAGGGAAGCCCAAGTAAAGGAGATTACCCTAAAAAAAAAGCCCTGCATCCAGAAGTTACCCCACCCCTGGTAGTCTGACACCGTCTGCTGGCTGGGATTGCAGCTGCACTGGGCCTCTTCTGTCAGGCACCTTTGCATCCTCTGACCTCTGCTCTCCATCTGCCTAAGAAGGCTGTGAGTAACTGCTTCCTCCATCCCTTTCCACAGACAGCCCTCTTCAGGCAGACAGAAAGGGCTAAAATCCAGGAGGATTCCATTTACCATAAATGAATGTGAATCACAGTCGCTCAGTCGTGTTTGACTCTTGCGACCCCATGGACTGTGGCCCGCCAGGCTCCTCTCTCCATGGGGATTCTCCAGGCAAGAATACTGGAGTGGGTTGCCATGCCCTTCTCCAGGGGATCTTTCCAACCCAGGGATCGAACCCAGGTCACCCGCATTGCAGGCAGATTCTTTACGGTCTGAGCCACAAGGGAAACAGAGTTAACCCCTCACACCCACACCCAGACAGCCTGAGTTAGAACTCCCACCCAGGGCTTAGCAGCTGTGTGCTTCTGTGCACATTAGTTCCTTCTCCAAGCCTCATTATCCTCATTTGTAAACTGGGGATAATTGTAGTACTGTTAACCCCTGAACACCATGGGGGGAGTTCGGGACCACCACCCTCCACAGAGTCAGTCCTCCATATCCAAGATTCCGAATCTGTGGATTCAACCAGCCCCAGGTAGGGTAGTAACAGGGATAGCTTCCCTGATAGCTCAGTTGGTAAAGAATCCACCAACAGGAGACCCCGATTTGATTCCGGGGTTGGGAAGATTTGCGAGAGAAGGGATTGGCTACCCACTCCAGTATTCTTGGGCTTCCCTTGTGATCCAGCTGGTAAAGAATCCACCTGTAACGTAGGAGACCTGAGTTTGATCGCTGGGTGGGGAAGATCCCCTGGAGAAACGAAAGACTACCCATTCCAGTATTCTGGCCTGGAGAAGTTCATAGACTACAGTCCATGGAGTTGCAAAGAGTCAGACACAATTGAGCGACTTTCATTTTCTTATAGGGACTTACGCAGCTCAAACCTGTGTTGCTTAAGGATCAACTGTACTCCCCTGATAGGGAGAGGTAGGGATTAAACATGAGATGCTGTGTATGAAGCACTTAGTACAAAGCATGACTCATAGTAAGTGCTCAATAAATGGCAGTCCCCCAGTTTATTTCCTGCCTACTTTTACTTCCAGTAAGGGTAGGCAAACGGGTGCATGCTACTCTCAAAATCATTACAAACTTAGTCTAGACTTAGGCGGCGCTCACAGATTTATCCTCTGAGAAAGCCACAAAATTCTTTTGTAAGTCATGATCCCTTCCTGGGTTTGTTTTTTTTTTCTCTTTTATCAGCTATATTTAGCTCTTAAATTTTATATCTCAGCTTGAAATCTTAAAGTCATCCTTCCAAAAGTACAAGTGGTTCAGCCAATGGCATTTACAAGCAAGCTGTTTTTTTTGGTTCTTTTTTTTTTTTTTTTTTCCCAGAAATAACAATAGGTCAGAGGTGAGACTGATTTCCATAACTCCAAATATAAATAAGGTAAACTTCATTTAATCAAAAAATCCAATTTGGCAAGTCCAATTCTGAAGACTAGTTATTCCAGTTTTATTAAACTTCCAAGAGAACATTTAAGCTTTTTCTCGCAGGTTGTAAGCTGTCTCTCAGGGACCCTGGGTCTGGGTAAACACCCCATCCCCACCCCCAGCTCACAGTTGAAATTGTTGGTGTTGATTTTTTCAATCTCAAATACTAGCTACTTCTTCTTTCCAGCTTGCCACCCAACCACTTTACCTAAGGTTAATCCAAACTCTTTTACACATAATAACATTTTTTAAAAAAGATTTTCTTGATGTGGACATTTTTAAAGTCTTTATTGAATATGTTACAATATTGCTTCTGTTCATGTTTTGGGTTTTTGGCCATGAGGTGTGAGGGATCTTAGCTGCCTGATCAGGGATCAAACCCACATTGGAAGGCGAAGTCTTAACTACTGATCCACCAGGGAAGTCTCCATAGTAACATATTTATTGAGTCCTTACTATGTGCCAGACACAGTTTTAAATGCTTTATGTGGACTAAGTCATTCTCTCATAACGTTGTTATAATATAAGTACTATTATTATCATCTCTCTACATGAAATATTATTTTGGAAATTTGCATAACAGGTGGAGAAGGCAATGGCACCCCACTCCAGTACTCTTGCCTGGAAAATCCCATGGACTGAGGAGCCTGGTGGGCCACAGTCCTTGGGGTCACTAAGAGTCGGACTTGACTGAACGACTTCACTTTCACTTTTCACTTGAATGCATTGGAGAAGGAAATGGCAACCCACTCCAGTATTCTTGCCTGGAGAATCCCAGGGACGGGGGAGCCTCATGGGCTGCCGTCTATGGGGTCGCACAGAGTTGGACACGACTGAAGCGACTTAGCAGCAGCAGCAGCAGCAACAGCAGCA
Source organism: Oryx dammah (assembly GCF_014754425.2). Classification (NCBI taxonomy): domain Eukaryota; kingdom Metazoa; phylum Chordata; class Mammalia; order Artiodactyla; family Bovidae; genus Oryx; species Oryx dammah. Next base: position 32,548,268 of record NW_024070191.1, on the reverse strand, counting down.
GCATAAGAGGATCTAGCTGATCTGGGGCAGAGCAGAGATTTGAGGCCAGGGAGTCTGGCTAAAGAGCTGGCTCTTGCCCACCGAACTGTATCCCCTCTCCTAAGAGAGGTGACGTTTCCCAGGGACGCAGTTTGCACAAGAATTCCGACTCTCCGTGTTCACAGCAGCACCCTTCCTCCGTAGAATGTTCTGTCCTAGCCCCATTTCTCCCAGCCTATTCCCAAGGGACATCCTTTACCAAAAACACGAAAGAAATACCCTACTAACAACAACGTCCTTCTCACCTCTGTCAAAGGGGGCTGCAAAAATATTCAAGGCAGGGTGGCTCAGACTTGGGGGAGGGGCTCCAAGTCCAACCTCAACATTAACTGGTTGGGCACCCTTAATCAAGTCACACCACATCTTCACCCACACGTGCTCACCAGTAGAGCAGGGGAACAGGTAGAAACCGCCTTCCAGGGCTTTTGTGGGGATTGCGTGAGCATATCTGTGCTCAGCACAACGCTGGGCTCAATAAGGAAGCTGTCATCATTAAGGGAGATCAATAAGAGCTATTATGAGTATTGATCGTACAGTCTATCACTGTGAGTAGAACCGAGAAGGGCACATTCCAAGAAGACTCAGAGAGAGCCCAGGTTGTCATATATGCTCTCTGGGGCCCTGTCCCTTATCCGTCCCTGAACCTGAGGACCAGCTGCCTGAGACAGAAGGGGTCACCCCCAAGCCTGCCTGGCACACGACACCTGTGGGTTCCCCAGGGCGGGAGATGGTCATTAAGTAGAAGGTGATGCGGAGAGGCAAGTGAGAGCCCAGACAGGGCCAAGCTGGAAACTCCTCTGTAAATCAACCCCGTCCTGTAAGCAGTCATTTTCTCCTGAGACACAACATTACCTGTCCCAGGTTAGCAGTTCTGAACATTGATTTCAAAACTTGCTTTCGACTCGGCTCCTTAACACACAGTCAGGTGAAGACAGAGCTGCTTTGTTGGGAGAGGGAAGAGGAGGCTCCTGGAGCACCCACTTGTTGAACTCCTCCCCAGAGGGACCCCATGTCCCTTCGAAAGGGCACCGAGGTCTTTAGACCACAGCTTGAGAAACATACTCCAAGAGAAACAAATATATAGTCATCCCTTGGCTCCCCTTGCCCCCAGGACTGGTTCCAAGATGCTTGCAGGCACCAAAACCCACCCATGCTCAAGTCCTTTTCATAAAAGGGCATGCAAGCTCAGTCACCTCAGTCATGTCTGACTCTTTGCAACCCTATGGATTGTAGCCTGCCAGGCTCCTCTGTCCATGGGATTCTCTAGACAAGAATACTGGAGTGGGTTGCCATGCTCTCCCCCTGGGGATCTTCCCGACCCAGGAATCGAACCCGTGTCTCTTACATCTCCTGCACTGGCAGAGAGGTTCTTTACCACTAGTGTCACCTAGGAAGCTCACAAAATGGCACGTACTTGCATATAACCTACATACATCTTCCCTCATACTTTAAATCATCTCTAAAACCTAATACAAGAATGTAAATACATTCTAAATGTAAGCACAATCTAAATCCAAATATGATCTAAATGCTATGTAAATAATCACATGCAAATTCAAGTTCTACTTTGGGGAACTTTCTGGAATTTTTTTGGAGATGGCCTTCCGAGGTTGGTTCAACGCAGAACCTGTATACGATTTGAACTTTGCTCTTAGCGAACTTAGAGTTAGTGAGCTGGTGGCTACAGGTTTGCACTGGCTGGTAAGTGAACTCCAGTGTTCCTCATTTAAGGTACAAATCCTAGCAAGGCACCGTTGCTACCTTCTACAGAGCCCTGAGGCTTTTCAGTTGCAAAAGTTTCCTCCGTGTTTATACTGCACAGGGTAGATAGGGGCTGGGAGGAGCATGCCTGAATCATTGACCTGCTTCAGTAAAATAATTTCTAAGATTAACTTATCTCTCACAACACCTCTGTCAGGTGGGGTTATTATTGTCTCATTTTGCAGATGAGGAAACTGAGGCTGAAGATATTTAACTTGTCTGAAGTCACCCAGCTAGACAATGCAGGACCCCAGAGTCAAACCCCATCCTGGTTTCAGAGGATGGCAGCCTGGACTCAGTACAGATTCCTCCTCTGCACTTACTAGTTGTGTCTACAGCCTCAGTTTCCTCATCTGTAAAATGGTGATGATAATGATACCTGCTACCTTCAGAATGGTGCCTGGCACACAGCCAGCGCTCAACAAGCGTTAGTACCTATCTCGGGATCACCAAATAACAGGTTATGGCTCATTTGTCCAATACACTCGCATTTATTTGCCTGGTTAGAATACTGGAGTGGGTAGCCTATCCCTTCTCCAGCAGATCTTCCTGATCTAGGAATTGAAACAGGGTTTCCTGCATTGTAGGCAGATTCTTTACCAACTGAGCTATCAGGCAAGCCCAGAAAACAGTGCAAGGCAGTATGTGGATAAGAAGCCAAATGCGTCCTGCAGAGAAATAAAGGCCATAGGAGTTCAGAGAAAGGGCATTTGAAATGCTTCACTTATTATTGCTTCATAAAATTTTGAGCACTCCTTGTGCAGAAGCCCTGCTGAGCTCACTGTCAGCCCAATGTCAGCATGTGCTGCCAAGGCCAGACTCTCAGCCACCAGCTGGGGCATGTCTTTAACAAGCCACATGCTGCCTTCCGGGTAGACCAGTTAGCTCTACCACAGACAGACATCTAAGTCTCTAGGGACGCCTGGGTTCTGCTCATTAACACATGCCACTGGGGCTGTGTGCCACAGCCCCATGCTGAGAAACAGCTCAAGGTGTGTGTCCCCAAGACAGCAGGTGGCAGGCGGGGGGGTGGGTGGGAGGGGGGCATCAGGGGCCAGGAGGACACACGACCCAGGTCCTGGGAAACAGCCGGACCCCAGTTCATCAAGTCAAAAATGCCTTTTCCTTGTGCATCCACGTGGTCCTTTCTCTCTGAATCTATTCAGAGCTGAAGGTCTTTATGAACCTTCCCTGATATTCCAGGACTCCCCTCCCCATGCTCCCTCTCTCCAAGAAAAGAAAGCAAAAGAGAAAAGAAATCAGGGAATCCCCAGAATTCTGCCCTTGCACTAGCCACACCAGGCAAACAACGGCGGCGTGCTTCCAGAGACTCCAGAATTAAAGTTAAATTTGTAAATAAAGAGGGAAAAGAAAGGCTGACCTCCCCCAAAGTCCACTCACTCACCGCATACCCCCATCAGCCAGAAAACGCCCCAGCCCGGGGCTTAAAGGTCAAGCCCTCGCTTTGCTCAATAAATGCCAAGTGAACCCAGGGCGCCCAGCCCCCCGTTCCTACCTCGTGGCCAGTGGTCCCCGGTTGCCTCGCTCCCTCGGGCATCACCTGCTACGGCAGATCCAGCATCTCTGCTCGGGAAGCCGAGGGCCTCTGATGTGGGAGAGGTTCCGCGGAAGGAAGGGGAGGGCAGGCTGAGATCACTGACGTGGGGAGGGGTGGGTCTCCCTAAGCAAGCACTTGGTTCCAGGGGAAAGGATGTTTTGTAAGTTTTGGCTTGAAGGTCCAGGGGCAGAACAGGAAGTGTGCACTAGGGCTGCGAGCCCAGGGTGCATCTCCGCAGCCTCCCTTTAGAGGGAGCTTCCTGGGGTCTCTCAACTGCGGCCGGGTCTGGAATGCAAAGCCACGTCTGAATCCTGGAGCTTTCCCCGCCTTACGCTTTCCTCCAGCACTTTATTTTATTATTATTATTATTATTATTTGCTTTTTTCCCCTCCTTAATAGACCGTCAGCTTCGTTCCTGACATGCTGGAAAATTTTCCCTAGGCCTAAACTTGGCTCAGGAACACTCTCCCCTCGTGAGAGAATTTCTCCTGTTACACAGTTAAGATTGAAAAAGAGAGAGAGAGAGAGCGCGCTATTTGTTTTGCCAACGTTTGTACTGGGGACATTTCTGATGAATTTCCTCCCCTCTCTGAACCTTTGGATTCCAAGAAATATACACACCCACATCCCTCCTGACATTTCCCCCCTACCCCTCTAATGGAAAAATAACAAAAATAATAAAATTGGTGAAAGATGGCAGAGATAATGTTCTTAGTTTGTGGGCTCCTGGGGTCCTTCTTGGTCAGCCTCCTCTCACCCCCAAACACACTTTTGCCCACTGGCCACGTGTGCTGCGTGTCAAAGGGGAGGGGTAGTGATTGTCTTCCAGCTCTCTCCTAGTTCTAGATCTTTCTATGATGGAAGCCCAGGAATTGGCTATCTTTCCTAAATGGAGACCAGGTCCAATTACAAGCTCCACTTCCTCAGCGCCTCCCACCTCCCCACCCACCCAACCCCTGCAAGGGATGAGGTTGAAAGATTCCTGGTTGTGATTCTTGGAGGTGCTGGGTGGGGATGGGTTGCAAATAGGCATCCTAAGATTTAGCTGTCAACAGTCACCTGGAGGGTGTCATGTCTGTGAACTGTCAAATGCCAGCACAAATTGGGATACTTCCTGCCAGTGCTGGAGATGGAAGAGATTGGGTTTCGATCCCTGGATGGGAAAGATCCCCTGGAGGAGGGCATGGCAACCCACTCCAGTGTTCTTGCCTGGGGAATCCCCATGGGCAGAGGAGCCTCGTGGGCCATAGTTGATGAGTCGCAAAGAGTCCGACATGACCGGAGTGACTTAGCATGCACACACGCACAAACCTTTATGTGCAATGTGGATGAACCTTGAATACATCATGCTAAAGTGAAAGAAGCCAAACACAAAAGACAACAAATTATATGATTCCATTTATCCTGCAAGGTCAAGAATGGGCAAATCCCTAGAGATAGGAAGTAGATTAATGGTTCTCAAGGACTGGGGTGGTGATGAAACTGGGGGCTGGGAGGAGATAGTACAGGGTACAGAAGTACAGGGTTTTAGTGGGGGAGATGATAAAAATGTTCTCAAGCTGATTGTGGCAATGATCACACAACTGTGTAAATACACTAAAAATCACTGAATTGTACACTCTAAATAGGTGACTTTGTGGCATGTAAATTATATCTAAATAAAGCTATTGCAAAAATAATACACATCCCTGAAAAGATAACTATTTCTGTGTATTTTGTAATCTAACCCCAACTTCTTAAGTGCCATAGTTTGGGTATAGTTTCTTGTTTCCTTGACTAACTCATCTGAAGGTTTATTTTGAGAAATTCAAGACACTGTCTGAGAAAAGAAAAGAGGATGTGGGAAACTCAAGGAAAGAGTCTTCATTATTATTACTATTTATTTTGGGCTGCGTCAGGTCTTAGTTGCTGCACACAGGATCTTCACTGCGGCGTGGGGGGCATCCCTCTAGTTGTATGTGGTGCGTGGGCTCAGTAGCCTACGGCATGTTGGATCTTAGCTCCCTGACCTGGGACTGAACCATGTCCTCTGCATCGGAAGATGGATTCTTAACCACTGGACCACCAAGGAGCTCCCAAGAATCATTTTCTTAGAGGAACACATTATTCTGCATATTGAGATTCTTTAATAATCTTCCTTCTTTGGGGACACAAATATCCCCAAACTCTCTCTATCCTGCCCTCTACCAAACTGCATGTTAAGAAGGACTTTGAAAGTAAAACTACCTGAGATTTAGAAGCCTGACAGCTCTGACTGTATGTGTATGTAATTAATGAACAAAATGTTGGGTGTTTTAAGCTAATGAAACACATTCATTCTCATTTTTTCATCTCTCAAAAGTGATCAAACTCCTACTATATTCCAGGTAGCCCGAAATGTACAGGAGTTATGAGTCTGGCAAAGGAAACAAGCAAAGAAGGCAGTGTCATGGGCAATAGAAGGTACAGGTAAGATAAGGGCCCGGCGAAAGCAGAGAATGTATGTCATGGGGAATGGCTGGAGCGGCAAGTGTGGTTTTAACCAGGCCTATGGAGGTGGTTCTGTAATTGATGGACAGTCTGAAGCATGGGAGAGTCATGTTATCGAAGAGATGCTCTGAGAGGTGCTGAGTGAGAATGGTGAAAGTGGTCCAGAATTTCTGGCAATTGGGTAAAAGAAGTTTCATTCTTATTATCGTTCTTCTGTTTTGAAGGACGGATTACATAGAGGTAATTTATTAGCAGCTTCCTGGTCCCTGAAATACGGCTTGCAAGGTTACAGAGGGAAAGAAAATTCCGCTGCCCTTTACAGAGGCCACCTCCATGCCAATCAACCTCTCTCTCCGTGTCCATTGGATGTCATTCTCAGGTTTGCCCACTAGATGGCAGCATTGTTATTCCAGGAAGAAAACTTTCCAAACGGTATTGCTGCTGCCGCTGCCGCCGCCAAGTCATTCATAGACGGCAGCCCACCGAGCTCCCCCGTCCCTGGGATTCTCCAGGCAAGAACACCATTTCCTTCTCCAGTGCATGAAAGTGAAAAGTGAAAGTGAAGTCGCTCAGTCGTGTCCAACTCCTAGTGACCCCACGGACTGCAGCCTACCAGGCTCCTCCGTCCATGGGATTTGCCAGGCAAGAGTACTGGGGCAGTCCTAAAGGAAATGAGTCCTGAATGTTCAGTAGGACTGATGCTGAAACTGAAACTCCAATACTTTGGCCACCTGATGCGAAGAACTGACTCATTGGGAAAGACCCCGATGCTGGGAAAGCTTGAACGTGGGAGGAGAAGGGGATGACAGAGGATGAGATGGTTGGATGACATCACCGACATGATGGACATGAGTTTGAGTAAACTCTGGGAGTTAGTGATGGACAGGGAAGCCTGGCGTGCTGCAGTCCGTGGGGTCGCAAAGAGTCAGACACGAATGAGCGACTGAACTGACTGATTGCTAGGGCAACTGAGAATCAGCAACGTCTGCCCTTTATCCCTTTTTGCATCAGGCAGCAGACCAGCAGAGGAGTCCAGAATGTGCCGTGGAAAGAGCATGGGCTTTGGAGCTGGGCGAAGTTGTGTGCTAACTCAGATCCCCCCTCTCTGAGTAGAGTTTGACTCTGGGAACCTCAGTTGCCTCCTCCAAAAAGCAAGGATTTCAGAGGTCCACACTCCCTTGTCCACATTCCAGACTCCGCACTCGGCAAACCAGAAGCGTTTCGTAACTCACTTGCCAGCAAGACCTGACCTAAAGCAATCTGAGGTTACGTGTTTTCCTATGTAGGGTGAATATTCTTACACTTCCCGGCAGAAAGGGTTTATGTTGTTTTTGATGGCAAGGTGCTCCCTGGGTCCACTGGGGGCTTACTATCATAAAATGTCAGCGCTACATTTCCATAATCTGAAATGACTCAGAATTCCGAAGCACACCTGGCTTTTGGGTAAGAGACTGTGGATTTGCAGTATGGACCGCAAGGGTGTCGTGAGGATAAAAGTTGACGGCTTGCTTGAAGCCGTCTAACACAAAAACCCATGAGGCTCCTCTCTCTCCAACCCCAGCTAATCAGATTTGGGGCCTGGCCCATGAGAGAAAGGGGCGGTGGGGGAACAAAGCAAAGAATCTCTACGGATGCATTCACATCGTTCGTTCATATGACGAAGATATAGTAAGCACGTACTGACATGCTAGGTACCTGGTGATGAATAGGCTCCTGGTCTGCTGAGCCTGTGCTTATCCTTGATACTCGCTCCGAAGATTTCCACTGGTTAAGCATCACCCCCACCCCACACCCCTCCTCACCCCTTAGGAGGAGGCATTTCTTGACCCTGGAGCGAATAGCCTGAAGGCCTGGGAATCTCACCTGCTTCGGATTGAAGCACCAGCGTCTTGAAGTGACAGTCCCTGGCCCCGCCCACTCCCCACCCCATGTCCCGCCCCCCCGCCCCGCCTCCCGGCTCTGCCCCCGGGGCTCCGAGGTATCAAGTACAGGAAAATTTTCAAATGTGTCAGGTTCTGCCTTCCTTCTTTGCCTTTGCGCGCTCTGTTCCCTTTTCCTAAAACCGCTTTCAACACTTTTCCCTTCTCTCCTATTTAACTCGGAGAAGGAAATGGCATCCCACTCCAGTATTCTTGCCTAGAGAATTACATGGACAGAGGAACCTGATGAGCTACAGTCCATGGGCAACTGATTGGGTGTTTAACTCTCAGGAGAAGGCAATGGGAACCCACTCCAGTACTCTTGCCTGGAAAATCCCATGGATGGAGGAGCCTGGTGGGCCGCAGTCCATGGGGTCGCTAGGAGTCGGACACGGCTGAGCGACTTCACTTTCACTTTTCACTTTCATGCATTGGAGAAGGAAATGGCAACCCACTCCAGTGTTCTTGCCTGGAGAATCCCAGGGACGGGGATGCCTGGTGGGCTGCCGTCTATGGGGTCACACAGAGTCGGACACGACTGAAGTGACTTAGCAGCAGCAGTAGCAGCCCCTGACTGCAGCCCAGGGCTCAGTGTTGGCAGGTGCGGTACCTACCCTTCTCTGCTGCCAGTCTTGGGCCATCCCCGGGGACCCTGGGCACACTGCCACCACGGTTCCCAACCGAACGCACTGCACTGGAATCTTCGATGTCAGTGTGTCCCCCGCCTCCACCCTCCCCATCACACACAGACGCGGGCAGCGCCTTGAGGACGCGCTGTGTTCTATTTTGTGTCCTGAGTACCGCTGAGCTTGCCACTCATATAAATGTTCCATTGAATGGTCGGTTGAATGAATGACAGTGGGGATGCTGCTGCTATATTTATGAAAGAACTCTGAGCTCTTGGGATTTATGATAAGGTTCTACAGAGCTGAAAATGGCCTGAATGTGCTGTCACTGCAAGAAATCTGAGACCTGTTTTGAAGTCAGGTCCTGGCCCTGCACAACCCCTTGCTTCACCCCAGGAAGAGAGACTCTACTTGTGGGAAGTACGCTGGGCTGGAAGTCCCAGCTTCTGGGCTCAGGGCTTACGTCCAGCACCAGCTGGCTGTGTGATTGTATCGAAACACAGCAGCCTCCCATGTCCTCTGCCTGCTTTTTTGTCTATGGAAAAACTTTAGCTGAAGAATAAGTTTAATCAAAATGCTTAAATACAGAAACAAAGGAAATAGAGGAAACCAAACAATGCAGTCATTTACGCATAGTCAGGGACCTTTAGTTCCTTCCCAAGGGCTATAGATCTTATTCTGAGCCATATCCTGTGAGCTGTCTCATAGATACTGAAACCCCACCAGGTGGAAAAGTTAGCTACATGATGACCAGACTATAGGCATGACATAAGCTGCTCCATCTTGCACAATTCCAAGAACTGGCCTCAAAGAAATGGAAACAAACCAACCCTGGAACTGAAGATTAACTGTACTTAAAACAATCAAAAGATGATGCTGGTCAGACCACTGATGACCAATTTCAAATTGACTGTCAGAGCTGACTGCTGTTGCTGCGCGGAGCCCCCTCTCTCTTTCTCTATTAAACCTCTTGCCCCGCCCAGGGGGTGGAGTCAGCCTTTGGACAGACATCCGCCCTCCCCCTGCCCCCACCTCAGTGGCTGGCATCCAAAATAAAGCCAGCTGTCGACCAACGTGGCCTCTTAATTGGCTTTTGAGCCAGACCTCTCAGTAACAGTACCATCCACCATCAAGTGGCAGCTTAGCCCCACTTTCTTTATCAGGACAACTAACAGAGCAGCTGTGCCCTAAGCTTCTTCCTGGTCCTTGTGGGCCGTGGCTTTGAGTGCTAGCGCTGTGGGCTCGTAGAAGAGCGCACGGTGACGTCTAATCTAGGCTTCTAGTTCTGACTGTAGGACGTCTGCGTGAAGGTGCACCCTCTTTGGTGTAAAGTCTGCCACACACACATCTCCAGGTTTACAGACTGACTCCTTCTCTTTTCAAAAAGCCTCCTCTTCAAATTTAAATACTTTGAGGGCCTACCTTGTCACCTTAAAATCATAGAATTTCAAAGTTGGGAAGGAGTTTAGTGGCTGATAGTTCCAATGTGTGGTGCTTAGCTGCTCAGTCGTGTCTGACTCTTTGGACCCCATGGACTGTAGCCCACCAGGCTCCTCTGTCCATGGGGATTTTCCAGGCAAGAATACTGGAGTGGGTTGCCATGCCCTCCTCCAGGGGATCTTCCCAACCCAGGGATCAAACCCAGGTCTTCCACACTGCAGGTGAATTCTTTACTGTTTGAGTCACCAGGGAAGCCCATGAATACTGGAGTGGATAGCCTATCCCTTCCAACCTCAACTACCGAGGCTGGGCCGCACCAATACACCAAACGCTTTGCTGCTTCAGGACCTTTGACTGTGTTACTGCCTCCTTCCCCACAGGCTCACCTCTAACATTCTAGGGGCCCAGGAAGAGACTGCAAATGGAGGCCCCCACACCACTAAACTCTAACATAAGGTATGCTCTGTCCTCGTACTGTGACAAATGCCTTTCTAATGGCAAAATGGAAAAATATGCATAAACTTATGGTTTTTACGACTGTATGTTAGTAAAATACAACACAAAATTGAATCTAATTATTATTGTCTGTGGGTTGGCGGGTGGCATTAGAATAAGCGAGAGATATATACATTATTCATAACTTATATGTTTACTTCACAAAAATTCATTGTTTTGCTTTTAAGTGAAATCACTAGTAAAATCATCTTTGAATATTGTATTCTATTGAGATGAATGATCTGAAAGGCTTTAAATGTTATTGTCCTCAGAGGTACAAAATCTGAATATATTGTCATTAAAAATGTAACTGAACGTTAAGTGTACACAATGAAAAGTTAAAAATGCTCTCATGTATGTTTTCAAGAAATTATTTTCCTCAAACATTCAAAATTATTTAAGATGACATAAATACATATGATAGTTGGCAGGTGTGACCATTTTAACTTAGAATTATTTAAATAAAGCTGAAGAACTTTGGAGGAGCATTTACCAAAGTTGTATTAATTTTTAAAAAATGTTCATCATTTACTTTGGGGCTGTGCTGGGTCTTTCTGCTGCGGGGGCTCTCTCCAGTTGCAGTGAGTCGGGGCTGCTCTTTGTTAAAGTGCACAAGCTTCTTGTGTTGTGGAACATGGGCTCAAGAGCACAGGCTTAGGAGCTGCGGTGCACGGGCTGAGTTGCTCCGAGGTCTATAGTATCTTCCTGGACCAGGGATCGAAACCATGTCTCCTGCATTGGCCGGTGGATTCTTAGCACTGAGCCACCAAGGAAGCCTTAAATATTCTTCTTTTTAAAAATTCTTCTTTGATGAGTCTTGCATGTCCATGTCGTTGTCAAGGAAAATAATCGGTATGCATCAGGCATCTAACCTTTAGACCCACCGACATACAACTTTAAGAGAAATATGAATTATTAACATTGCACCATGGGCATCTCCAGAACACAAAGAAAAAACAAAACAAAAAAAAGTATGTTAGGAATTCTGGGAAACAATTCTTTAGGCAGTATTCTTTGCACTGATGCCATATGAGAAGAGTTTAACCAATTAACTCATCAGTTCATTGTCCTTTCCCTCTCCTAAGTGGCCCCTGCCATGCTAATCCTCTCCTTGTTACTTAGCCTCATGACAGCAGAGTGGAAAAGCATTTCCCTGGAGTCCAAACAGTAAAATAGTGAGGATGCTCAGAGTCCTCTTCACGCAGGGCCCAGAGACTGCCACGTGCCTTGGTCCAAGTGTAGTTCTGTTCATAAGGGCACTTTCTTCTCTGTCCCTTTCTTGACCACCTGGATTAACTGAAGCAGTGCCCACCTCCCAACCCCAGTCTTACTCTATGCCATCATCCTAAATGCATTTCCCCCACAGCCATGGACACCAGCTGGTAGAACAATTTTACCTTATTTGTTGACAGTTTATTATCCGTCTCCCCCAACCATGGACGTAGTCATGTCTACTTTACATTTTCAGTTTTTACAAGGGAGTGTGGTACATGACAGGCCTTCAGTAACTACTGTTAATAACTGAGCATCTCTGACATATGGTAAAGAACCTGCCTGCAATGCGGGAGACCCAAGTTCACTCTCTGGGTGGGAAAGACCCCCTGGAGAAGGGAATGGCTATCCACTCCTTTATTCGTGCCTGAAGATTTTCATGGATAGAGGGAACTGGCTGGTGATAAACTTATGGGGTCACAGAGAGCACCTAACACTTTCACTTTTACTTTTTATGGGCTTCCCAGGTGGCGCTAGTGGTAAAGAACCCGCCTGCCAATGCAGGAGACATGAGAGACTCAGGTTCGATCCTGGGTCGGGAAGATCCCCTGGAGGAGGGCATGGCAACCCACTCCACTGTTCTTGCCTGGAGAATCCCATGGACGGAGGAACCTGGCGGGCTACAGTCCATGGGGTCATGAAGAGTCGGACACAACTGAAGCGACTTAGCAGGCATGCACAACCTTATAATCCTAGAGTTACCATAACAGTGTATGTTTATTTATGTGCTATGTTCTTGCCTCTCCAGTACCGGCTCAGCCAAGCTCCTGTGAGATGCCTGGAACCAACTAAGTACAAAGGGCATGACTGGGGGGCTAAGAGAGGTTAAGGAGGTTTGTCAGTCTGAGCAAGCGATAGAGCTTGAAACCAGTCTCCTAACCATAAAATTAGGGTTTGGGGGGCTTCCCTGGTGACTCAGTGATAAAGAATAGGCCTGTCAATGCAGGAGACATAAGTTCGATCCCTGGTCCAGGAAGATTCGACAAGCACCAGTCCGTCACAACTACTGAGCCTGTGCTCTACTACTGAAGCCTCTATATCCTAGAGTCCACGCTCCACAGTAAGAGAAGCCACCGCAATGAGAAGCCTGCAGACCTCAACGAAGAGTCGTCCCCACTCGCTGCAGCTGGAGAAAAGCCCACGCAGCAGCGACATATGGTCAAAAATAAATAAATAATAAATTTTTAAAAATTGGGGTTCTTTACCGGATGCCACTGGGCTTCCCTGGTGGCTCAGCGGTAATCGGCCTGCAATGCAGGAGACACGGGAGATGCAGGCTCTGTCCCTGGGTCAGGAAGATCCCCTGGAGGAGGGAATGGCTACCCAGCCCCGTATTCTTGCCTGGAGAATCCCCATGGACACAGGAGCCCGGGGGGCTATAGTCCGTAGGGTTGCAGAGTCAGAAACTGCTGAAGCGAGTTAGCATACATGCACACACCCGACGCCATTAAAGTGAATAGGGGCTTACCGAGGTTTTACCCCATTGCCTGAAAACCGTCCTCACAGTGGGCAGCTCCATGCATTTCTTCCCCTAGAGGGCAGTGGCGGTACACGTATGGACCTCTGATCCATTTGGTCCATGGAAGGTGGCGATGGCTGCCCTAGATTTTATTATTTTAAAATATTTAAAATAATATTCATTTGACTGTGCTTAAATGGAACTAAGACTGGTCTTATTTGCAGCACACGGGGCTATTCAGTCTTAGTTGTGGCATACGGGATCTTTACTTGCAGCAAGCAGGATCTAGTTCCCTGTCCAGGGATGGAACCTGCCCCGTGTTCACAACCCAACCCCCGCTACGGGCGCGCGCGCGCGCGCGCGCACACACACACACACACAGAGGAGTTGTGATAATTTAAAATATACACACACACAGGAGTTGTGACGATTGAAAACGTCTACAGGACATCAATAAATGACTTCAGGAAGGGTGGGGGCGGAATCACCCTCTCACCCAAGTCCGCCACACTGTTTGTAAAAACCAAGAACCCAAACTGCCCTGGAGTCCAGCTGCAAACAGGGACCGCTGAGAAATTCACACACGTTCTTAGCACAGGATCTAGCGATTTCCATGTAAGTGTTTCTTCCAGCCACATTTACTTTTTTTTTTTTTTATCATCTCCAAATGGCAATCTTTTGCAAATTAAGTGGTGTTTATCCTTCTGGCTATGAACTCTAAAAGGAGTGCAGCAGATTTTTTTTTTTCCTCTGCCTGCACAGTTCTCAGTCCCCGGGACTCATTTCTCTCTCTTTTATTGTTGTTTTTCTTCACTCAGCCTCCCCACCACCAGACAAGCTTAATGGCTGCAATCATCACATCGCAGGGCAGAGTGGTAGGCAGCCACCCCCGCAACGGGGAGTCAGACGGCTCCTCCGAGCCCGGGTTTCTTTTGTTTTCTCAGGCAGACTGCAGTTTTGTCTCTGGGCTCTCCCTGAATGAAGAGAATCTTAAAACATTGTGGGGCTGCAAACAGCTTGGGGAAGGAGCGGTAAACAGGAAGTCAACGGCAAAGGAGAAATAAAAATGATCGTTCAATTAGGCTGTTAGAACGACTTGCCTCCTGCTCCCCCCAACTCCGCCCCCCACCCCCAACCCCAGACACCTTTGGGGAAAGCTGAACTGTATTAATCAGGCCAGGCATCCAGGCCTCGGAGCAGAGCTGCAGGGAGGCCTGCTGGGAGCCAGCCAGGGCTGAGAGCGCCAAAGATCTTCCTGGAGAGGGAGAACAATGTGGCCCACATGCCTGCTGCGCAGATCATCACAGCCAGGCTGCAGGACTTACAGGGCGGTTTTTCATCCTTCCCTGGAGGGGGATAAAAGGCCACACTGTGAGCAGAGGGTATAGTCCTTCTGGTGTTCCTGCCCCACCTCTGGCTGCTAGAATTTCCCATCCGGCAGGAGACAGCCCACGATGCTCTCCAGACAGGCGGGCCCTGGGACCCCCACGGTGCCCCGGAGTTCACAACTTGGGACCCTGGCTGCCCTTGCCAGTCACTACTCAGCACCAGTGCCCTGACCCCAAGGTGCTGTTCCAGAATCACAGCCACACTGGTTTAGACCCTGATTCATCCAGCCCAGGAGCCTTTCCTGAAAACAGCATCACAGAACTAGGGGGGACGGTATATTGACTTCTTTGCTGTCAGTTGGATGCCTCCCGAAAGTGATAAAGAGAGATGGAGAGATACATGGTTCCTCGTGAAATGAGACCCCAAGTTATGCAGACAGAGGTTTTTCTAAAAAGGGATATCAGTTCAGTTCTGTCACTAAGTTGTGTCTGACCCCTTGGGCTGCAGCATGCCAGGCTTCCCTGTCCTTCACTGTCTGCCGGAGTTTGTTCGTGTCCATTGAGTCAGTGATTCCATCCAATCATCTCAACCTCTGTCATCCCCTTCCCCTCTTGCCTTCAATCTTTCCCAGCATCAGGGTCTTTTCCAATGAATCAGTTCTTCACATCAGGTGACCAAAGTATTGGAGCTTCAGCTTCAGGCATCAGTCCTTCCAGAGAATATTCAGGACTGACTTCCTTTAGGATGGACTGGTTTGATCTCCTTGCAGTCCAAGGGACTCTAAAGAGTCTTCTCTAGCACCACAATTCAAAAGCATCAGTTCTTTGGTGCTCAGCCTTCTCTATGGGCCAACTCTCACATCCGTACATGCCTACGACAAAACCCACAGCTTTGACTCTACGGACCTTTGTTGGCAAAGTGATGGGGGCGGTATTAAACTACTTTGAGATCAGAAGGCCAAGAACCATATTCTAAGGCCAGTTTCTAAGGCTACCTGGAAAAAGCATGGTACCCAACGTTTAGAGAGCTCTGTGATGAAAAAGTAACTCCCTCTCCAGTCAGAATTCCTTTGATTCATTCATTTTCGCACAGATCATTATACAGATCCAAACATGGAAGTGGCTCAGGCTGTGCCACCATACAAAGGTGCAACTGTTGGTGAGGGGGACAATTTTCAAGGAGGCCCCGAGAAGACTCAAATCAGGCAAGATGTCGAACAACAGGAGGATGGCAGAGTCTGACCCCAGGGTTCCTGAACTGGAGTCTTAAGCAAGTTGTTGTCCGAGAGTCGACACCCTAGTGACTGCATGGAATTTTTAGGGATCCTGGCCTGGGAAGGTGATTGGTCTCTAGCTTCTGCTTAAGCAAAGCTTCTCATCTTCCTGGAAACACTGCTGCTGCCTGGACCCCGGGCTATAGGACCACTTACAGGAAGCAGTCACGACCGCTGCCCTCCCCACCACTGCCAAGGGGAGGACCCCAAGGCGGAGGTCTCAGAACCTTCTGCCCACACTCAGACATCTCAATTTCATCAGCCCTTGCGTGATTCCCCACCTTTCCTATATGAGTCCCAGTGGGAGCTGGGCAATCATGAATACCTAACTTTTCAATAACTTGGAGGTTTATAGGGTAAACATGGATACAGCCGCTGCAGGGGTGGGGATGGCCTCTTAGCATAACTCCCATTTCTCAGTTGAGTAAAGTGCAAAGACTTGACCTCGCCAGTCATCATGGGGAATTAGTGAATTGATAAGAGCCTCTGCCGTGTGTCGGGGCCACGTTCAGTCCTGTGGGTATTAAAGAAGCCAAACCATGGTTGGGGCTTCTGTGAGGTTGCATCCGAGTTTGACCTACAGAAATAACAAACTGAAAACCTGAGATGGCATAAGGCCACTTGATCGTTCTGGCCCTCAGTCAACTCCAGCCGGAACATTTGTATAGTAGAGCTTTGGCACTTTGTTAAATAATACCTCACATTGTCACTTAATCTGTCCTAAAGTACCCATTAGGTTATAAACTCCCCCAGGGTGGAAAGACAGCTTACTTTTCTTAGGGGTTCATCTCACACACACACACACACACACACACACACACACACACACACACACACGGTGCTCATTATGCTGTTCCTGAATGCTCCAGTAAGTGTAATTGTGTGAAACAGAAAATAATTGCAACAGGAGTAATCTGGGTAAGTAAGGGAGCAATCTGGGTGGCCCGGGTAGTTGGAGGAGGGAGGTTTCACTGGACATGCAAGAGGCAATTGACATACTGTGGTTCTCTTTTTTTTCCTTTTGAAAGTAGTGATTAAAGATAGCATTAGGAAATACATACATATTAGGAAACGTACATATTCATTATAGAAAATTTGTCAAATAAAATGAAGAAAATGCAAATCACAGGTAATTTGACTCATAAATTTGATTCATAAACATGCAGAGTACAAAATTACAAAATGTAACAAGTGCTATGAAGGAAGAAATAAATAAGAAAGTGAGTAACGGGGGACTTCATCTAGAACACAGGAGGCCCCTCCCAGGAGGCCCCTCCCAGGGATGTGATATTTAAGCTGTGAGCAAGGTTTAGACAGGTGAAGAAAGGGAGGAATAGGATTACATGATACATTTTTTTTAAAGGTAAATTATGACTCTGTTGAACTACTCAATCAATGTGTATCAAAGATTTTATTTAACTCATAAAGTAATGAGAGAACCAGTAAGATATTACAACT
The DNA here is from genome assembly GCF_014754425.2 of Oryx dammah. Lineage (NCBI taxonomy): Eukaryota > Metazoa > Chordata > Mammalia > Artiodactyla > Bovidae > Oryx > Oryx dammah. Next base: position 32,531,170 of record NW_024070191.1, on the reverse strand, counting down.
GGTCCAAAGGAGACTTCAAAGAACCACACTTATCAATCGGGAAGGTTGAAATGAAATACAAATATTCAGATGCCAAACTGGGTACAAGAAGATTAGCTGTCTCTCCCTTGGACAGCATCAGCAACTCAATGGACATGAACTTGAGCAAACTCTGGGAGACAGTGGAGGACAGGAAAACCTGTCATGCTGTGGTCCATGGGGTCAGAAATAGCTGGACATGACTTAGCCACTGAACAACAATAACCCCTGGACAGAATTCACTGGTATATGGAAAATAATCATTTGCATTATTCTCAGTTATCTACAACTTATAGGCTTGTAAACTAGCTCTGAGAAAAGGAAAGATATAGATAACCAGGATGAGCAAACCAGTTAAGACACCCATAATTGCCCCCACCTCAAAGTGTTTCCCAGTTTTTCCTGACATGTGCAAATGCCGTGGGGAAGGAAAGAACTTAACGGAACTGAAAGAAGAAGAATGCTACTGGAATGTAATGAGCAGCAGAGTGGGTTGAGACAGAGGTCATGGTGTACAATCCAGATTGTAGCCTGTGTTTTTCACTTAACAACATAGGATAAACATTTCTCTGTTCTCACTAAACATCCTTCTGAAGCATGGTTTTTAAGGGCTACACTGTGTTCCCCTGCGATGGACTCACTGCAACATATTTACTAACCCCTACACCTCCTTTGTCCATTTAACTGGTTATCACTTAATATTCTTGTTCGTGAATCTTTGTTTTCACACATCTTCAATAATTTCCTTAGGATACACTTCTGGACATAGAATCTCCAGATCAAAGATGATTTTAAAGGTGTTGATTCATGAAAATTGTTTTCCAATGAGATGTTTTAGGAAAATACTGAGCCCTAGAGAGGTGGAGGCTCTGAAATTAGCTAGAAGACCAGTGTAAGGAGGAGGGGTGAGGTGGAAACGGTCTGACCTAGACAGAGAGTCGGGGTGGAGGGGAGGTCTGACGTGGAAGGCACTGAGAGCCTGGGTGTGTAGAGACCAAGGAGGGCAGGAGCAGATGACTCCAAGGCCTTGGAGTTGTTTTTGCCATAGATACAGGTTAGAGATGGAAATTCTGGAGAAGCAAATTTGAAGGAAGAAGACACATTTATTTTTGGATACACAGGGTGTGGCACGGACCTCCCAGGTATCTCAGTGGTAAAGAGTCTGCCTGCAATGCAGGAGCTGCAGGAGACACCGATTCAATCCCTGGGTCAGGAAGAGCCCCTGGAGGAGGGCATGGCAACCCACTCCAGTACTCTTGCCTGGAGAATCCCAAAGACAGAGGAGCCTGGTGGGCTACAGTCCCTGGGATTGCAAAGAGTCAGACACAACTGTGCATAGGTCTGTAGCCCACCAGGCTCCTCAGTCCATAAGGTTCTCCAGGCAAGAGTACTGGAGTGGGTTGCCATTTCCAGGGGGTCTCCAGGTCATCTTCCTGACCCAGGGACTGAACCAGCATCTCCTGTGGCTCCATCATTGCAAGTGGGTGCTTTACCATGGTGCCACCTGGGCTACAGTCAGTCCATGGCATTGCAAAAAGAGTCAGACATGACTTAGTGGCTGAACGGCAACAACAAGGGGGTGAGGTAACCGTAGAGCGTGGGGTATGGTGGGGCAAAGTCTGGGCTGGAGAGGTAAGTTTGGGAGCCCTACAGAGACCATCTGGTTACAACCGGCGAAGAGGGGATGGGGAGGAGACCCTGCAAAATCCACACATGGGGGTGGGGGGGTGGAGGGGGTGGTGGTGGAGACACAGGGCACAGCAAATGAGCAGGTGGGCGGGAGAGAGAGAGGGAGGCAGGCCATTTACTACATCCAGTATTGCCGGTGAGGTCAAAAAGGACAAGGACCACGGGGAAGGAAACACACTGTGCTTGGCCAGCAGACAGTCACAGTGACCTTGAGGACATGTTTCCATAGAGTCACGGGGGCGGGAGTCAGTGGTTAAGGGAAGAGGAGACGGAGCCGCGAGTGTGGCCACAGAAGTGGAGGATTTTGGCAGCAAAAGGAACAGGAAAGTCTGGAAATTAGCTCGAAAGGAGTTGCGTCCAGCATGATTTGGGGAGCCTGTGTCTTGTCCGTATTCCAACCCAGCTTCTTCCGGCCACCACTCCACACCCCCGGCCGCAATTTCCTCCGCTTATTTTTCCATCCCCAGTATTTCTTCAACCACAGAGAACAGATGTGGCTTCGTATGATGAGCACTTAACACAGAGCCAGGGCACATAGTAAGTGCTCAGTAAGTGTTGGCAATTTTTCATTGTTGTTATTAATCACGGGCGCTTAGGAGAAAGATAGGCAAACAAAAAGGAAGAAAAGAGCGCTAGGGAGGGAGGCGAATGGGGCTGCGGTTAAGGAGCGGGCAACATCCGTACCAGGGCATCTTTAGAAACATCAGTTCAGTTCAGTCGCTCAGTCGTGTCCGACTCTTTGCGACCCCATGAATCGCAGCACGCCAGGCCTCCCTGTCCGTCACCATCTCCCGGAGTTCACTCAGACTCATGTCCATCGAGTCGGTGATGCCATCCAGCCATCTCATCCTGGGTCGTCCCCTTCTCCTCCTGCCCCCAATCTCCCAGCATCAGAGTCTTTTCCAATGAGTCAGCTCTTCGCATGAGGTGGCCAAAGTATTGGAGCTTCAGCTTTAGCATCATTCCTTCCAAAGAAATCCCAGGGTTGATCTCCTTCAGAATGGACTGGTTGGATCTCCTTGCAGTCCAAGGGACCCTCAAGAGTCTTCTCCAACACCACAGTTCAAACGCATCTATTCTTCAGCACTCAGCCTTCTTCACAGTCCAACTCTCACATCCATACATGACCACAGGAAAAACCATAGCCTTGACTGGATGGGCCTTAGTTGGCAAAGTAATGTCTCTGCTTTTGAATATGCTATCTAGGTTGGTCATAACTTTTCTTCCAAGGAGTAAGCGTCTCTTAATTTCATGGGTGCAATCACCATCTGCAGTGATTTTTGGAGCCCCCCAAAATAAGTCTGATACTGTTTCCACTGTTTCCCTATCTATTTCCCATGAAGTGATGGGACCAGATGCCATGATCTTCGTTTTCTGAATGTTGAGCTTTAAGCCAGCTTTTTCCGCTCTCCTCTTTCACTTTCATCAAGAGGCTTTTTAGCTCCTCTTCACTTTCTGCCATTAGGGTGGTGTCATCTGCATATCTGAGGTGATTGATATTTCTCCCGGCAATCTTGATTCCACCTTGTGCTTCTTCCAGTCCAGCGTTTCTCATGATGTACTCTGCATAGAAGTTAAATAAGCAGGGTGACAATATACAGCCTTGATGTACTCCTTTTCCCATTTGGAACCGGTCTGTTGTTCCATGTCCAGTTCTAACTGTTGCTTCCTGACCTGCATACAGATTTCTCAGGAGGCAGGTTAGATGGTCTGGTATTCCCATCTCTTTCAGAATTTTCCACAGTTTATTATGATCCACATAGTCAAAGGCTTTGGCATAGTCAATAAAGCAGAAATAGATGTTTTTCTGGAACTCTCTTGCTTTTTCCATGATCTAGCGGATGTTGGCAATTTGATCTCTGGTTCCTCTGCTTTTTCTAAAACCAGCTTGAACATCAGGGAGTTCACGGTTCACGTATTGCTGAAGTCTGGCTTGGAGAATTTTGAGCATTACTTTACTAGCATGTGAGATGAGTGAAATTGTGTGGTAGTTTGAGCATTCTTTTGCATTGCCTTTCTTTGGAATTGGAATGAAAACTGAACTTTTCCAGTCCTGTGGCCACTGCTGAGTTTTCCAAACTTGCTGGCCTATTGAGTGCAGCACTTTCACAGCATCATCTTTCAGGATTTGAAACAGCTCAACTGGAATTCCATCACCTCCACTAGCTTTGTTTGTAGTGATGCTTTCTAAGGCCCACTTGACTTCCCATTCCAAGATGTCTGGCTCTAGATTAGTGATCACATCATCATGATTATCTGGGTCATGAAGATATTTTTTGTACAGTTCTTCTGTGTATTCTTGCCACCTCTTCTTAATATCTTCTGCTTCTGTTAGGTCCAGACCATTTCTGTCCTTTATTGAGCCCATCTTTACATAGAAATATAATAGACCCTTTTTCTTTTTTCTAAGATTTCCTGTTGACTTAATCCTAGGTACACTGTGTCTATATAAGATGTCCTAAGGAGCCTGCATTTCGTCCGTTTGCGTGTAGCTTTGAGATCCTTCTCAAGGATATCTTTCTGCATCGCGTTCATGGCCTTGGGGCCAGGATGCATCTTAGGTCTGGTCCTTCCCCTGGGAACCTTGGAAGAGAACAAAGGACAATTCCTCCTCAATGGATGAGATTTGGGAAGAGAACCTGCAGAGTGGAAATAACGGAATGCCCGATGTGTGAGAAACTTGTAAACACAGCCAGGGAGAGAGGAGCCCAGGAGCCCAAACCTTCGGGCTAGACGGAGGGAAATCGCAGCTTGTCATCAACAGAGAACACCTGAGGACCAGAGACCCAGAGGGCCCTGTTTGCCTGGAGGTGAAGGAACCACGTGGGCTGAGGAGCAGGGGGCCAGGCCCTGCTTTTCCCGTAGCAAGAGGGCAAGGTTGATCCACACTACAGCAGGGCTGTGCAGAGAAGATGCACTTCGTTTGTCTAGAACTCTGCTGGTCTTCCCTGAGCCCTCTTCACCCACTGATTAGAAAGGGAAAGGAACTAAGGGTCCAACTTCATTTAAAGCTTCAGTAACTTAAGTGGTCCCTTTGGGTAGAGTCTGGTGTCTCATCGATAAAAATGGTCCTCCTCGTCCTTCTCATCCTAAGGTAACCTCTGGGATGCAGAGGAAGAGGTGCGTGTGGCTTACCCAAGGGAGAGCCTGAGATAACACCCTGAGCATCCCCTGGAGGTCCAGTGAGCTTTCTTGTCTTTTCCTTGTTGCTCCTTGGCTTTCTTAGGTGAAGCAAGGGCTGCTTCATATGCAACCTGGCCACTCTCAGCTTGACCGGAGCTCCGAGCACTTCCAAATTTGACCCACATTGATTCCCAAGTTGACCTGGCTCTCCTGTGTCTGCGTGCCTCTCAGAGGACCATCTGTGGCTGCCGTGAAGTCCCAGTGCCTGGATTTCACCCTGCAGCCTGGCTACAGAGTCCCCCTTCCCACTGATAATTCGAGGCTCTCTCCCAGCAATCTCTTTTCAGTAGCCTGGCCATTACAAAAGCTGACTGTCTTGTTGCTTGGTTTTATAACTGGGCTAAATGTCAGCCCAGGGGAAAAAAAAATCAGCTCTGAAGGCTACCCTTAATCATGAGAAATGAGGCCCTGAATTCCTCTGCACTGACTGGGGCTTCGGACCAAAGTGTTTGAACTGACCAGTTGTCCTGGCATCCAGTGGAGATGGCTTCCCCACCCCCTCCAATCCTGTAAACCTGCAAGGTCTTTTATTTCAAGCCCTCTCAACTCTGCTCTCAATGAGGACGGAAAGTGTTGCATGTGGAAATTGCCTAGGCGACTGGGGGAAACATGCCAAAAGAGAAACTTTCCAGTTCTTAGCTTTCAAAGTGTGCACTGTGCCATAAGTCATGAGGTAATACGGATGCTCTGAATGGGGGCGCCACCGCCAATGAAAGCAGTGGCTTGACAGTCAGCAAATACAGTTCTAGTCACTAAGCAGAAGCAGAAGAATTGCCAAGAAAGAGCACAAGAACGGGCACCTTAGGCATCGAAGCAGCATAAGATGGAAGGAAGTCTGCTCTTAACTTCACTTTGTTTAGGAAGAGAAAATAGTCTTGAAAGTGCTCCCAGAGCAGCAGTCTTCATGTGAACAGATGCCCCACCCCCAACCATGGAAATCAATAAAACTCAGATTTTGTTTTTACAGATTTGTACTGAAAACCATTGCCGGCCAAGGAACCTCAAATCTCAGAAGTCTCCGACTGGGCAGTAAGCTTATATACAATCATTTAGCAAGATCTGAGGTCAAAATGACAGATGAAGATGGCTGTCTTTTCTGTATGTACATCAAGAGATGAGGTCAGACGGGACCCAGTGCGTGGAGATGTGATCATCTGGTAAAGTTTTTAGCAGTTTTTAACCTGTAGAGGCCAGCCTCGGGAACAAGCAAACTGGATCTTCTAGACTGTTCCCCCCAAGTATCTAATGTCCTTGCCTTGACCCCCTCTTCCCCTCTCTGCCCCCAAGATCACAGTTCTTGGAGAGTAATGATTTAATAGATTTGTTAGTTTTTTCCCTCAATCACTCTACCTTTTCTCCATATTTTCATTTCATTTATTTATTTTAATTTTTTGGCTGTGCTGGGTCTTCCTTGTTGCTCATGGGCTTTCTCTGCATGTGGCGAGCAGGGGCTTCTTTGTAGTTGCGGTGCGCGGGCTTCTCATTGCGATGCGTTCTCTCATTGTAGAGCACGGGCTCTGGAGTGTGGGCTCAGTAGTTGTGGCTCTCAGGGATTAGTCATCCCACAGCACGTGGAATCTTCCCGGACCAGAGATGGGACCCGCGTCCTGCCCTGGCAGGCAGACTCCCAACTGCTGGACCGCCAGGGAAGTCCCCCATATTTGCATTTAAAGAAGGTCTTTTGGAGATAATGATACTTCTAGGGGAGCTCCCTGGGGGTCTAGCGGTTAGGACTTTGAGCTCCCAGAGCTTCCAGTGCAGGGGGCACAGATTTGATCCCCGGTCCAGGAACTAAGATTCCACCTGCCGTGCAGGGCAGCCGCCTCCCCCAAAAATGAAAGCAAAACAAATAATACAACTAAAAGAGTTGTCTGAATGGTGGGAATTTTAGGCAGTAACCTGGTGGGCTTAGGGTGAGCGGGGTGAAGAGAAGGGAAGCATTTTAAGAGTTGGTGAACGTGAAAGTCACTCAGTTGTGTCCAACTCTTTGCTATCCCACGGACTACACAATCCTTGGAATTCTCCAGGCCAGAATACTACAGTGGGTAGCCTATCCCTTCTCCAGGGGATCTTCCCATCCCAGAGGTCAAACCCAGGTCTCCCTCATTGCAGGCAGATTCTTTACCAGAGAAGCCACCTAGGAAGCCCAAGAACACTGGAGTGGGTAGCCTATCCCTTCTCCAGCAAATCTTCCCGACCCAGGAATTGAATCAGGGTCTCCTGCATTGCAGGCAGATTCTTTACCAACTGAGCTATCATGGAAGCCTTTAAGAGTTGGTACATTTCTCAGATCACCACTTTTCAGACAGTCATCGCCCGCCCGGGACCATTCTGGGTGGAGGCTGGCTGTCGCTTCCTTTGACTGAGCCTCTCATCTCTGAGTCCACATCCCGGCAGGTGTGGTCAGGAGTAGCTGTGAAAGTCTTGCTCTCTTGTATAGCACAGAGCTTGAAAATAGCCAATGTTGGTGGCCAAGAGCAATTAGTACAGAAGAACAGGCCCCATGTATAATTCCCTGCCTGCGTGTGGCTCTTTCTCAGGCCAAACCCCTCAGCTTCTCCGAGCACCCCCATGTCCGGCTTCTCTTTCTGGCCCTGCCCTGCTCGGATTCAGCAAGATCACAGCCCCGTGACCACCCCGTCACCCTTGGGTGCTTCCTCCTTGCTGGACTGTGGGATCATTCCTGCACTAGGGTAGGTCACAGGCTTGTTATCAATAATCAGATGGAAAGCAAAGACAGGATATATATTTTCCTAGAAAGACATCAGCATGGTATGATGTCAGTACCGTTTTCAACTTTCGGAGTTGATTATGGCTGCTACCCTTTCCTGCTTCCTGAGGATGACAGTTAGACCTGATTTTCAGCACAGTCAGAATGAACTGTTTTAGGCAGAGCCAGTGTTGAGGGGGATGTGGGCCTTCTGGCCACCAGACACTGATTTTTTCATTGACTTCTCAAGGGGGTATTCATGCAAAACTATAATTGGGAACACATAGAATTTCCTGGCTTTAGTTTTATTTGTGAAAGTGAAAGTAGCTGAGTCGTGTCCGACTCTTTGTGACCCCACGGACTATACAGTCCATGGAATTCTCCAAGCCAGAATACTGGAGTGGGTAGCCTTTCCCTTCTCCAGGGGATCTTCCCAACCCAGGGATCGAACCCAGGTCTCCCACATTGCAGGCAGATTCTTTACCAGCTGAGCCACAAGGGAAGTCCAGGAAGTTTTATTTGTAGGCAGGTTATATTTGCATGATACTTCTTTTGAAAAGTTGGTTTTTAAAAAATTTTTTGGCTGCTCCAGGTCTTTGTCTAAGCACAAGGTAGTATGTAGTATGTGAGTTCTTTTAGTTGTGGCATGCAAACTCTTAGTTGAGGCATGTGGGATCTAATTCCCTGACCAGGGATGAAACCTAGGCCCCCTGCACTGGAAGTGTGGAGTCTTAGCCACTGGACCACTGAGGAATTCCTGCATGATGCTTCATTATTGGCAAGCAGTTTCACCTTGGTGATCTCATTTGGGCAAAACCAGAATCATCATTTGAGCTACATAAGGTGAGGATCACTCTTTCCCTTGGATGAGTAAGATAGCTAAAGCTCAGAGAGCTCCCACAGGCAGTAGTGAAAAAGTAGGACAAATCCTAGGTTTCCAGATTCCTAGATCTTATTTCTATTGTACCAGCATCCTTTCCTCTGGGAATTATTCCACCCCCAATTTATTTGGTTTGACTGTAGTAGAACCCACCATGTCCCTAACTAAAGAGATGCCCCTAAAGCCTGACAATATGATTGGCTCAGGTATGAGCACATGACCTAAGCTGGCCAGTCACAGTCTTCTCTGGGTCTTGTGTTAAAGCAATTGGAAAAGAAGTTCTCTCTTGCTCTGGATCCCTGCTGAGACAGCAAGAGAATGACTAGGAATAAAGGAAGGCAAGCAGAGGGAACCAGAGCTAAAAGTTGGAGAGAGCCCTGGAGTTATTATTTAAACCATTCATCCAGCTGTGCCTGAAACTCTTCAGTGAGCCAATAAATTCCTTTTTTGCTTAAGCCAATTGGAGTTGCGTTTATGACACTTGCAAATGAAAGGAGTTATTGACTAATAAAACTGCCATTTCTGTCTTTCCCAGAATTAGGAAATTACCTCTTTAAAATTGTTTATTTGTAGTATGCTTTATTCCTTCCCACACACAAAAAAGATTCCAAGGCAGCTTATAAAAATAAATAGGAAAAAATAGGCAATAAATCAGAAAAAAATTCAAAGGGAAAGTTTAAGACATAAAATATATGTCATATGTCATATACATATGTACAGCACAATCTTTATATTAAGTTGACAAAATTATTTTTTAAATTATAATACCAAGTATTGTTGAGGATGCTGGGAAATGGACACTGGTGGTGGAAAAATTATAAATTAATGCAAACTTTCTGGAGAGAAATTTGACAGCACTTATTCACATCCAAATAACAATAACCAGTGCTTGTTCATAACCAATAATTGGAATGCACAGGAAGGAAATAATTAAGTAAAAAAGAATGCATGCAAATATTTAGCTATAAGAATGATTGTTACAATCACCCCAAATTGGAAAACAGCCTGAATATCCAATGACAAATTATGGATCAAAAATAATATGTCCACTTACTGGAATATCATGTATTTATTAAAATAACAATGCAGACTTTTATTTACTGACCTGGAATAATATTCATATATTGCAGTAGATCCCTGGGTTGGGAAGATCCTCTGGAGAAGGGATAGCTTTGGACTAGCACATTTAAATTCCCCCTAAGCCATAGCAAGTTTCAAATAAGTTGTTCACTCTTAACCCTATGTTTTAAAAGTCAGAAACAAAAGACTATTTATTGGTTGTGGTCATTAAAAAGGGAGAAATATAGAAGTGGCAAAAATTGCCCTTCTAGTCTCACAGTTTGAGAATTCTTGTTTGAGTCAAATTCAGCTTTCCAGAGATGCCTGGTTAATTATCCCCTCTTTGACCATGTGTTATGTGAACACTGTACATTTTTCAGACATTTGACTAGTATTGAGAGATTATTTATTATCAATGAGTTGGGTCTTGGGCATCATCTATTCCAGACCAAAGATTACCAAAATGTATATAGGCTAAAAAAAGAAAACAAAACCCACTGAATGGCAAGAAGAACATTTTAGAATTTGTATTTATAGCTAAGCCCTTTTTATTTTCTATTTCTGATATGTTTTATAATATATCAGTAACTGGATAGGGCATAACAAGTAAGTATACCAAGATTGCTAAAATGTTTTTGATGATGGAAGTATGCTCTGGTTATCTGTTACTGCAGCAGATACAATGGCAACTTAGTGGTTTTAATTTTGTTCACAAACTTCTGGATCAGAAATTTGTGAATCAATTGCTCACCTGAGCAGTTCATCCCCCCACCCCGCCACCCGCCATGTCCTGCCTCAGCCCAGACAGCTCCTCAACTCGATCTAGAAGATGCACTACCAAGATGGCTTGCCCTCTTGGCTGGCAGGCTGGGAGCTCAACAGAGCTGTTGTCTGTAGGGGGAGGGGCAGGTCCCCATTCTCTGCCATGTGGCTTCCCCACTGGAGTTCTTGGCCTTCCTCATGAAATGGAGGCTGGATTCTAAGAGGGAATGTTCCAAGAGACAGGAAGTCAAAGTCAGTCTTCTAAGTCCTGGAGCAAGAATATACCGTCCTGTCACTGCCATCATATTTTATTGGTCAAAGGAGTCCAAGAGTCCACCCAAGATTCAAAGGAGGAGACACAGAATTTCTCTCTCAGTGAGTGGTCTGGCAAAACATTTGTGGCCATCTTTAATCCATTACATGGCATGGAATCACTAAAGTTTGAAAACCACTAATTTACATAAATAGAATATGTACCAGCAGCTCCACCCCCAGACTGGGGCTCAGCTCTCTTATGTAAGAAATTCTTGGTCATCAGAAGCTGGTCTGCTCCTTCTTGTACACCTCCCCAAAACTGTTTCATCAGACTTTTCTCTTAATGGCTTATTTACTCCAGAGGCATAGACAGAAAAATATATGCACTATAACGTAGGGGAAAATACTACTAACTCATATTGGTACTACTGCTTTATCTTGCTTAGTTAAAAAAACAAAAATAAAAGATTGACTTAACAATAGAAATAAAACATTCATCTGGTCAGGTGTTGGTGACCTGTAAAAAAATTTTCTTTTACAACAGTACACTTTAAACCAGGGAAATTTGGTGGCAGTCCAGGGGTTAAGACTCAGTGCTTCTAGAGTAGGGAGGCAGGTTCGAGCCTTGGTTGGGGAACTAAGACCTCACATGTCACACAATGTAGCCAAAAAAGTTTTTTTAAAATACTGAGTATGAACCTAATATAGTCAGGATGACGTTATGACTTGAAAGGCTATAATTGTGACAGTGTTCTTCCAGAAATTCCCCATTGCACAGGGTAACACCTGCTTTTCTTTTCTCATTAATCAAGTAAAACAATCGCCAACAGAACTTTCAGATTTATCCCATATAACAAAATATACTCTTGAGGATGATAAAGTGGCTTACTAAACAGAATAAACCCATTTTGTAAGAAAATGTGTGTGAGAGAGTCAAGAATAAAATCTTTCATTATTTATGGTCCTAAATTCTGGCACTAAGAAGAGTGGATCTAGAGAAGAAGCTGTTGTTTTCCTGAGCAGGCTGATGGTTGAGTGTGCACATTAGAAAAAGTAAGGTAATAAAAAGATAATTTATTTTTTCATGAGAAAAGGAAGAGATGTTGGAAGGCAGCAGAAGCAGAGAGGGTGACTTGTTTAAAGGTGTGGGTAGAGGATAGTTTTCCTAGATGGGCTGCAGGGAATCTCTTCCGATTGCCCTAAAACCTTCAGTAAAATCTGTGTTATTTGGCAGTTCTTTTTTGAAATTTATTTTTATTGAGGTAGCATTGATTTATAGTATTATACAAGCTTCATGTGTACAGCATGATATTTTGACTCCTGTATACACTATAGTGTGCTCACCACCATAATTAATTTTCTATCACCATACAGCTGATCTCCTTCATCCATTTCACCCTCTCTCTCACCCCTTCCCCTTTATTCTGCCACCTGTATTCATGTGTTGTTTTCCTTTGGTTTGGTTTGTTCACTTTTGGTTTGTTAATTAGATTTTTTCCTACTCCATATATGAATGAGTTGATACAGTATTTGTCTTTGTCTGATTCATTTCACTTTCCATAATACCCTCAATATTGTTACAAATGGAAGATTTCATCTTTTTAATGACTGAGTAATATTCCTGTGTGTGGGGGTATGTGTGGGGGTGTATGGGGATGTGGATGTGTGTGTGTGTGGTGTGGGGGTGAATGGGGGTGATGCGGGGGTGTGATGTGTGGGTGTAGGGGTGTGTGTGTGAGTGTGTGGGGGTGTGGTGTGGGGGTGTATGGGGATGTGTGTGGGGGGGTGTAGGTGTGTATGTGTGTGGTGTAGGGGTGTGTGGGGGTGATGGGGGGTGTGTGATGTGTGGATGTAGGTGTGGGGGGGTATGTTGGGGTGTGTGTGGGGATGGGTGTGTGTGTGTGTGTGTGTGGTGTGGAGGTGTATGGGGGTGATGGGGTGTGTGTGATGTGTGGGTGTAGGGGTGTGTGTG